>NC_141328.1:14922625-15522625 GCF_037954235.1 Aulostomus chinensis | reverse complement strand
TGCTTTCGTTTTTGTCGCAGTTACATCGCAGCATCCTTTGCAAGAAACAGACTTGTCAAAATTATCGTTTTGGCTGAATTTGGCCAGTCGTAACTGTAACTGTTTTCTCTTATCCAATACAAGACCACCATTAAGTGTGTTTTCTCATTGTAAATCCCAGGACTGGACCATCGCTTAAAACCCTCAGAATAATATTGTTTAGAACCGATGGACAAAGTTACATTCGGATTTAAAAAGTTAAAAAGCAGCACTAAATTACAAACTGTCACTCTCATACAACTGAGTCATAGAGGACATGCCAAACAAGAAGCAAGTAAATGAATAAATAAACAACAAGGGCATCTGAAGGGGGTATGCCTCAGCCAAGGCAATATGACATCATCAGATCCGCAACAATTCCAAAATCGAATCAATTCTACTGCTTCTCAGTTCTCCATTCCTCGAAATTTCATCAAAATCTATCCACAGTGTTTTAGTTATTTTAACAGACCGCACTGCTTATCACATGACCTCCTCCTCCCCCTTGTCCTTGGAGGTAATAAATAAAAATGTGCGAAAGCAGCACTGTGAAGGGTTGTTGCTATTAGTCCAGCTGTGAGACAACAGAGCCAAATATTTACTAGTGATGAAGATCATCTCAGAGACCCTCGAGGGATGATGCCACTGAAGACACACTGCAAACCAGCTTTTACGGTTTTAGTCATCAGATTCATATTTTACAGTCTGCAGACCCACATCTGGAGATAATTGAGGCTTTACCACGCAGACCCCCCCCCCCCCAACCCCTCACCCCCACCCCTTCAAATCCTCCAGCAGAACGATGAGTGTCAATGTCCTTTGCTACAAACAGGGAGGACTGGAGGTGGGGGACAGACAAAGATTAAATCTGTTTTTATGTCCAAATGCCAAGCTCTTGAATGCATCAATAGAATTCCAGTACGACATGTGTCTGACAGTAAACACTGGCGTACTGCTACTTCACAGTCTGCATTATATAAATCCTCGGTGAATGCCTCTAGATTGCATTCATGTAGCTATTTTAAACAAGATTAATCTACCGGTAGAGGGATTTAATAGGGATATTAATCTGTCAGCATAGGCCCACACATACACCCGTAGTCCTGCTGTTTGGAGCCTGTTTATCACCTGCTACTGAGCAGACGCTGAGTGCACCCCCCCCCCCCCCCCCCTTAAGATGAAATCCTTAAGCTCCCGTTGACTTTGGATGGATGCAATAGGTGGATCAGGTTGCTGTTTTGGGCAAATAGCATTTGAGATACAACAATAATTTAATAATACCACAGGAAGATATCCCACACATACTCCTACCACGCACATTTCATGCCTACTTACCAAGCTTTTTTTTTTTTTTACACAATATACCATGTTCTTTATAAATAAATATCTTTTTGTTTTGCACACTTAGTGTGGTAAAAGCATATTTGGTTTTCTTTTGGTGTAATTCTGCAATTGCTGTGGAGTTTTCGTGTGTTTCAAGGAAGTATACTTAATTTTGATCAATATACTAAATAACAACAGCAGAATAACAGTTTACCGTAGTTTAAATATCTTTTTTCACAGTGCTTTCTGTTGTTTAGTTCATCCAGAAACATGATTCCAACTCTCAAGGGAACATTACTTTTTAAATATATCTTTACATATTTATATCAACACGTAGAGCAAGGCTACCAAGAATATCTTAAGGGAAGTTTAATCATCACAACAAGAGGCTACTAAAAGAACAAAAGTTTCAGTAAACATCCCTTTCATGCTATCCACCGAGAGGATTGTCTTTAACTGCAGTTTGTACGTCTGTCAACCAGAGATGGCATGAAACTTGGTGGGGGGGGGGGGGGGGGGGTGTCCAAGGAGAAACACATAACTCAAAGGAAAGATTCCATTCTGATATTTTTAAAACTATTTCCAGACATGTGTGATCATATTTCAGTCTTATATTTGCATAAAATGGAAGAGGGGGGCTTGCAGGCTTGGTGGAGGTCTGAGCCCTACTAGCTGTTGATGTTGTTGTTGGTGGTGCTGGTGTGTGTGTGTGTGTGTGTGTGTGTGTTTGTGTGTGTGTGTGTGTGTGTTTGTGTGTGTGTGTGCGTGCGTGCGTGTGTGTGTGTGTGTGTGTGTGCGTGTGTGTGTGCGTGCGTGCGTGTGTGTGTGTGTGTGCGTGTGTGTGTGTGTGCGTGTGTGTGTGTGTGCGTGTGTGTGTGTGCGCGCGCGTGTGTGTGTGTGTGTTTGATCCCTGAGAGTGGCACAGTAAATCAAGGCTGTAGAATACTCTCTGAGATGAAAGAACAAACTTCAGTCCATTTTTCCTTGAATTGTCAATTTTCGCAGTCAATTCTTATTTTCTTGCAGCCTGAGTCACATCTGAGCTGCATACCTGCGCTGTGAACTCAGACCTGTTGAAAGACAAGAATTTTATTTCCCACAACCTGAATTCCACAGAGATCCGCCCGAGTCTGCCTTCACTGACAGAAACCTTGATATTATAATCTCCCAAATCAAACAAAACAAATGTTTCTGTGCCTCCCAAAATCGTGACAAAGCACTGTTGAAAAAAAGGAAAAATCTATATGATGTGACAGCTCAGTGTTTTCAGGAAGCCTTTCACGTTGAGTTTGGGTTCAAATACAAACTTTACAACATCGTCATAGTTACATTCATTACCATGTTGTGAAAAAAGGTTTTGATGAGTCGTTCATCGACCCTAAACCTCACATTCTCCTCCTCCCTATGTGGAGTTTGTTGGTCAATATTAATGTCACATAATTGTTTTAGCCACTAGATAGTGCTGTTGTTGACACTTGCTTTGTTTCACAAATGAACTCCTAGTATTATGTTTGATATTTTTTAGCAAAAAAAACGAAGAAAAAAAATGTCCCAAATCACAATTCATATTCCCTGGATTTTTGAAGAATCCTTTGAGGTTCTGTTGACCAGCTTGGAATTTGTTTAGAAATATAAATATATTTAAATATAATATTAGAAATATTTGTTTCACATTGTATTTGTAATGAGTGTGCAATTGTGTGACATATTTTAAACCTCCAAATAAGTCCAGAAAACGTTTGATTTTCTGGATGGATGAAGAAGCGAACAAAAAGACACTGGCTATCATTTTCAAAAGTCTGGCTTCAAAGCTTGTCATCGGTAACAAAGTACATTTATTTGGGTATTTGTTTGACGCATGACTTTCCTGTGCTGACTGCACCACAGATATTGTCTCATTTAAATGCATTTGGCCATATCTGCATTCCATCCATCCATCCATTTTCTTCCACTTATCCAGTAAAGAGTCGCGGGGGGGGGGGGGGGGGGGGGCTGGAGCCTATCCCAGCGGCTTTCAGGCAAGAGGCGGGGTTCAGCCTGGACAGGTCACCAGTCCATCTCAGGACCAACACATAGAGACAGACAACCATTCACGCTCACAGTCACACCTACGGTCAATTTAGAGTATCAATCAGCCTCGTCCCCTCTTGATGTCTTTGGACTGTGGGAGGAAGCTGGAGTACCAGAGAGAACCCACACAGGAACAGGGAGAACATGGAGACTCACACAGAAAGATCCTGTGATGGAGCCGGGGCTCAAACTCTGAACCTTCTTGCTGTGACGTGACAGTGCTGACCACTGCACCACCGTGCTGCGCCATCTGCATTCTTCATAGGGAAAAAAAACAAAACAAAACAATCAGTGACTCAATGCACCATCCAGACCTGTGGAACCTGAAACACACACACTGTCAATCACCACTGAACCAGTGCACTGATGATCACATCTTTTATTTATTCCAAATGATGACTGTAACAATCTCTACACCCCTGTCCTCCAGAACTGACCGTCCAACCTGAAGAAGCACGATGAGATACTGTACAAGGTTGTGTAAATGGGCTGTGGAATAAAGGCAGCATTGCCTTGATGTTAAAAAACATGTGTTTTTGAATACTTAAGTATTTGTATTAGCAAGTACTCTTGTATTTCATATCTGATAAAGATGAATTCAATTGAAACTTGGAGTCATATTGGACCAGGAAGTTATACGGTGTGAAATAGGTAAATTGGAGTGAATAAAATAATCTACCAGTTTCTTGAAATAAGATGTTGAAGGAACTAACTTCAACCAGCTAAAAAGTGCTGAAAATAATTGTGTGATGGCACACAACTTAAATGTTGTATTTTTGATCGTCTTAAAAATGCCCTTGTCGTAATTCATCACATAATCACCTGGACTGCCAGCAAAATAGTCACAAATTATAGTAGATTTAGTGCATGATTCATCCATCCACTACAGTATAAAATAAAGCAAGAGTTGTTTTTTTGTTTTTTTTTTACATTTTCCTCCTGTTTTGACCCCAGTTTTACACTCACTGCCTACCAAACTTTCACGGTCATTTTCCTCCGCTGCTCTAGGAAGCACCGCGGACTACCGCGCTTTCTCCGTCAGCATACAGTAGGAGGATCACTCTACGCCGTCGTGACACACACTTTTTTTTTATGACAGTAATCCATTAACCTATCTGACATCACATACCTGCGCACGCATGTGCTTTGTTCCTCACTGAGCCAGTCCAGTCCGCCACATCGCTGCTCATAGATGTAAATTTCACACACATTTAATTTTTTCCTGCAAAAAAACGGGCCTACGGGTCTGCTTGTTAAATTATATGTGCTGAAACATGCTGTAGCATGCAGCCTTTGTCTCAGCCTATTCATCCAACATTAAATTTCACTTTCTTTATGCAGCTAGCTCTGCGCAGTGTTATTTTAATGTTTTTAATTTATGTCAAAAGTTACTTGATGCGGTTTTTACTACTTTTATAGGAGCTATATTGCTGTTTTAGTTTTGAATTCATGATGGTAAAATAATGGGAATCTGATGCTTTTTCATCCATAATGCATTTTTTTGCATGTTTAATGTTAACAGTGCTATAAAATCTGCGGTTCCGCATGAATGTCATGCTGTAAATTAAAATTTGTTACACACAACTGCATTTTTGCATGTTGGCAAGTTAATTGACTTATGCATTGTTAATGTCAGCCTGGAATCAGAGTCTGAAATAATCTATTTTAGTTAAGGTCAAGTGTCCTGGGTCTGCACATGCCACCTGACCTCCATGCAGATTTAAAAGGTTACTGAAAACCTTGAGTTAAAAAGAAAAATCCTTTTTTGGTCCTAAATGATTTTCCTCTCAAGGCGGTGTGTATAGGTAGTTGGGGTAGCAGTCTTCGGTTTTTCAGGAGTTTTTATTCTGGCATGTTTGTCTTTATCAGTACGCTTAAATACATTCATTGCATTTACCAGGGCTGCTTGTAGCAAAATCATCATGATTAAAATCCTGATTATTAAAAGCATCTTTTACTAGAACATCATATGCATTTATACAAAAATAAAACTGATGTTTCTTTTATCATAAGTTCTTTAGACTTTGAATATGAAAATGTGGCCGGTTTACTGTCAGCTTGTCAGCTCTGGACCGCCTACCTTACCTGCTCTGTTTCAATCTTGGTTTTATTGTTTCCATAGGAAAGAATGGAAGAAAAAAGAAAAGAAAGGAGAGAGAGAGAGAGAGAGTCAGGAGAAGAGGGATGAGGAGAAGAGGATGTGGTTGAAGTTAAAGATTTTGACTAATATTGTCTCCTGGATATTTGGGTTCATTCTTCTGTTGTTTGTAAAAGAAAACAATATATTTTGAACACCTGTGTGGGGTATTGTGACTATAATCTAATCCATAGTAGTGATAGTGATAATTGATATTGATTGATATATAAAGTTTCTTAATTTTGCTCTGAAATCTCAACAGCTTGCTGCGTTCTGCTATTCTCACATTGCTAAATTGCTTCAGGGGACGGGGGACGGGGGTCTTGCCATACCTTGTCTGAAACTGAAATGACGCCACTGAGTTCTCCCTCTTATGCTTTTCATATCAGACACAATAAATCGAATTTTAACTTTGCAGACGTATGTGCATGATCGTGCTCAAGTCCCAGGGGACATCACTCCTAGAGGTACCAGTGTGATGAGCAGAAGGAGCTCCGGGTACTTTTCACTCTGCAGGCTCTAATGTTTTGCATGGAGCATCCAGCATGCTAGTGTCAGACCTCCCCGGAAGATGGGAACGGTCTGCTGTTACTGCTCATGCTTGACCCTGGAACACTAACGTTTAAAATAAGTAACACCTTCACTAACGTCAGGTATATATATTTATATAATATTCCTGATAAAATATAGTTTTCATCAAAATATATTAAAGTACAACACTGGATGCCAAATTGAAGTACTCTTCTTTAATTTACCAATATGCAATGTCACATAAAATGACATAATTTTGGAGCCTTATTATAGGCTCCAAAATTATTGAAAAATCAGATCATCATTAAAAAGAAATTTCAAAACAATAGAAATAATGACGCATGGGTGAAACTCACCCAACGTTAGTGTTCTCGGGTTGAGAAAGCATTTAGTAACGTTGTTGCCTATTTACCTTGATAAGGAGTTTGTGGTATCCTTTGTTTTAACTTTCTCGGTGTCATCCTCATAATTAGTCTGTAAGGGTAAGAGCTGATCTGATCCTGGGCATTGACCTGCGGCTGGGAGTGAACCTGTGGCATCTTCCACAAGTTCTTTTATAACTGTAAAGTCATTGTTAGAATACTTACTGATAGTAAGGCTGCAGCTTACGATGCCAGTGTTATCCTGATGCATAGCTGTGTTTAAACTGGGTGAAGGTCATATTGTTCTGGATGTTCCAACCAGGGCTGTGTCTGAATTGCCAAGAAGGTCCGATCGTAGGTCTCAGAGTAGGTCGTAGGCTGTCCAAAACCACAACAAGCGCAATTAGCGACCTACTTCGCAACCTAAATTCCAGCCTAAACACGTCCACATTGTAGGTCTGTTCAGGTGCATCCTACGGAGCAACCTATGCCCCACAATGCACCACGGACTTCTTGTTCGTCCCCTAAAAACTTGTGGACGTGCAAGCCAAGTTTGCGCCACCAACAGTCTCCCATTCTTATGCAACACAAACGTTTATAGTCATTGTTGATGACTAAAGGTGTGTTAATGTGCTTAATAATAGAGAATGAGTGAAAGGTGCGTTCAGAGTGGAGTGCAGTACAACAGCTAGGCCAGCAGGTGGGGCTTTCATTGGTGCTGTCTACCTATTTGCGGTGTCTGTGCTCTGCCAGCAGAGGTTGTACTTCAAGAGGTCGTGCTTCACCACCAATCTTCTAGGGTGTCTGAATGGTACCGCCGTGTTTAGGTTGTAGAAGTTGGCTGTAGCGGTAGGTCGTAGCAGTAGGACGTAAGTTGCCACTTGGCAATTTGGACGCAGCCTATGTGTTACTGGTAGTGTCCGAGTGTTTATGAGGGGTGGAACTCAGATGTTCTTGGGGAGCTGACTCAACTTCATCTAATAGCGAACCTTGCCTGTTTCATCTGGCCTACCAAGCTACAATAAAACGTGACAAATAATGCAGCAGCATTTATGTTAAAATGGGGACAAAGATCAACTGACATAAGAAGCTAAGATGACATCAGTCTCCATCATCAGTTGCGGCATTTCGGAAGTGGCCCACGGTAACTTACATCTTTAACATCATCATCCTGTCTTTATGAGTTAATGGAGCAGCTATATATATATATATATATATATATATATATATATATATATATATATATATATATAAATGTACTCAAGCATACCAGTATTTACATAGCAGAAAGGTTGGTTGTGTAGTGTTCTACAGAGGGGGCGAGTTTTCGTTTTTGATGGCACACGTGAATTTAGCCAGTCAACCAGCGCTAACCACTCTGCATGGGTGTTGCCAAGCAACCAGGGATCCATGGAGACTACAGGCTATCCCTATGTTGCAATACTCCTCATATTGGAGAGGTGGGTGTAGGTTGAATGCTCCTGCACAAGAATCCAACACCTCCACTTTATGTTCGAAACATTGTTGTTTCAATGGCTCTGTTTTTCCCAGAAAATTATGGCATCCTCAAACAGAACATTTGATGCTAGCTCATTAGCCACAGTACACAGCAAGCTATGCTTGGCAATGATCTGCCATTGATTACGGAGTAATGTTAGCTGTAAACAACAATCCATGCAATTACCAGAGAGACTTAGGTTAGGGATGATGTTCAAGAGACTCCGCATTTGAAAACTTTTCTTTTCCTCCAGTTACTGAAGTGATTTACAGAGCAAGCCGCAATATGGTAATGCACGAGTTCCACCAAAAAAATGCATCGAACAAATTAGGGAAGGGCCATGATTGTATCGTATTTTGTTTGCAAATAAAATCACACTTATACAGTAGATGGTTTTAGACAGGTCAGCTGGAACTAAATCAATACATGATCAACATTGATGAATGTTTCTGCATAAGGTTTTTGGTATTTTGTATGATGAGAACATCATCAACAAGCAATCCTCCAACACATGAAACCTACAAACACAGAGCGCTTTGAAGTCTGTCACTCCTACTGGATGTTTTTTTTTATATTGTTTTTGGTGATGGTGAAACATCATTTATTGAAGATTCACTTGATGACAGATGTAATGTTGGTGTGAGCATGAGATTATTTAAAAATGGTTTATTAAACATTAACATATCCAGCAGAAAAAGGAATTCACTGAGATAGAAGGGCCTGTTTGTAGGCCACAGCATCACAAAATGGCCAAAATGGCTTAAATGTAAATACACAAAAATATGTAAATATATTTTTACTTCCTCCTCTGTGCCCCAATTATCTCATTACTTTTCTACCTCACTCTCTAGATGAAGAGGGAGTTGTTCCCTCGCTCTGATGTGAGTCCTTGTCCCTCTGTACCTGTGCTTTTCCATTCACAGTGGCCTCAGTTCAGCTTAGCTGAACCAAGCAACACGCCAGGCTGCACATGCGTTCACCGACTTGCCATTCCAGTCAGAGGGATTGAGAGGAAATGACACAATGTTGAAGTTTATTTAGATTCAGGGCTTGTGAGAAAACAGGCAGGGTTGTAGCTCCAGAAGCCACTTCCCTGCTCCAGCGTTTTACACACACACGCACGCACACACACACACACACACACACACACACACACACACACACACACACACACACTAATCACTGTCAGGTGGCCGAATGCTTCCAAATTGTTCAAAGTTTGTGCCCATCTACTTCTTATGAGGAATTCACTTTGCCTTGATACAGTAGAGTTTCAGCTCATATTACCACAGGGAACTGGCATGGAGCAGCATAGTGGGTATACACTGACCTGCAGACCAGACCACTAAAGATTGCCTTACATAGTGTAACATGGCCCCAAAAATGTTATCCATAGAAGGCACAAACAAATGGGCCTTGTGCTTTAATAGCAGCATCCTTCTGGTTCAGGACAAATCTATAAAACTGTAGATTCCCAGTCTTCTCCAGAGGGGCGGCAAACTGCTTCCACATGTGCTTTTTCCATATCCCGCTGCTATTCTGGAATTTCGTTTATGTACATTGTCAAACTTCTCACACTGTGAGAATAAAGGCAGAAAAGTAATTAGGGGCCAGGGGGGGAAAGTAGAGTCAAGGGGGAGGATGGTGCAGGGTTGAAGGAGCAGGATGTGTGGTGCCAGGGCTTAGTAGGTTTCGAGTGTGTGTGTGTGTGTGTGTGTGTGTGTGTGTGTGTGTGTGTGTGTGTGTGTGTGTGTGTGTGTGTGTTTGTACGTGTGTGCGTGTACACATGTGTGAGAGAGAGAGAGAGAGAGAGAGAGAGAGCGAAAGAGAAAGAGAGAGCAAGAGAGAGAGGGGATCCCCAGAACAGAGCCTGGATACAGGTTCCCATTCACACAGGAAGCTGGGTGAGAGTCTTGCTGCATTGTGCTTCTGGAGGATCTGCAGTTCAACAGCTTCAGGCTTGGATCCATCTGACACTATTCCCCAAGCTCCCCCTAACCACCATGCCCTCAACATCACACAAGGGTCCTGAGAACATGCAATCATAGAAAAAAAGGAGTATTTTGCTCTGCTTTCCAAACTTTTTTTTTTCTTTTTCCTTGGTTTTAAAAACCTTATAACGCTGTTTTTTCTAAAAAAAAAAAAAAAAAAAAAAAATTGCAATTCAAACTGGACCTGAATTTTAGACACGTTTAGCCATGAGAAAAACACATCCGAGATTAGCTTCTTCCCTTGCAAATACACAGAAACATATGAGGAAAGATAACAGGAAATTAACTGTCGAAAGAATGGGCTGTTCATGGAGAAAAAGATAGAATCGCTTCATGGCAAAACCAGTCAGATTCCAGTGGGGAAGTAGGGTTGACACTCAGGCTTTATGCTAATAAAGTGGCAACATCTTATCCTTTCATTTATTTTCACATCCTCATTCATCCTCTGCACAGGAAATATCCAAGGTTGCCATTTCAGGACACAGTATATGAATACCTAGTGTTCCCATTTGGTCGGTCACTGAGCCCGAGGGTGTTCAGCCATGGCCACGCTCAGGGAGCATGGTATCAGCCTGGCCACATGACTGGCTACTGCTGACGTGCTTGGACGAGAAGGCGGTGACGCACACGGGCACAGCTCTGGCACACATGGACAATTTAGGTTTTGTAGTGAACAAGGAGAAAAAAAAGGGGACTGGCCCTGAGACAGAAACTAACCTTTCTTGGTCTGTCGCTGGATTCACTCATCTTTTCAGCTGCTTTTCAGCTGAGAGAGTGGAAACATTCAGGTCCACTCTGGCACATTTCAATATGGGAAAATGGCTCACGTATGGTCTGTGTCTCAGGCTGCTGGACCTGATGGCGTCAGCACTTTTAGTGGTGAAACCGGGCAGCTGTATATAAAAGATTTCCATCGTTGGGTGGCGTCTTTCAGGCTCGACCCGTACGTGCCATAGACATTGCACGGTATGGTCTTTGCGTCATGTGTCCTCCCACTCCACCAGTGGAAACAGCTGTCTGTCCTGGGGACGTGCACATGTATCAGAAGGAGTCAGGACGCTGCTTTTGAGTCAGCACCTACTTGTTCTTCATCTCAAATTTAAAGAGAAATTCAATTACTTTTTTTTTTAACCTCGGCCTAAGTTCTTGGGATTGTGCATCAGAATAAGGACCAGAATTAGTTTAATTGTTGCAATACTGAGCAAGACACGAAGGTCGGCAGCAGCTGCAAAGACTAACAAAATTCTATTAATAACAATGATTTAATATTATTGGGCTATTGCCCACATCAAAGTCCACCCAATAAAAGGGTTGTTTTTTTCCCCACTGACTGGTTCTCAAGCACTTCTAATGGACAATCTTTAGTGGACAGTTGTCCATTTACTAGGTGCAGCCGTCTCCCAGTTTCTAACCTTAACTTCTTGCTCAGTACACTTGAAGTAATTTTAGTCCTTATCTTATTTAGTCAATCTTTGGCCCAAATGTTTTGGAAAATGGGAGCCAGGTTTTCAGAACACACGAAGCACCTTTCTCAGAAGATGGGAACTAGGTGTTTGAAACTGTCTCCTTAAAAGTAACTCTACTAAGGTACACAGGGTGGATGTGTTGCTCAAGTGGTGTTATAGACCATTTGATGGTAAACGGTCAGTTGGTGTCCCGATTCCTGAGATAAAACAAGCCCACTTGAGTCTTCATGTGTGCGCATGTGCTTTAGTTGGTTGGTTTTAAGAAGGTTTGAATTTAATTTCAATTTCAATGAATATAATATCAACAATACATTCATTTGGTTTGGCAATATATGCCTCTGCTTTTAAGTACACCCTGTGTAAGTAACGTGTGCACTACTGTACAAAATTGGGTAGCACACGACATCACCCCTAAAAATAGGAAGTACATGGGACCCTTTACAGATTCAAACAGCAGATGGAGGTTGGGGTGGTGGAGGGTGAGCAGAGCAGGGGAAACACATAAACACATATTGCAAGCAGTCAGGAACAGACAGACAGTCAGATCTCTGCCTGTTGTTGGCTTAGAGTGAAGAAAGCGATGCTGGAGCCAACCAATGGCCTGCTGCTACAAGAGTTGCTAAACGATGAGAGCAGTGTACTTCAATGCAGCCCTGACAAGAGGCAGACGCAAGCAGACTTCCGCATCAAAACTGTGGGGTTTTAGTTAAAATCTGAGTCATCTTGTGGAGTAAGGCCATGTGCCAAATCGCCTCATAATATATACGCAGAATTATGTCAAATTGAGTATAAGCCTTCCAGCTGCATAGTAGGTAGATGTCATAATTATGGGAACTACACAAAGGTAGATTAGATTAGTAAGAATCTGCATATATGCATCAGAGGTTTCACATAAAATTGCCCCGCAGTGCATTGTATCTTTACAGACTGTGACAAAGTAACCATCAACCAAATATATGGAAAGAAAAAAGTTTAGGGCTGCACGGTGGTGCAGTGGTTAGCGCTGTCGCCCCACAGCAAGAAGGCTCCAGCTTCGAGTTCCGGCTCGGGCACGGGATCTTTCTGTGTATATGAAAATATTCTTTCAGGATTGTTTCTACAAGTTCAATTTTAGGGGTTAGAGTTTGATAAAGCCATCAAGAAATTGAAAATATATGTTACTGTCATCCCAAATATTACTCTCAGTCTCTGTCGAGCTCACAGATATCCCTTCAGATTCATATAAAAAACTACCATTGACAAACTCTTTTGAGCAAATCTGACCAAAGTACCTTATCTATCCAAAACACCTATAAGCAATATATATATATATATATATATATATATATATATATATATATATATATATATATATATATGTGTGTGTGTGTGTGTGTATATATTTACATGCTTGTAAACAAAGATCCTAACAGCACTACAAAGCTCTCACTTATTGTAACCCACAACTTTACTGTTTTTGCTTCAGTGGTTTTTTTTTCTTACTAACAGCAGGAATTTAAAAAAAAAAAAATTTTAGACACATTTAGCCATTTTCAATAAAAAAAAACAAAGGTCCATTTTAAGGTCAGGGAAACTTTAAAACAACTGAAACAAGCTTCTTACCAGGGGGTTAGAAAAATGAAAGCTCTCAGTATGCAGCAGTTTGAATGTCTTCACCAAGGAGGTGATGTTTTCATTGCACTTTGTTTGTCTGTCTGTCAGCAGGATTATGCGAAAAAAAGAAGAAAAAAAAAAGATGGTGGAACGTGAACCAAAGAGAAACCCATTAAGTTTGGGGGCAGGTCCAGTGTGTTCACATATATTAGCAGACTGGGCTATCAGCCTTGTTGGAGGTCAACACTCTACATGCACTTCTAGTTATTGTGTCATATGGATCAAAGCAGCAGAGTTCTCTTTGAGGTTTGTAGTGAACACAAAATTTTCAGCCCCCAATTCTATTTTGCAGATATTCACTGTCTGTTTCTTTTATTGCATGCCAAAAATCTTTATTGTTATAATATGTAGATTCATGAACTTAGGAATTTAGTCATGTTGCACTATGATAATTCGTTACAGATATGAATGCATTTATAAATGTGTAACTGGCTGAGAGTTTTGTTTGATCTGGATTGAAGAACATTTACCAGTAGTGCATTTGATAAAGTGTTGTGGCTTGTGAAGTTATATGTTGTAGGCATTGGTAGATTTTAAATGAGAATGGGGTAGGTTTGTCAATTCTTTTTTTTTTTTTTTACAATAAGAAATACATAGATGCCACCATCAAACTTATCCGTCATATCATATGTCATAATTCTATAAACATTGTATTCGGTGCTGTGAAACCAAAACTGAAAGAACAACATGAACAGAAGGAAAAGACAGAATTCTGAGAGTGGGGGCGATGAAGAGGTCCAGATGCCAAGAGCATGCACGATGAGTGTGCACTGTCAAGGAAGAGGATGGGCCGGATGCAGAAAGAAAGAGGCCCACACCCACGTTCCATCAGCCCCCCATCAGCACCCGCTCTTTCACTGCTCTTCCTAAAGAGAGTTGATGATGAGCAGAAAGGCAAAACTTTCCCCAGGCTATAATTAGCAACCCCCAATTTGACTCATCATAGTCTCAGTGCTCTTGTGTGTGTGTGTGTGTGTGTGTGTGTGTGTGTGTGTGTGTGTGTGTGTGTGTGTGTGTGCGCGCGTGTGTGTGACAAAACTATCAAGTCTTTGGTTTGGGAGCCTTGGGAGGAAGTAGACTTCTGCAAAACAGATGTGACTTATAGGACTCATGAAACATTTCACATTAAAACACCCAGTTAACAGCATGGTAGTAACTGGTTCGTTTAACACACACATTGATGTGTCATGAATAAAGTTAAGTCGAACTTAATTTAAACTGTAGATACTTTTTTGTTTTTACATCTAAATTGAATTTTCTTTGTAACTCAGTCAGTATGACTCTCTAGAATGAACCATGTACACCTGCTCAGTTGAGAGCCAGCGAACTGCTCGTTGAAAAACGTGTTTTCATCAGCCTCTGTATGATAAAGATATAGACCACATGCACATTTTGTTTCCTCTTCCTCTTGGATTTCTTGCCCTCTGATAATAATACTGATAGTAACCAGGTTTCATACACACCATACCAGCAATTCCATGACTGTTGAGAGCAAAGGTTCAGCACGTCTTGATGTATCATTTGTGAAGGTTGAATTATAATTTTTGAGGGCCCCAAATCCAAAGTGGCTACCGTCAGCCATATTAGAAAGAATCATTTCAATGTTTTGGCCTCCAGTGCTGAGTAAATCGAGAATTTTTTGCCTTTGAGAATCATTTGGTTGGGTTGGTTATCTCGTTAAAGATGAAGTTTTGTATGAGGCTCTGATGAAGTAAACAAAGCTCAATGTTTATATAGAAACCACCTTTCTTTATGGTCTCTAATTTCTGAATTAAATTAGGAGAGAGAGAGATCCCTGTGAGCATTTTTGAGTTGTGGCAACTAACTGTCAAATAACTCAAATCTAAGCAGAGAAAGATAAATACTTGTAATTATTTTGTTTATTCTATTATTTCAGTATAGCATTCATTATAAAAGAAAATACCACATAAAAACCTCCTTATCTTGAGATATTTTCTTTTAAACGACATGAATAATGAATTGCAAATGTGGCCTTTCTCTGCAGCACATTTTGTTAATTTTAATCATCCAATTTTCTTAATTTCGTTCCCAATCTTATAAGATTCATCAGTAATAATTAGTTGGGATTCCCCCCAAGAGGAGGTTCCCTTACTAACTTAGACATATTACTTTCCAGGAGACATTACTAGATCTGTTTAAGAACCCTGAGAGAATAAATTATGATTTAAGGTTTCTCCTATGTCTCCAGTTCGTACATATGAAGATTGTATATCACGCTTATTTAGAGCTGAATTTTTACGTTCCTCTGAATATTGACTACAAATCCATTAAATGCATTTTTGTATATGTTTTTGATGTGTGGAGATGTTGAATCTGTTTGTGGGGAAGTGTCTCGGATGTATAGTTGATGAGCTGGGACATCCGTTGCTTTAGGTACACTGTTAGAGGTCTGTTGATTTTTTTTTGTCACTTTCTCAGTGCGACCAGGTCGAATCACCATCAGATGTGTTACCAGGGTTTGGCCAGTATAGAGTGCCTGTTTTATTTTCTATTGTTAATACTGAGGAACTGAAGTATTGCCAAAATGTTTATTTTGTCCCAACAAAAAGCATTTCTCAAAATGAAATTCTAAGCCGGATGTTCATGCAAGACTAATTAGCTTTTCCAATTAATCAAAGATCTAGCCTTCAAACAGCTTAACCATCAAGCCAAAATCCATTTTGAATGAAAAACAATCCAGTGAAATATGTTTCTTTTAAACCCCAATATATGACATGAAAACGGCGGAATTCCCTTGAACAGACAATGGTGGCCTCCTCATGAAGTCATTTTGTCCAAGAAGGATTCAAGCCTGAAAGACAGCAATTGACGGACATTTTTCCCGGTTGCTGAATGCAGACACAGTTTTTCTGAGCACAAGATTTGCTTCTCTAATTGCTGTTGGTTCACTGTTTAGCGTATATCCCTCTATCAATGTTTTCAAAATAACGAATAAGCCATGAGCTGTCATTGGACCCGTGTTTAGACACACTGACTTCTTCTTTTCTACATCGGATCATGCATCGGGTTGCAGAGTGAAAGAAAAATGGACCAGGAGCTTTTCTTATAAAAAAAACAGTAGGCTCTGCATCATTCCAAGGTCCACAGTCACCCTGTCAGTTCATTTAAACAATAATAATAATTTAAAAAAAAAACTCCCCTTTTTTTTCTGTCTTATGCAGGCACACCCACACCCACACACAAACACATACACACACACATTTTATTTTATTCTTATTCATCTGAAACACTTATTTTCTCAGAACAATGGTGATATGAAGTGCAATTTGACAATGACTCTGACCCAGCAGTCTGCTGCTCTACATTACAAGACAGCATGAAATCAGGAGCAGTAGAAGAATCAATCTGAGACTGTTCTGGCAAATAGTTAATTTCGTCCTTTGATCAAAAACATCTAAAGTTTAATATAATGCTGTTTAAAGTAATTTTCAAATAAATAATAAATGTAGAAACTTAGGATCAATCCCTATTAATTTCCTGAAATCTAAAAAAAAAAAGAACCTTAAAAAAAAATACACACCTCCCTGTGAAACTGCACCCACTTTCAGTAAAGTCTCACCAAATTCCATATTAAGCCCCACTCCTCAGAATATGGATACAAAATGTTTGGTGGCCAACAAAAGATACGAAATGTAATACTGGAGCAAGCTGAAATCATGAAAAAAGAAATCTTCAACTCAGCTGTGCTGCATTGGAACATCACCAAAAATATCATGGGATATAATTTTTGCACATTGGAAAATGTCGTCGCCGTCATCCTCCGCTTATCTGGGTCTGGGTCGTGGGGGCAGCAGCCTCAGTGAGTAAGCCCAGACTGTCCTCTCCCCAGCCACTTCCACTAGCTCTTCTGGGAGAATCCTGATGCGTTCCCAGGCCAGCTGGGAGACATAATCAAAGTCAGCTCAGAGTCAAAAATTACACCCAGGTTTTTCACTTGAAACAGTGCTTGCAGTTTGGGGAAAAGTTTCTCTCTCTGGGACCAATGACTAAAACCTCAGTTTTGTCCTGGTTAAGCTGGAGAAAGTGTTCTGTTATCAAGGATTTGATATCTAAAATGCAGTTGAAAAGGGCATCCATAGGCCTGGTGTCATCAGGAGACATGGGGATGTAAAGATACAGTACGTATCATCAGCATAACTGTGGAAGTCTCCTGATGAAACCGCCAAGAGGGAGCATGTACAGGCACAAAAGCAAAATCACAGGGCCTAAAATCGTACCCTGGGGCACACCACATGTGATTTTATGGACTTTGGAGGAGCATGTGTCTACACTTGCCATGAATGTTCTGTCTGTCTGTGAGGTAGGAAGTAAACCATTTGAGTACAGTACCAGAGAGGCTGACCAGATGTTTCAATCTATTTAAAATAAAAGGTAAAGGTAAAGACAGATGCTCAGACATGTTAAAAGCAGTGGTTTGACTGGATAAAATGTCATGTCTGATAGCGCTAGTCTTTCCCAAGAAGCAGACAGCAAACTCCTCATAGAGAATATTTGTAGGAGTTATTTGAGCTTTAATAAAAGCAGGGTTAAAAAGGTGATCAGTGGTAGAGAACAGAACTTTGGGGTTTTATTTATGGTTTGTGATTAGCTTGTCAAGTTATGAATTTCTTGCATTTCTAGATGCATAACCATAGGCCTTTAGATGTTCATTGTATATTTGAAAGTTAACTTTAATTTGACTTTTCCTCCATTTTCTTTCTGCTGCTTTGCATTTTCTTTTCAGTGTTTTGACTTCCTCAGTTCTCCGTGGGGCTATAGACTTATAGTGAACCTTTTTTAATTTAAGTGGAGCAGCCGAGTTAAGTGCACACTGAAGTTTACTGGCATAATGATCCACAATAAAATCACATGGGCAGGTAAAACAATTGGAGGAAATTTTTCTAAAACCTGAATAAAGTTTGCAGCCACTTCAGGGGTCAGATGATGCTTCCTTACAGCTCTCACAGAGGTCTCCAGCTGGATAAGAATGGTGATATTTAAAAACACAAAGTAGTGGTCAGAGACAGCCAAGTCAAAAACAGAGGACATACCATGGACAGGCCATAGGTGATGACCAGGTCCAGGGTGTGTCCTCTGTTGTGAGTCAGCTGCATGACGTGTTGAGTGAAATCCATATAATTAAGAGTATTTAAAAATTCACTCAAAAGAGGGTCCAAAATGTTATCTATGTGTAGGTTAAAATCACAGATTAAAATAATCATAGTGTAGGAATTGTGTAAAATTGATAAAAACTCTGAAAATTGGGGGATAAAAAGACTGCATCTTTTTGGTGGGCTGTACACTGTCGTGCATAAAATTGTAGGGTTGCTAAAAACAATTGAGTGATATTCAAAATGTCTGTATTGTTCTAATAAAAAATGTTTGGTGGCCAAAGTGTTTGTAATAATAGAAGCAGTGCCACCTCCTCTTTTACCACTCCTAGTTGAAAAAGCAAAGTTAATATTCTCTGGGGAGGCCTCAGTGAGAACAACTGGTGCATCCGCACCAAGCCATATTTTAGTTAAGAATAAGCAATCAAGATTGTGCTCTACAATCAGATCATTTACAATAAAAGCCTTGATAAACAGAGAGCAGACATTTTAGAGGGCCAATATTTATGGTAAGTGAACACTGATTAGCTGAAGGATTTTGTGATGAATAAGTTTTAGGGATAGATCTGAGATTATTGAAATCGATGGAGGATTTGGGGGAGGTTTTACGCATTGGCCGCTCTCTGCTGATGATTATCAGAATGTGAAAAGAACATGCAATAATTGAATCAATTGGAACAGCAGTGGATGATGATGAGGAGGTGTATCGGTTGTATTGTCATGCAGATTCCAGTGTGAGTTCTATGTTTCATGAAAGAAAGTGGGATCCATGGAAATTAGGATGTAAACTGCCTTCTTTGAATAGTCCAGGTCTCTCGAAAAATGTGAGGAAATTGTCAACATATGGGATGAGGTTAGGAGTGCAGTATTGAGAAATTTGGGTAAGAGTCTCAAGCGGCTGAATTTGATTTCCACAAAACGAGGCGGTGGAAGGGGTCCTGAAACTATGACCTGCTTGTTTAGACTGTGTATTGTGGTGATGGTGGTTATGAAGTCGTCCTTCAGTGTCTCTGACTGTTGTAGTTTAAGGTCACTGGTGCCCACGTGAACTACTGCTGTTGATATTGCAGGGTGGTGACGCAGGATGCTTGGGGTGGAGTCTGTGATGTCCTTCCCTAGTGTACCTGGGGGACACGAGGTGTGGTCCTTGTTAACTCGCATGTGACGAACCATTGACGTGCTGAGTACCAGTACAGACTGGCCAGGCCTGGCTGCTGAGGCATGGGTATTCGGACTCCGAAGCGCCATGGGGCCGTCCAGATGAGCCGAGGCACCTCCGTGCTCACACCGAGTGCTCCTGCTCGGCATGTGCAAGGCGGGCCCATCAGCGGAGCCTCCTAACCCATAACAGGCTGACAAGCACGGCATGGGGAGGAAAGGAGCAGAGAAAGCAACAGAGCCCACTTGCACACATCCAGTGGTCTGACCAGGCATGTGTGGGGGAGCAGTGGAGTGTCCTGATGATGCTGCAGCTGGTGGTAGTTTGGGTAACGACAGAAACTCACTCTTCTGCAGTAACTCCAGAGGAGGTGGTTGTGACCCATAGCCCATACTTGGCACCCCACTCTTACTAAATTTCGGAGCTGGGGTGCAATGGCACTCACCCTGCTCTTTAGTCACAACTCATACAGCTGGCTGACAATACTCACCAAGGCATCGTCAGTACAAAACAGAGGCTGAGGGAGCTCTATTGGTGGCCTGGTATGGACTCTGATGTTGAAGCTACCATCAAGTTGTGTGCCACCTGCTCCCAGCATGACCAAGCTGCCAAAACAAGAGCTGCTCCCCTGCAACCTGTTCCCTTTCCCAATGCTGCCTGGGAAAAACTTGCCATGAATATAGTGGGTCCATTTCACTCTGCTTCCCCTGATTGCTGGTTTGGGATCACACCCGTGGACTATTGCAGCAAATGGCCAGAAGTGGCATTCATGTCAGATTTGACATCTGCTACTGTCATTGCTTTCCTGTCCACCTTCTTCAATCACTAAGCCAACCCCCCTCGAACAAGTCACTGCGAACAGTATCTGCTGAGTTTGAGGCTTTCTTGGCAGCTTAGGGTATTGTACACTGCCGCAGCTCCATCTATTCCCCTCAGAGTAAAGTAGAGACTGAGAGTTGGAACCAAGTGTTCAAAGGTTGTCTCCAAACAGCTGACATTGAGGGCAAGTCCTGGAAGCCCTTTGTCACTGATTTCCCTCTGACTCAAATCTCCCCTGCTGAGCTTCTGCATGGTCACCCTTTCCGCACCACTCTGAACGTCAAAGGTCTCCTGCCTCTTGTCGGCGTGACACCTTGAGACACACCATGGTGCTGAAGCAAACCAAGGTGAAGAAATACATTGATGTGTGTTTGGCTGCACAGCCTTCTACATTCCAGTGTGGTGTGGATGGTTAAGAAGCCTGGTTTCACAAAGAAAGGATGCTTCAAGTTCACAAAGCCCTTCCAGGTGGGGGCTCAAAGAAGTCCTGAGACCCATGAACTGTCTGATGGAAGGGTATTGAACGCCATGCCCCTGTCACCAGTGCCTTTCCCAGCCCCTGGCCCACACCCATCTTATTGTCCAGCCAGATGATGTTTAGGCTGTTACACTTTCATGTTTTCGCCTTAAAAGTGGGAGTTGTGTATTTTCGTTTATTTTGTTGCACATGAATGTACTAGTTTCTATTTTAGTGTATTTAAAGCATGCAATTGGGCTTGTTCCTATTTTGTACAATGTAAAGTGAATGTTTCTCTCAGCAACAAAAGAAGAAAAACTAATAGGTATTGAAAAGAAAACTGTACAACTGTGCTGTTTTGTATAAAGTGAATTTGAGAAAAGAATGGACAACTGTCTTATTTGCTGTTTAGTAAATATGCTATTCATCCGCAATGTTACAAAGTAATCAATGGCAAAACTGCACTTTTGGTTTAAAATTGATATGCTATATTTCCTAAGTTAATTTCAGTTAGTAATGTTGATAAGTCACTGTTGTTTGCTGTTTGTGTTGATTTAAAACAGTTTTTATTGCATGACTGTTTTTCTTAAAAGTGAGGGATATGTGTCGTCTTCCATACATTTCCATATCACTAAGATCAATTGAGACTTTATTTGACAAAATGTGTTTCAGTACCAGTGCCAGCATCTGATTACTTTAAGTTTTATGGTATAACTCTAGTTTTTTTGTTTGCCCTGTTGCATGGACCCAATTTTTTTCAATGCCAAACTGTTTTTGTTAAATCATATTAATTTAATTGATTTAAAACTCGATTTACCAGTCATTCTACATTCCAACCCTCACCTGTGGTCATGAGCTCTGGGTAATGACCGAAAGAACAAGATTGCAAATACAAGCAGCTGAAATGAGTTTCCTCCACAGGGTGGCTGGGCTCTCCCTTAGAGACACGGTGAGAAGCTCAGTCATTCGGGAGGGACTCAGAGTAGAGCCACCGCTCCACTATGTTGAGTCAGCTGAGGTGATTCAGGCATCTGGTGAGGATGCCTCCTGGACACCTCCCTCGGGAGGTTTTCCAGACATGTCCGACATGGAGGAAGCCTCGAGGCCGACCCAGGACACACTGGAGGGATTACCCCAGAAGAGTTGGTGGAGAGGACAGTCTGGACTTCCTTGTTGAGGCTGCTGCCCCCGCGACCTGGACCAACCGGATAAGCAGAAGACAACAGAGGGTGAAGTGCTGTAATGATCCTGGGTTGGATTTTCTCCTGCTGAAGGAAATGCTCTACATGATCACTTTACTGGAAGAATGTATCCCAAACTTGAAAACACTGGCAAAAGTAGGAATTTCAGTCTCCAGGGTAGCAGCAGAGCACGGTTTTGGGCTTCAGGGCCATCTTACCCTATCATAAGTTGTCTGTCTGTTTGAAGCAAGGATGCAAGTCCCAATAACAACCACTATTATGGTTTCATCAAAAAAAAAAAACTACTTGGAAATATTTTAGGAGTGACTGTAATGTCCTATATTTCACTATCCCTGTCATCTGCCAGTTTCTCTTATGCATTGCAATGCATTACACATCTGAGCTGTAAATCAAGTGCAGTATCTTTCCATATGTGTCTCTGGGATATAATATATAACATTATAATACATGGGTGTGTCTGTCCCTTGCATCATCTGTTTGAGGTCTCTCTCTGTTTGAGGTTTGAGTAGCGCTGCTGTGGGTGCAATATGTTAAAAAGACTGTGGATAGGGAAAAACCAACAGGTATGCTTCTTTTGCCTTGACTTGCAGCTACAGGTCAAAAAAGTAGCTAAAAGCTATTAGCTGAAAAGCTTAGCTCAAAGCTTGAAGTATCTTCATCTCGAGACTTGTAGACATTTATTTTCAAATTGTCCCATTTATTTTATGATGACTTTTCCTTACTCCATTTCTCTACTTAATAAGCCACATCTGGTGAATCCATTATCTATGAAAAACAATCTTTCGTCATCGCAGTGGTAGAAATAGGGGAGCAGCGAGGAGACCTGCAGCCTCTCGGGTGAGAGGCAGCTTTATGAGTGATTGACTGCCTCAGTGCTGGACGGCTTGACGGCTGAGCTGAGCACCAGTGGAACACATTGTTATGGCAACATCACAGACTAGCTGTGCTGTAGAGTGAGGTAATCACTGTGATGTAATTTAAAGGAAGCAAACAGGAGAGATGGGAATACATCCTTTAGGGATTGTAGTGCTAATGACCCTAATGCTTAAAAAGCCACAGCACATCGACTTATGTTTTCACTACTAAAAGACCACACAAAGGGATATACATAACTGAGATTTAATACAGATAAAGTGAGAGGTTACAGTTTATGTGATGGTTGGTGAGAGTGAGATCCTGTTGTTGTTTACTTAGTGAACTTTCAGTTCAAGAGGGTTGAGATACAACAGAGAGCTAAAGAGTTATATAGACGTGGTTCTTCCAGCCTGGTCAGTTTTGCTTTGCTTGAGGGTGAAGATGAGTGAATAAGTGTGAACGGCGATGTCATTAATGCTTGGGTGTATAGAGGAATCTTAGGAAGAAGTGGAGGCTTTGAATTTTGAGCAGCGAAGGACACCAAAAAAAGGCAATTCCAGGCAATTCTATGAAGGGGTGGGTGTGTCATTAATGCAGAGTTTGGATGCATCTCGACAGAAGGATTGGTGTCTCAGTGGCAATGGTGGTTCACACCACTGATGGCCTTGAACATGTGACAGAAAGTTAGCAGGGTACAGCTCGGTGAAAAAGTTGATGCACAGAGGTGGATGTAGATTGTGAGGATTTGGATGTTGAGAACTGCATGTGTGATATAATTTGAGACAGTAAGGGCATCAAGAGTGTTAACTTGTGAAAGGAGTGAAAAGATCTGGATTTAATCTAATCCGATAGGCTGGAAGAAAGAGTGCTTGGTGCAGTGCTGTCACCCACAGATGGACAGCTACAAGAATGAGGTAGATCTCTTCCAGCAGTGAAGAGACATGAAGAGGGGCATATGGTGTGGTCGACAGAAGAGTATTGCAAGGGGAAGTCTGGGTTAAGGATCAAGCAAGTAACGCCAGCGATTTCAGAACCATGTGGTGAAGGCAAGTTGATGAAGGTTATGTTCCTTACAGTAGTATATTCTGAAGGCAACTTTGAGCGGGCCGATGTGGTATACTGGGAATAGTTGAAAAGGCTTATCATGAAACCATCTTTGACTTCCTTAACAAGAAGTTTGATGACCACAGTTGAGCAAGTGTGGGGATAGGCTGATGTGACATCACGCAAACTTTTCGTAAAGCCGTCCAGCAGGACTCGTGGTTGTGGTTTCAGAAGCGCACAGCCGGCACTGTGACGGGTGTGATGCTATACTGTAGTCAATTCTCAGTGGAGGTAGTGGCGTTGGTGTGGTTGTAGGGACAGATTTATTCTGGAATGAGCTCGTAAAAGAAGCATGTATGCATGAGGCAGCGGTTTGTGTGAGTGCATCCAAGATCGTCAAAGTTATTGCAGATTATGCAGCACCGTGTTACAGAACACTCTGTGTCTGTGGCACGGGCTGTTGGTTTGTTGGAGGACTTAGTAGATGTGGGACATAGATCGATGATAAATGGAGGGCAGAGCTGCAAGAGGAGCTGCGAGGGTGGCTGAATTTGGTAGATTGGGAACATGGTTAAGCAGCTGAGTGGCATACATTAAATGCCATAGAAGCATGTGTGGCGAGACGCGCCAATAAATCTCCTGGTCTAGAAAGCCCCAGTATGTCTTCTGGGTAACTGTAACAGTCGTTCAACTGCTTTGGAAGTAAATTGGTCATGACAAGTGTAGAATTCAAGGGCCAAGCCAACGACCAGGATGAGGTCGTTCTCAAAGTGATTTTTTACTCCAGCTAGTTATTGATGTAGATTGTTGTGGTGATGGCAAGCTGTTCTTTTTTCATTGAAAACTGGTGTAGAAGGTAAAAACAAGTATTGTTGTGGCAAGGCGGCACGGTGGTGCAGTGGTCAGCACTGTCGCCTCACAGCAAGAAGGTTCCGGGTTTGAGTCCCCAGCTCAGGCACAGGATCTTTCTGTGTGAGTCTGCATGTTCTCCCTGTGCCTGTGTGGGTTCTCTCTGGTACTCCGGCTTCCTCCCACAGTCCAAAGACATCAAGAGGGGACGAGGCTGATTGATACTCTAAATTGACTGTAAGTGTGAATGTGAGTGTGAATGGTTGTCTGTCTCTATGTGTTGGCCCTGTGATGGACTGGTGACCTGTCCAGGGTGAACCCCACCTCTCGCCCAAAAGCCGCTGGGATAGGCTCCACCCCCCGCGACCCTTAACAGGATAAGTGGTAGAAAATGGATGGATGGATTGTTGTGGCAACTGAATGGGATGTTTCCAAAACAGTAATCTCCTCATGGCAAGTTCATTGTTAGAACAACAGAGAGGTTCTTTGGATTTATTGGTAAAAGTGCCTGGGAAGGCTTATGAAGAGGTGTGGTAGAGTGGTCGCGTGGTCTCTGCTCTCAAACCTTAGTCATGTGCATAACTCCATTTGTTGCAAAATTTCAAAACATGTGCTGGGACTGCAAAGGAGGAAAGCACTGTAATGAATCACCTAAAAAGCATTCAAAAATGGAATTAAGCAAATCCTGTGTTTGTTCATTAAAGTTCATACGTGTCAAATTCAAGCAAGTCAGAGTTTGTGCCTCCCAGTGGTACTATTGCTATATACAGTGTCTCTTAAGAAAGACTACTTGCAACTTCTTTAACTCTGCAAAACACTGACAGACATTTCAAATAAACAAAGCAAATATCTCAGTTTAAATGAAAAATATCAACCTCTCAACCTTCTCAAGTGTTTTCTGAGGACTAGTTTTAAAATAGAACGAGCCAAATTTTTTGTATCTATTTGTAGTATCTATTTCTCTGCCACTGCAGTCACATTAGATTGCTGATGAAATATTGTTGATTATATCTGCGTGTGTGTGCATGCACATGTGCCAATATGTGTGCATGCACCCGTGTGTGTGTATTTCAGCAGAAGAAATCACCTGTCTTACAGCAGTCTGATCTGTCTGTCCACCTGCAGCCAGCCACTATAAAGAGAAAAGGGACACAGCAGTGGATAGAAATAAATGTGTATCTTTATTCTTTTTATTTTTCATTAAAATACATCACATGGCATACGGTCCATATGTTTAATTTTACCCTTCACAGGATAAACGGAAGAAGAAGAAGGAGAAGAAGATGTTTAACCTTCACTACAGCCACTCTTGTGAGCACGGACAGCAGATTAGCGAGTGCCAGTCTGGGCTTCTATTGCATCAGCTAGAAAGCTAAGTGTTAAAAAGCGTATTTTAAAGCTATTGTTTTACAAAAAGTAGATGTTTTGTTTTATACTGTGGAGGATGGGGTATGGGTGAATGGATGCAGACCGCAACTAGTTTGTCCAATTTTGCCAACTTTTATGGAGACTGTACGATTAGTGTTGCTTCTATGACGAGATGGTACCATCCCCCAACACAACTTCTTGTTTGGTGGTCAGAGTGGGAGAGAGGTAACCTTACTGGGTATTCCCCACTCTGTCTTCGCCTCTCTTCACTTCCCTCTCAGCGCAGCCTCCTCTTTCTTCCGTCCGATCTGATAGTATCTCCTTCCAATACCCCCATAATTGTGCACCAGAGTAACTGTAACTTTCAAGTAATTCTGGATCAGTACCATTGTTGAAACTGAAAGTATTACTAAACAGTATAATACTGCATTTAATATAGAGTATCAGTGCTTTAAGAATTAAAGTGTTTTTATGTGTTCCTCCGTGTTGTGTCAGTATGTAACAGCAGGTCAGTGTCTGCGTGTGTGTGTGTGTGTGTGTGTGTGTGTGTGTGTGTGTGTGTGCGCCTGTGGGATGCACTCTGCTCTAACTCTCACTGCAGCTTTTCCCTGTGATAAAATGTGATGAATGGCTTTAAATACCAGTTTACTCGTTTGTCGACAAAGCAGATGCAGCACTTACATGCTGACAGTCACAACAATCCAAAGGATATCATAAAGCCTGTCCATAAAGTTCAAATAGAACAAGGGCGATTTGGACGGATATGGAAACCTGCTGGAGGAATTGCTTACGTTCAGCCAGTACTGGTGGTACTCATCTGTATTTCTGCCAATAATCATTTTTATTACCAGAAAATTCATCTTAAACACTATTTTGGTGAAATTTACCTTAAAAGAAATCAGAATAAGGGGCGGCATGACTTGGAGGTAGCATGGCCATCTAGCAATCGCATGGTGGCTGGTTTGATCCTCATTTTCCCTGGTGACCATGTCGAAGTATCCTTGAGCAGGACACTGAGTCCCTAATTGCTCCTGATGCTCCCAGCAACCATGAACGGATAAGCGGTATCGAAAATGGACGAGTGGATGGAAATCAGATACACAGGTATAGGGGACAACACTTTACTGCATATACAAGCTATAATGAAGCTAATTTCATGTAATTATTTTTGAAATAATTTGATAAGGAATGTTTAATGAACTGTGCTCCTTGTGTTCTCAGTTCAGTGTGAATGACACCATCTTCACCTTGAATGAATTTGGTCAATGCTGTGTTCTGGGAAACTGAACTGCTGCTGTGGTGCAATGTCAATTATCTTAAAACTCAAGTATATATCGGACTTTGATCGAAATTTCAATTTCAACCATCAAAAATCATAGAGGAATTGAAAGTTTGAAATGTTAAATCATTTCTCTCCAACCCTGCTTTCCAAGTATGTTAGCATTTGCAAGCGTTCGCTGCAAAAACAGGTGCACACACAGACAGCTGAGGACCCCACAAAAAGGTCAAATTATACTTTCCTGTCTCCATGTTCCACACGTGTGCCAGACGTGTGTCACGTGTGTGATCAGTGTTTCTTGGGAAAGTTTGTGCTGATTGTTGTTTTAAATGTGTTTGCAATACGTTTCTCCTGCATCCACACTCAAGTTAGCCAATGGCTACAACAGATCATGAATGATTCACGGAGCAGGACAACAGAAGGTGAACAGGATGAAATCTTACGATGAATACGTGACAAACCTGCTACATAAATCCAGCTATGACAAACGTCTGTGCTAACTGACACATCCTATTAAGGATATTGTACCATTTATATTTTTCAATACATTGCAAACTTCTGTTTGTGGCTTTAAGTTTGTAGATAGAGCACAAATATGGAGGTTTTATACTGTATAAAACACAGTATGATACCTGATCATCAAAGACATCTTTTTAAATATCTAAAATGTGTAAATGACATTTTTTTCAGTAGGACATCAAGTCTGGCAATCTCGTCACTTATCTGTCTCCTGTTTTTGTTTTATCTGTATAAGATTGTGAACTTTTTTTCAAATTCCAATGGGACATTGATACAGCATATGCTTCATACTGTATATAAAGGGACAACTCAGAAATGATGGAACAGTAACATCATTCTTAAAGACAAATCTGTGATGACTTTCTGGTTTTTATCTTTCACGTTTGTTCAGGCGTTTGGTTTTTTTTGTTGTTGTGTAAAATTAATGTGAAGTCACTGACAAGATCAAGCCCCTCGTAGGGAGATGTGGAATAAAACAATTACGCAACAAAGTCAGGTGGCTGGGCCTGCAGAATATCTCAACTGCAGCTGCGTCGTCTGAAACTTGTGCCACTTACAGTACCACTTTACTGTTTCCCAAAACCCAAAAAGCAATAAAATTATTGTGATGTCTTCGCAAAAATAGAAAAACGTGTTTCATAACCGTCAAATATAGCCACTCTGCTTGTTTTGTTTTCAGCAGTGCTATTTAAACTTTGCTTTCTTTTCTGCTGCCTGCCTGTTTTCCATGCTCACCATAGCATTTCTTCCATCACTGCAGCGTTAGTGGGAGTGCGCCGCCAATTCTAGAGACAAAATTGCTCGGCGGAGCTTTGTGATTCGTTTGTCTGCGGAACCAAGAGCTTTTCTGTGGGTGTGCCCTCACTATTTTACTGCACTCGGGGACTCGGCTGTAATTGCTTGTTTAAGGATAATAACAAGGGAAGACTCTCGAAAGAGCCCCACGCCGCAATCACCAGCCTTGAGGCAAACACCGCAACCGCAGTGCAGTGTGAAAGAGTAGAGGAGGATGGGGGGGCAGAGGAAGAGAGAGACAGATTGGGTGGTAATTAAGGGCTTATTTTTCCTACTGACTGAGGAGCATCTGTGCAGCTCTCACCTGCTCGGAAGGGATTGTGCCGCTGTTTGTGCGCTCGAACACATTCACATAAGCGTGCTTCACATCTGAGAGGCCTGGCCTCTGCCGCCTGTGCATTTTCCCCAATGGATCTCTGACAGCATATGTGAGAGTGTGTATGTTTAATGTAATGCAGGGACAGCAGCCAACGCATGCAGCGGCTCTGTCAGACAGAGGGAGGTAATTAAATTAGGGGTGGCACTCCAGCAACCTGCAGGCTGAACGAGGCATAGGGGATTTTAGTATCATCCCTGGGACTCATTGTTTCGCCTTCTCTCAGAAACATAGAGTAAGCCTGCTTTACCCAGCGGGCCCAGCAGTGCAGCATGGGAAGACAAACCTTCATAAGCACACATGATCGTTATCACATTGAAATTCATACGCATAAGCCACCTGCTTACAGTTGGAATAATATACATTTTCAGTAGCACTGTACAGTAGAGGGACAAGAGTGTTGCTGTCTTACTGTCACCAGATTGACTCCACGAATATGAAGACTTCAAGCCAGAATCCTCTCATACCACTTAGTCACAAATGTCTGGTTTAGTTGAGCGTGTCATGGAAGATCTTTAGCATCTGAACAGTTGGTGTTTTGAGTAATATCAAACAATTAGTGTGCTGACAAGGTCCTTTTGTTTTGTTTGACAAGAAAAAAAAAGATATTCAACACTCAATAGGATTTTATCCCTGGTAAAAAAAAAAAAAAAAGCTGAAATAAATAAACATAAAATATATTCAATTTTTATCACATCATGCGCAGAAAGTCCTCACAGCGAAGAAGACCACACAGTCAGTTGAGAGCCTGAAATGGAGCATTAAAGTCAAGAAGAAATATTGGAGCAGCAGTTTGAACCGCAGTAGCTTCAGCTAGTCTTCAGGTTTGTCTCGGGGCTGAGAGAATACAGTCACGTTTAGAGATTTTCACACTCAGGAAGGAGTATTAACCAGAGCTGACAGTTTAACTGTTAACTGGAGAGTCCCTGTAGTTAGAGGTGGTCCAGCACATTAAACCTGACAGACATTGTTCTGATTTGACCATTTTACCCCAATGCTAACAGTTAGCTAAAAGTAGGAAAATGCACTCAGGTCTTTTGTTGCCTCGGTAGCATGGATGAGTTTCAGGACTTCTTTTGGGGGTGAACTCTACCCAAGACCCTTTTAAGTCTTGGCACAAAGGTGAGTCCTGAAGACCTGATCACAAATGAATGGCTCTCACACTCTTTCTTTCTGACTTTCCTGGATGAAAATATGTGATTTCTTGAGTAATTGGAGATGAAACAGCGGGGGAGAAAGTGCTATGACATCATGTTAAACAATTGGATGTCGATGAATGTACGAGCCACTGCCATAAATCCATGTCCTTAAGAATGTGTGCATCTGAATGTCTGAATTTGAAACACATACGGTATTTCAGGACTGTTTGCATTCTCTGGGCATGTGTGTTCTGGTGTTAACGGGAAGAAGTGTGGCACTGGGATAGAAATATGATCAAATAAAAAAAATATTGTGGTGTACTGTGTGTGGTAAAAGATGATGACAAAAAGACACTTCGTTTTTGGCTCTGCAGGAAGATGCTGACAGCTTCACCAACTTGCCAGATGATGAAACAACTTGTCAAGAAAGTTCACACACATAGGCAGTATTTCTGAGTCCTCCTTCGTCACTCCATGCAGAATGAACCTCTGATCGTGTGCAGAAGTTGTGAGGATATTAGCCTTGTAAGCCTCTCAGTTTTTGGGCTTAAAGCCTGTAAGTAACTTGACTGGAGCAGATAGTCACCAGCTGCCCCAAATACCGGCCACCAGATAGGGAACGCTGTCTGGTCAATCTGAGCAATGATGTGCGGTCCATGGAGCAGCAGGTCTGAAGATGCACACCAAAACCACTGATTGTCAATGGTGATATCCAGCAGGTTTGTTTGGAGGAAAGAGTCCAAACCCCAGGGTTTACAAATTTACTGCTTACTTGCTGTAGTGTTTTCAAATATATTCATGTTCATGGGTTAAAATGCCTGAATTTTGCAGGTGGGAGGTGTATGGCATATCCATCCATCCATCTGTCCGTCCGTCCATCTTCTTTCACTTATGATCCTGTTCAGGGTCACGGGGGGGCTGGAGCCTATCCCAGCAGCCTTCGGGTGTAAGGCAGGGTTCACCCTGGACAGGTCACCAGTCATTCACAGGACCAACACATAGAGACAGACAACCATTCACACTCACAGTCACACCTACAGTCAATTTAGAGTATCAATCAGCCTCGTCCTCTCTTGATGTCTTTAGACTGTGGGAGGCAGTGTCTCCAACTTGGTGACTTTCTCGCTAAATCTGGCGACTTTCCAACTCTCCATGGCGACTTTTTTTTATCAAAAGCGACTAGCGACAAATCTAGCGACTCTTCCTGGTGTTATTGGAGACTTTTCTGACATTTGGAGACTTACGTAAAAGCATGTATCTTTGTTCTGCAATGCATGTTCTCAGCGAGCAGTGGGCTCTTCCTGCTCCGCCTGAAAGTAGTCACACACAGGTGATCACTGCCTCTAGCGGTGCGGCAGTGGGCAGTCGCAGGCAGCTGCAGTCAGGAGAGAAGCAGAGACCCCCACCCCTCTGCGACCAGGCAGCAAATGAATCGCGCATGTGCAAAGCCGCCGAGAGGATCCTGCCATTCCTAAGAGTGGGATCGGACAGCGGTATGTTAAATAAACGCAAAGGTTCATTCATTTAATCCGTTTTCACCAATCACTGCATTATACTGTATTATATATGTATATTATATATATCCATATATATAGTATATGTAGTTCTAAAACATATTTAGGTTTTTTTTAATCACTTTTTGTCTCTACTGCAAAGTCTCTCCTACAGCATCCATTGCGATCACGTGCACATTAGGCGATGATGTCATTTGGCAACTTCTAGGACAGCCAATAGCAACTTTTGTTACTTATGAGTCAGCAACACTGGTGGGAGGAAGCCAGAGAACCCACGCAGGTACAGGGAGAACATGCAAACTCCACACAGAAAGATTCCTTGCCAGAGCCGGGACTCGAACCTGGAACCTTGTTGCTGTGAGATGACAGTGCTGACCACTGCACCACCGTGCCACCTCTGCATGGAATGTAACTTAAAGAGGAGCACCTAACAGCTCAGCGAGGCTATCTTGCGTCTAAAGAAGTTTCTTTGTTGACTCAGTACTTCAGTTTATCAGCCAGTCAGTGGGATGTATCTAATCAGCTGTGCTTGAAAGCAGACCTGCCAGGGAAGTCTTTATTGTCACTGTACATAGAACTTTAATCAAATATAAAATATGAGTGAGTATAAGTGGCAGAAATTCTGAGCATTTTGTGGAACAGGACATACAGTATCAGTGCACCTGGTGCAGTTTGAATCCAAAAGATATCAGTAACACTATTGCATTGTAATAAAGCTTCCCCAGACACGAGAGGTTTCAGGCAAATCAATCATAATGTTCACCAGTATGTCACACTGTGAAAATGGTTTATTGAGTTCATGTTGAGCTTGGCCACATCTCGCATGTTGACACCTTTTAAAATACTTGTTCAGCTTCCAAAAGAGCTGATTTTTTTTCTTCACATTTAAAGGTGAACAGACGTGCTTGTGACTCTGTGAAGGTCCCACACAGATGGAGTTGAATTTCTACGGTACCACTGAGGGTTAGGGCTGTATTCTGCACCGACAGCTGGTCTTGGTGCAGTGCCTCCAATACAACAATACCCGGGGCTGCAACCGAGGAGAAAGCCTTCAGTGGAGGGATGAGATTGATGGTCCGTCTGTGATGCCAAGTTGGCCCCATTTCAGCATTTTAACACAGACCGTAAAAGAGCAAAGACAAAATGGGAAAATAAAGATGGAATCTTTCAAAATGGAGAATGGTGTGAAATATTTTTACACCTGGAACTTAATCGCCTTTGAATTTTATAAATCACAAACAGTGATTTATTTATGTGTGGAAAAAATGCCATAGTAATATTTATGAATGATGAATGATGTTCATTTATATATATATATATATGTATATATGTCAGAAATACCTAAAGAAAATAGTGACATTATCCTTTAAAAGAAAAAAATCTGCCTAAAACCCTTTATTCATTTTAGTTTTGGTTTGGCTTTAATTTCTTTTTACATTAACAAGAAAGGTTGTGTATGTTAAAAAAATGACTTATTTTAAGGAATCAGTCAATAATTCAGCCCGCTGTACTACATGTAAATATGTCCTTAAGGGTTTTCATCACTGTGTGTGCAATGGCGAACGTTAACAAAATGGTACTAATTTAATTTTGGTTGAGATCAGTTATTTTAGAGTTGTAGTAAAGTTTTTAAACAAGTCCCAAAAAAGAAATTGTTGATCTATGAAACATTTGTAAAAGCGTTTGGTCCAAGTTGTATCACAGTTTCTTTTTCAGCCTGTGAAAACATCAGAGTTTGCATAAGATAATGTGTGCTGGGTCCAACATTGTTTACCGTCTGGCTGAGGCCTCAGCGGAGACATCCATGCATGCCTGCAGCTCCTCCATGGTAATTAAATGAGATGTACAATTTGGTCCAAGTGTCACAGCACACTTGGGGTTAAAAGGAGGGGGATTCTGACTGTGAAGGGGCTCCCTTGCCTCCCAGCACGGTCCCCTCCCCCACCCCCAGAGGCCATGTTATCAGAAAGCCTTCACCCGGGGGATACAGTTCCTGTCACTGGCCAGTCAAGCAGGTGTATTCTTGCACTTGTCTCACTCTGCCTTGATCTATATTCCCCCGAACCCCCTTCCCCTCCTCATCCCCAGCATCGCTGAATACACACACAGAGGTCCTATTAATCCCATTATGCAAATGGGGGTTATAAATCGTGCAAGGTTTTCTCTTTTTTTCTCTCCTTCTGTGTCTCCCCTCATTCCTCTACATTCTCACCACACTACCACGCAGGATATTCCCGCTATTTAATATAAGTACTACTTTATACCTCTTTTCTACAAGTTAACACAGTTCCCTGGCAAGTCAAACTTATTTGCGCAGTACATTTTCATACCGTTACACATTCAGGCAGATTATATTACAAGCAAAAAACCCAAAAAACTCCCTGATGACATTTTTTTGTTGTTGTTGCTTAAAATGTTCTGTCAGTTTTTCCATGAAATAAGACAATCATTTTGATGAAAAAATTGAACGATGAAACTGCATGATTCCGTCTAATATAAAGTATAGTACAATATTTTATTGTGCTTGCCAAGACGTTGTTTATTCAGTGTGTGCGCCTGACACCAGCTGGCGCGGGACAGCATGCAGTACATGGTCTGCAGCAGCCAAGGGGGACCAGTTGACGCAGTGAACAGCTGGTTCGTTGAGGCGCACCGCTGGGGTGGTAGCACCCAGTGAATAGGTTATGTTTCTGGTCAATATGGTAGCTGGCTGGCTTGGAAACAGTATTACAGATTCCTCTTGTATTATCCAACTCAAACGCTTCTCTTTTTCTGTTGAATTCTCTCAACTTAGATTTTCAGTCCCACACAAAAGCTAGCTGTTTTAATTAAAAACGTTCATGCACGGGCTAGTGTCACTCACCAGGCAGATGCATCAATTACAAACAAACAATTTTTCAAAACAGATGTATCCAAGTTTGAAAGGGGAAATGAATGTCAGCCCTCTTATAAATCATGAAGGTACTAACGTAAGAGATGTAGCCATGATGTGTGGAAAGCTTTTACTGCACTGAATGTGTCGCTGACAATTGAGTTATTGATGCTTTCAATGATTAACTGTGCAAGAATGTTTCCTTCTTTCTAAATATTTCGTCTCGTAGGATCTTTCTTATATAGATGTGGTTTCATTGCAATATAATGCAAATTTTTATTGGCACCGAATTGTGCACAAATAATCTACAGTATGAAAGAAAAAAGAAAACAGAAAAATAAACCTAAATAAAAATGATAAAAACATAATTAGGGCCTGAGCCTGAAGTACCTTCAGGCTCAGGCCCTAATTATATCTAAATCTGCATTTCTGTCAGGTACCATATACTGAGCTTTTTCAAATCGATTTTGTTTTTTTCTTGAGTTTTATTTTTGTGTCTGTTAAGAATAATTCTTTATGATTGGGCACATTCTGTATGTGTGTGTGTGTGGGGGGGGGGGTGAATGAGGACTTTGAAGACCTCATTCACTCACAAGTTTTTTGAGTGTCATAAAAGTGGAAAGGAGGCAAATAGTTTTGAGTTAACTTGAATGTTCATAAAATATTTCATATTTTCATATCATTTTTCATATTTGTTGTTATAGTTTGTGGGTTTTTTTTCCCCTTGAGATGTTTATTTACATCCTGATGGAATGTATGACCGGCACTGCATAAATACCCCCCAACCCAGAAAAAAATTGAGTCCACAGATTAAAATGCATTTTTGTAAAACGTACTGCAAACTGTTACTATGTTAAAACTGTTAAATAAACTGAATTTCTGGGTGTTGATTTCATAAATTCATCACCAAAACTGCTTTTGAATAGGTTTTAAATTATGTTCTGGTGTAAGCTATTGCACTTGGAGGAAAATGTTATTATGAATGTGAGATACCCAAAAACACAGCTGTTTCCAATATGCATGTACTTGATCGCTTCATGGTCTTTAGCTCAAGAGGTAGGGGGCTGTCGTAATCTTCATTTCAAACATGATTTTTCGCGTAAATATAGTGTTTGAATAGTGATTTTAATTATTCCAGTAATAAGAAAATACATAATCTTGCAGTCATTTGGAATGCACCTGATATGGCGGTGACTAAATGAATGAATGTGATGTGGTTGCCATGAACAGCTGAAATCAAGCAGCCCTGTCCAGCAGTTGTGCCTCTGAGGGATGTAACACGCAACCTGGCCGCCAGCAGTTTTTGTCTGGCATGAAATAAACTGTATTCACACCCAAGAGCTTCAATGCCAGATTGTTTTGGCATACGCTCTTTCGCATAACGCGCACACACACACACACATACTCACTGTGACCACCCAACCTCTGTGTTGGCGTGTGCGGTTGTTAAAACCTCAGACATCAGGCATGAAGCTTTTGTCATGATTGCAATGATGAGCATAGCAGATGTCAAAAAGGCCAACGGGATCGTAAAGGAAAATTCTCCTGGTTATTTTGGCTGTTTTGGTTACCATTTTCTATTGGTTCAGATAACAAACTCACCAGAGGAACTGCGGAGCTCTGGGAATAACAACATCTCCACACTGAGGTCTGACAGCAGCCAGAAGCTTGTTTCAACCTCTTTATTTGGACACCATCACCAGAGAAACATCAGTGGTGGATGATTTTACACACCCTCATATTAATTTCAACACGAACTTTTCACAGAGGAAATTTTAAAATGTTACCGAAAGATGGTTGTGGTTTCTTACAAGCAGCTCCTTCCTGTTCTCCCACCTTGTTGTGTCATCGGTAGAATTTTTATTAAAATCCGGTTACTGTTCTCACCTCGCCTGCATCTCCCTGCCTGATCGCATCTTCAGGTGCTTTGTTTTTGCCATTGTTAAAGCCTCATCTCGGTTTAGTTTGTTAAATAAGTCTTTGAGTCACACTTATGCCATGTCACAACATTTATTTCTGTCCAGAGTTGCATTCATTTCACAACAAGGTCTTGTACTGATGAAGGGAGAGCGCTGTCTTCTGTAAAACATCCCAGACCCGCATTTATCCGGACTCTGCGGCAGCCAGTTTGCACGTGAAAAGTGTTTCTTGTTTCCTGAAGCACTTGCAAAAATTTGAGAATGATAATCCCAGTATTTTGGAATGAGACTGGGCCATTGATGTGTGAAGACTTGTTATATTCAGGTAGTCAGCTGACCTCATTATTTGAGCACATAAATTTACTCAACTTCAAACTAACCAACTCAAGCAACCCCACACCCTAACGCTGCAGCCCCCCCCAGGCCTGTACGCTGGGCACTAGACATGACGGTTTCATCTGCCTCTCTTCTTACCCTGATGCACCTGTCAGTCTGGACTCATCGGACCACATGACCTTATTCCTTTACTTGTACAATCTTTATTCCTCCATAAAACTGAAGGTTTTTTTGTTTGTTTTTTTCAATTCGCTTCAGTGATGAGTGGTTTACCTTGGGCTACGCAGCTGTTTAGTCCCAATTCCTTGAGTTATTGTCTCACTGTGCATGAGAAAATGCTCTTACTTTCATTATTAAAAAGGAACTTTTCATTTTTTTTTTATTACTTGATCTCATCAAATGTTTCCATGACCACCTATCATGATCATTCAAGTTTTCTTCCTCCAAGACGGTGGCTCACCACTACCTTTCATCTTTGAATAATGCTTTGAATGGTTCTTAACCCAGTTTCAGTAGTTTCAGCAATGTGCTTCGTTGTTTGGTTGATACAGGCCAGTAATTTGACCCTTCCAACAGAGAAACATCTTTTCCACAACCACAGGATTTATCATCCAACGTGCTAAAGAAACGAGAAGCTACTCAAAGCGCACGTTCCCCGCTGCAACATACAGTATTAATCACTGCAGTAATTATCCAGTGGATAAAGGGTCTTACCTATGTGCTTAGTTGGATCCAGGTGGTGACTTTTTTTCTTTTTTTTTTTGGCTTGGCAGTGTATTTTGGGACAGATTCATTTATCACTGGCTTTGGCTACGGTCTTTAGCCCTGTCTGTCAGCAGGATGCCTTGGCAGAAAATTACACCCTGTGTTCCACAGTGTGTACACGGCGGTTCTGCTCAAAGCTCACAGAGGTCGGAGGAGAAGAATATTTACATTACACATATCGCTAGACAAAATAATAAATTTACTCGAAACACACATCTACAGTATCAAAGAGGCAAACTTTGGCCCATTAACTGTTTCTTCTCTTTTAATGAAGTATTGAGCAGACATGAGGAAGTGAGCTGGGAGTGATCGGTAGAGAAAAAGCATTGATTAACTGAAGAACTGTAAATGAATCAATTGAAATGTCAGCGTGTTTGCTACGATCAATACGACACGGTTTTCATTTGTGTCCCTAAGTCACTGGTCTCAGTGGATCTATGTAAAAACACCAGTCTCTATCAGCTGGTGAGTTTCCTCAGCAACCCAGCTGAGCCTCCATCATCACTCCTCCATGTGCTCACAACAAATCACTATTTATTTATTTGACAGTAGTCAGTTGAGATCATTGATCTGGGCCAAGAGAAGATTGCAGATCCATGAGAGTCAACAATGTTTTTGAGGGAATATTTGCAGCAGGGAACATTTAGACCAGACTAATCGATCAGGAGGACATCTTGATCTATTTAAGTGTTGAAAGTGGGGGGAAAAAAGAATATTGAGTCATCCAAAGACGAGAGAAAATTGTTTAAAGAGAAATCAATTTAAGACAGAGGAAATACACACAGAATTTTCTACTGAAGACTGTCACAAAAACATATTTCCAAATTGATATGAAGAATTTTTTTTTAAAGAGTTGCATACAGTATAGTTCAAAATGATTTCACACTTTAACTAAATACTTGTATGCATTAGCGACTGGCTGAATCGCCATTGAATTTTTGATGTTTCAGCTCTGGTGGTGTGGGGGCAGATGCACATGATAGCAGCACAAAAGAAGGACAGGTGAATAGCAAAATCTAACAAAAAAGGTTGTCAGCAAAAAAACAACAACAACAAAAGAACAGCAAGTGGTGAACAGGAGGATCAGACAAGAACTTACTCAGAAAACCAAAATAAAATACAAACTCTGCTAATGACACAACACAACAAGAAGCATTTTGTGATTGAAAGCTTTGGATATTTTAATGTTTTGTTCTATGTGCATCATAATCTATGTGGCGGCACGGTGGTGCATTGGTTAGCACTGTCGCTTCACAAGAGGAAGGTTCTGGGCTCCAGTCACGGCCCCGCTTCCTCCCACAGTCCAAAGTCATCAAGAGGGGACGAGGCTGATTGGTACTCTAAATTGACCGTAGGTGTGACTGTGAGTGTGAATGGTTGTCTGTCTCGATGTGTTGGCCCTGTGATGGACTGGCGACCTGTCCAGGGTGAACCTTGCCTCTCACCTGAAGGCTGCTGGGATAGGCTCCACCCCCCCCCCCCCCCCCCGTGACCCTGAACAGGAATAAGAGGAAGAAAATGGATGGATGGATAAACTACATTAGGAAAATCTGCACTTGTGAATTTCAGTGTTTTCAGATGTCTTTAAAACAAACAAAAATTGTGCTAAATAAAGCTGCTAATTGAAGCTAACTGTAGTGACGTTAAAACAATACGCCTGTGTAATTTGTTTAGGGCTTAACATTTCATTCAATTCCGTAAACTTCTAAAAACTGAAAGAACTAATGAAAAAAACTGAATTTACTAAAATTTCGTTTGACTCTCAGTGGTTACAGTAGTCTGAAAGTTTGCAACATGGGTTAGCGTGGCTGCTGGTACAAGCAAGCATAAACATTTCACTGTGGGAGATGAGTGTTTGAGTCCTGTTAAAGTCCTTTTTATAAAAGCGACAATGATTTCCTTGATGTTTGGGGGCCTAAACCAACAAAATTATTCAATGTATCAAAACATCATTAATATAATGTATAGTGGGTTTAAATTCAAGAAGCTGTTGTAAGGAAATTACATTTTTTAAGTTTTATCTCCCCAAAAAATAAAAATTGAATACTTATGTTCTAATTTTGCAGTTGTTATTACTGTAATAAACATGAAGCATTTTTCCTCAATTCACAACACAAATGATAATAAATTTCTCCCAGACTAAACGTGAAAAATTAGTGACCAAATTCATGAATACATTTTTCCATAATAAGTACATTTTATCACAGTAAAGGAAGACATGCTGGCACTCTCCCTGTTTTCCTTCAAATCAGTCAGTAGAAATCCTATGGTCATACAGACAAGACCCAGTGCTATTTTAGCTTTTTTTATTACATAACTTCCCGAAACATGTAAGGAGGATGGTATTCCCGAGAATCCCAACATAGTCAGAAAATAACAATATGAAACAGCGCATGCAATCCATAAGGCTAATTAAAGGGAGCTGAAGCTGAGTAAACACAGCTGAGGATTCTAAAGGTTACAGGCAGAAGACAGTTTCAGTTTTTCATTGCTTTTCCATTCTCTTAGTCCAAATATGCCCTTCAGACCCCTGTATTTAAAGGTTGAGTCTGCAGCATTTTCCTTTAATGTGTTTATATAATATATATGTTCTCTCTGGTACTCGTGCTTCCTCCCACAGTCCAAAGACATCAAGAGGGGACGAGGCTGATTGATACTCTAAATTGACCGTAGGTGTGACTGTGAGTGTGAATGGTTGTCTGTCTCTATGTGTTGGCCCTGTGATGGACTGGTGACCTGTCCAGGGTGAACCCTGCCTCTCGCCCGAAGAATGCTGGGATAGGGTCCATGAAAAAAAAAAAAAAAAAAAAATATATATATATATATATATATATATATATATATATATATATATATATGCACGGTGGTGCAGTGGTTAGCACTGTGGCCTTACAGCAAGAAGATTCCAGGTTCGAGTCCCGACTCGGGCGTGGGATCTTTCTGTGTGAGTCTGCATGTTCTCCCCGTGTCTGTGTGGGTTCTCTCTGGTACTCCAGCTTCCTCCCACAGTCCAAAGACATCAAGAGAGGACGAGGCTGATTGATACTCTAAATTGACCGTAGGTATGAATGTGAGTGTGAATGGTTGTTCGTCTCTATGTGTTGGCCCTGTGATGGACTGGCGACCTGTCCAGGGTGAACCCCGCCTCTCGCCCGTTGACGCTGGGATAAGCTCCAGCCCCCCCGCGACCCTTAATGTGTAGGAATAAGCGGAAGATGACAATGGATGGAAATATATATATATATGGATTGGCCTGATATGATTTTTGTTTTTTTTGGGGGGGGGGGTGAGGCCGATTTTTATATCAGGGAATTAAAAAATTCTGACAACCAATATATCGGCCATATAATTTTTTTCTGCATTTTTTGCATGAAAAAGTGACACAATACCTGCTTTTGATTGTTCCAAACACTTGTTACAAAGATTTAAATTGAAGGGCAACACCCACTATTATCTCAGGAAACATAAAGAGGTCTCTGTGACAGTGTTAACATTTACAAAGGAATACATTTATTGAAGTAGAATTCATGGTAAGGCTGTTATTGGTGTGCATTACATTGCGTCTAATTAAGAGGTCAGTAAGTGTACCTGTAGGTGAGAGGCAGGTGGATAACAGCGTCATTAAAGTCTCAGGTAAACGATAATTGGAAATGCACTTCTCAGATGTGCTCTCAATAGCATTCACTTTTTCTTTCATCTGTGAATTTATAACTTGAACCAGAAACGTTTTTTCCTCCTCAATGCCGTAAGTTGCAGAAACACAGTCCGTGCGCTGTTGAAAAATAAATGCAGCCCACAAGAGTTTTTGCACAGCGACAAAGCATGATCCTAATTTGCTCCGTTTTATCTAGAGCGGTAGCATGCCGCTGCCTGAGTGAGCATAATATTACTTTGAGGTACTGTGACGTTACCATTACATCATTCATGGTGCCGTGGGTGACTCGGTTGAATAGTTTAGCAAGCTAGCTAATATTTTAGCTAGGTTATCCTAACTTTCTTTAGCTTGCTAATATTTAAAGTCACGCTCGACTGATAATATCAGAGAAGCGTGACAGACACAACGAGGCACGTCACTGGAAACTTGTGAAGACATTGTCACAAACTAGTTATTAAGAATTTACCATGGAGGCAAACTGCTCAGTTTTAGTCTAGAATGCGCTGTTGGCTTTTCAGTACCACGCACTACTTCAGTCTCACTTTGTGGGGTTGCTGTGGAACGTGACATGAGAGGAGTCGGAGCGCCCTCTACTGGACACAAAAGGACAATTTCTAAGAAAGACACCATATAATGGTATCTAACATGTACATATACATACATACAATCACACAAATCGGATCCGTCTTAATCATCACTTATGGGCCTGCACACACTGTGATGGTGATTGATTTAGTTTTGTCGGACGTTTTCAAGCAGTAAGTACAGGTACCCCCCCCCCAAACCCCACAGACAACCCGCAGGTGAGGTTCGGCATGGGAAAAACACAGAGACTGGCAAATGCGCACAGAGCACTGAAGAAAAGAAACTACAGCCCTACTGGGGCGAAACAGCAAGTGGATGAAGATTGTTCCAGAATGAGAACAAATCTCGGGTACACATGGACCATGCTACGGACTCTTCCTTCACACCATCAACAGAATTAAGGTTATCCATCGAGACACAGCTTTTCAGAGGGGAGCTCCATTCATACAGTAAATTGTGATTATGCTTCGTAGTGCTTACCTGGATGTCTTTAAATATATGAGTTCACATCTATTGTTTATAGACAAATTATGAAGATGTTTTAGTCACCCATAATAATTTTCTGACTTCAACACGCTGTGGTTGGAGCTTGGTGGCCGCAGCAAAGAAGCAGTGCAGTGATTCTCTCTCACCATCCATCCTCTAAGTGCTGTTAGTCACTGGGAGATGACACTGCACGAGACAAGCTGGTCAGGGAGGAGGCTGCCTACTGGGTGGTGAGTCATGTCAGTCTGGACTGAAGGGAGATGCTGTCACTCTGAGGGTGAACAGAATGAGGATCCAGACTGCACAATGACAAAATATCCCATCCCACGGAGAAGGACAGCCAGTATAAGTCAGGCATGTCTGGCTGAGTCACGCGCTGTCACCATGAAAACTTAAAGCCTTGCAGAGGTTTCTAGTTGAAATGATTGGACTGAAGCTGCTAATGGGCGTTATTAACTTCTCATAGTGAGTTTTAGCAATGTCAAAGACACTGGAAGAAGTTGAGGTCAGAAACGTGTACATGGCTGGCACATTGGTCGGTAGCAAGTGGCACACTTGTCACAGGGGTGAAAAAAATCCTCATTCGCAGTTGTCATAGCATCAATAATATTTTTTTGCTGTGAAAATGTACCCGTGTCACTGTGCCATCAGTGGTGGACAGTTCTTGAGTAGTGTTCTTCAGTATATTTGTCAAGTATCTGTACTTTTCTTGGGTATTTGTTTCTTCTGAAATTTGTCTTAATTGGGACAGCATGGCTCAGAGGTAGAGTGGGTATTTTGCAACTGAAGGGTCGCTGGTTTGATCCTCACTTCCTCTGGTGACCATGTTGAAGTACCCTTGAGCAAGATACTAAACCCCTAATTGTTGCTGATTAGTAGTTTGGCACCTTACATGGCAGCCTCCACCATCAGTGTACGTGTGAATCAGAAGACACTGTAAAGCGCTTTGAGTACCATGACGGCAGAAAGGCACGATATAAAAATGAGTCCATTTTACAACTACTGTATTGTACTTTTCGCTCAACTGCGTTTGTTGTTACTGTTAAATTTGAAGTTTTGAAGTTGTTGTTGTTGTTGTTTTTTTATGGGATTGGCTCCACGCACAAGCTGTTTCCTCCACAGGAATAAAAACTATCACAGCGAACAGGAATACATCATCCAGGTCTTTTGAAAGTCGATACATCCATTCATGAGAGTTCTGCGTATCATCACAACAATGCAGAAACACAGCCCTCATGGCCGCATCTCAGCTCAGTGTCTGAGATATCAAAAATAAAAAAAAATAAAAAAAATTCATGGTTTCAAATATTTACTGCAGACAAACATATCTGAGAAAGTACGTAGCATGTTGATTTGCTGTTGTGAAAACAATACAGCAATGCGTTGACGTTAAAGAAGAAAAAGCACTTTTGAATACTAAGCGTGTCAGTGAAGTACTCCTGTGCTTCAACTCAAGGAAAAAATTTACTGCTTAGCTTCCAGCAGCTGAAGTCATATTTGAGTTTTCTACACTTTCACTCAGGTATAGTGGCTGTGCACCTCATCCGCCGCTGTGCAGCATTTCTAACTACTCTATCAGCCGCAATTCACTTTATTATTGTCATATTTAATGGAATAATGGATTAAATGGCCTGCAAAACCTCACCAAAGCTGCAGTGGAAAACTACTGCGTACGGGTTGTTCAACACGTTCAACCTGCAGAACCTCACATGGGCTAGAACGTTAATTTATAAGAATTGACAATAATCTTCTTACTGATGGCTTTATCAGTCAAGGTAACAATATCAGTTTAATAAGTTGCATGTAGTTCCATGCAGTATGTCGCTCTTGTCTAACAGTTAATGGTACACATTATAAGATGTGACTTGCTAGCAATTTTCAGCCAATCTCTGGCAATCTTACAAAGTTTTCCTTAGCACCACCAAACGCAGGAAAAAAACAGATCTCTGTTGCTGTTTTTAAGTGAACTTCTAAGCTTCTTGAGCATGCTGCCCTCTCTGGAGCATTAAATAGTTACTTGTATACTGGGTTTTCAATGGAACCCCAATCTGGCTTTCAAAGGCTGGAGACCACAATTTGATGAGATGTTGCTCAATGGAGACTCAAACTGTCATGAGTGTGAATGCGTAGGCTGGCAAACAAACAGCGAAGAAGACGGTGGTGATTTATTAACAAACCAACAAGATTAGCATCCAGGGGTGTGTACCACAAGGTTGTTGCAGCATTTCCAGTGTCTTCAAGTTTTGTTGGTTGACAAAGCCAAACAACTGCAATCAGAGGTAAGCAGTAACCATTGTGGTGGAATCATATCAACCCAGCATTTGTGTGCGTGGTCACAATAAGGGGCGGAGTCAGCACTGGATGAACAGTCACCGACATGGAGGGGTTGAGAGCTGCATATTTGACACAAGAGGAACCTACTTTAATCCTTTACAAATATTATATACTGTGCCAACGTATCAATTAGCATTATTTAACAGTCGTGATATAATGTCTTATCCATCATTAAAGAGAGAGTTTACCCAAAAATGAAAATTCTATTATTTTCCACTCACCCTCGTGCTGATGGAATGTCGTGAAGTTTTCTTAGTCAACAAAACATTGCTGAAAAAAATCAATACTTATTGAAGCAATCCAAGTGTCGTGAAGCCTGAACATAACAAGTTGTTTGAAAAAGCATCATTGACACCATGCTTTTAGCCTCCTTGTTCACTTTAACCTCATTCTGCCAGCCAAGTGGCCGTCCAAAACAAAAAAATGACCGTTGAAGTTTCACTCATTTGACATATCCAGTGATTATTAATTTTAGAGGGTTTGTTTCCATCATAAAGTTATAAACAATATTTGAATGGCAAGGAAAATATATTTGAAATTACTGCTCAATTTCTTTGTGTTTCTCAAAGATCGTCTTCTTCAAAATGAAGAATAGTTTAAAGAACTATGCCCCCCACCCTATGGAGATGTCTGCACTGGTTCTGGTTTTGTTCCTCAGTCCAGTCTAATGTACTAAGCTCTGTAGAGGCATGCAGAAAATCAGAACCAGTTTGGCAGAGAGACCTGTTGAGCGAACCCAAACATGTAAACACTTAAGGGGCAGGTTTTGATTGGCCCATCCCAGCTTCTCAACATAATAATGAACCACAAATCCGTCATTTTGTACACGTGCTGGAACTTACATGGTTTGTTATGCTCATTGTTAGCTGCAGTCGTCTGTCTTACTGTTTTGAGTTTTAAGCTTTTCTGGTCAGTGACCTCTAGTATTGTTGCTTTCGTCACCACTGAACTGTTGATTGGACTTGTTTGCTGGTATACAAATCCAAGATGCCACCTTCGGACCAACTGGAACCAAGCCTTCTAGCTGCCTGTGCGGAGGAGTGAGCTTTGACTGCTGGGAGACTGATGCTGATGTCTGATGCCTCTGCAGAGCTGAGTACATTGGAATGGACTGAGGAAAAAAAACAGAACCAGTCTGCCAGACAGCCCTGTTGACCGAACCCCAACATGTAGACAATGAGAGGGCAGGTGGTGATTGGTCCATCCCAGGTTTTCAACATAATAATGAGGCATTGTGAACCACCTTGGCACACTGTGTTCCTCTGCCGTCTGTCTTCCTCTGAGGGCAGCACTGTGATGAGTTATTTTTCTGCAGCTTGGCACAGCATGACATATTCAGCTCCCCAGATGGTCCTCACCATGATTCAGTTAGTCGCCTTGTCTGTTGCTGGGCAGCATGTGCAGGGATCCATAACCCCCCCCCCCCCCACACACACACACACACACACACACACACACACATACAACAAAAACACACTTGGCGCTAAGTTTTTGAAAACCAGCAGGACATGAACAGCCCCCCCCCCCCCCGAGGTACGTCATAATTTAGTTTTCAGGCTGGTAACATCTGTCTTTCAGAGCAGATGTATCTGATAGGTAGTGAGGGGGCAAGAAATGATGATCGGCTCAAATTAGACCTCCTGTCATTTCCATTGATTGGGATTTTTTTATTTTTTTAACTGGAACATGCGTCACCTGATTTTAATTTACGCACAGGTAATACTTCAAATTGCGCTGCCCTTTCAGTTTAAATATGACATATTACTGTACTTGCTCTTTAGTTCCCGTTTCATGTCTCTGGCCCAACACATAGCCGAGGCCATAGAGCAAAATCTAGGATGCATGCTGGCCACAACACACACACAATGATGTCTTCTTTTTAATCATTATTTAAACAATTCCATGGAGTTCCAATGATTATAAATGCCCGGAGGGAAAAAGATTATCCAGGGCAACAAAAAAACAAGAGGCAAGCTGCTCCGACTGATACATTGATTATTGATTTCATGTAGATTTCTACAATCTTGTTCCACATCGCAGATAGGCTTGTTGTGTTTTAGGTATTAAATGAGTTATGCTATATTCTTTCAAAACTTGCGATGATGATGATGAAGGATGACTACTTCTGTCAAACCTGCATATGTGCCATCAAACTCAAGGAAGCGGTGTTATCCACAACAGAATCATTGCAATCAGCCACATTTTCACACAAACAGAGTCAATTTCTGTATGCATTCCATCGGTAGTAGTTGAAGAAGAAAGTATTCTCCTCGTTAGTCGCAAAGCCAAAAACTCCAATAAGTGAGTCAGACCATGAGGGTATGTTATCCATCTAGCTGGACAGCACTGCACCACTGTTTAGGAGCGACAGAGCTCCACGGCCAAAGTAATTGCACTAATCAAATGGCCATCACCTCCGGAGGAAACAAAGGGCTGAGAACAAAATCTACCAACAAATCTGACGTCAGCATCAAAATAATGACCTCTAGTGAATTCAGCCTCTCCACATGACTCAAGCAAACAAGCTGCCTTTGCTGCATGTTTTTGTGATCAGCACATACGCTGTCGCCATGGAGAAGTTATAAACCTTGGCTAGCCCGGTTAATACTACACCTAGTTATGTTAACCTGACCCCTTATACACCGCGAGCATTATTCTTCCTGGATGAGTTTCAATTCGAGCTCCAGACTTGTGAATCATAACATTAGTCACTTTTAACCCTTTGACCATCAGTCTTCCTCCCTGTACACAAGATACGTTTAACCTTTTCTCAAAGTAATAAAAAAAAGGTGGGAAAAGTTCCTGTTTATTCAATAAAGAAAAGACTTTTCAGCTGTGTGAATGAGTAATGAAATCATGAGGGAACACCGCCCTGGAATTGCTGGTGACTTTACAGCCCTGTTTCAATCCAAACACATACCAAATGTTCCCTAGTGGTCATGCAAACCAGACCGCTTCTTACAGTTTGTACTGAGAACATTTTTGTGAAGATGAGTAAGGCCACAGTGTCACTGGAGTTCCTCAGCTTTTATAAAATGGGCTGCCATGTTGAAGAGGAGCAATAAATCATTGAGGTTTTTAATCATCTGTTGGAATACACCTCGCATTCCCAGGTGCAGTTTGATCAGAAACCAGATTCTCAGCTGTCAAAGGGACATTAAGCTGTTACACAGGTTGACAGTCTGAAACAAATATTTTACAGAGGCCCTTTCCTTTTCCCATATAGCATTTTTGGTGCATGTAAAACATCTGCAAAATTACAAAGCCCAAATTCCACACCAAAGGGAATCATTCTCTCCTACTTTGCTGAAACGCCCTCTTTGTAGTCCACTTCCATTACATGCCAACGTTACCATTAAGCCTTTTCCATACATATGTGCTTTGATTTGGTCTGACTGGATGCGTCAGCCCTGCACGGCAGGGATTTGCATTTCCATTACAACAGAGCTACCCACTTGAAGGTATGTCTTTAACTGATGACGTACTTGTCTTGAGTCATTGATGTTGAAAGGCTAAAATATTGCAGGCTAATCCACAGCTGGGACTATAGTGGTCATAGGAGCAGCTATAAAATGGAGGATAAACATGTAATTTCCTAAAAATTCTTCACAATAAAAGTTCCCTGTTATTATGTCATTTTAAAGCTTTTATTATGAAGCAACAGTTAGTGAAAATTTTATTTTGAATGTCAGTCCGTTCAACTTGGTGGCAGGAAGGTTGCAGAGCTAATGTGGCTCTTCTCACAGACTTGTCTGCTGATGGATTGTGGCGGGTTAAAATGACTTATACAGCTAGTAACACATAAAAGCCCCCAAACTAAGCCATTCCACCAAAGTTTATAATTAAGTAGCTCCTAAAGATTTGTATTTGTCTAGAGTGGTTTGCAAGTACAAGGCAGATCAATAGACTCAAAGTAACTTAAGACAAAAAAGTTATGTGAAGCTGAGCAACATCAGAAGTCGCCAAGCGGGCTCCAGGCTTACTGTTTGCCCTCGTCTCTGTGGTCTCTATTTTTATACTCTGTGTGATGTCTAATTTTAGATTTTGCATAACCAATGATTTTTTTTCGACACGTTTTACTGAATTTCTACTTGCTTTAATGAAGTAAAATGGTGATTTTTCCTTATCATGATTCATGACTCAACATACAGTACTGCCGAGCCTGCCAAGTGTGCAAGGTGTAGTCATTTTAAAAAAGCAGAATGAAAGAGCTTCTCACTCAAATAGATTTATAGCCTGCTTGTAGGAACTTGTAGTTCCACTCCCAGTAGCAGAAAGGTTCATGTTTATGACATTAGAACTGTTCCACACCAAATGACTCTTGAATTAGATACCATTAGAAACGAGGTAATAGAGTGACTAAAAGATGATAGGGGCATGTGCCACATCCCCACTCCCATTTTTAAGGTATAAAAAGAGATATATTGCCTATACCTGTTCAGTTGTTCTGCAAGGCAGCTTGGGCTTTGGACTGGACTCAACTTTGCTGGACTACAGTGCTTATTTAGACTTAGTATCTCTCTCAGCAATAGAACTTAGTTGTGTCTCGGACTCTGAAACTTTTTGCAACTTAGACTGAGAAAGACAGTGCTGATGTGTCATCAGAGCCTAAGGGAGGACAGATGACCCAGAGTAAGGAGAGAGAGAGAGCTTAACAGAGAGAGCGGAGTAAATAGAGATAGTTGAGGGTTGCAGGGGGGCCTGGAACCTATCCCAGATGACATCGGGTGGGTACGTATCAGACAGGTCATCGCTCCATCACAGGGCCAACACAGATTCACACTCAGACACAGATTCCTACCTAACCTAACTTGCTGGGGGTCTGTTTGACATGTGGGAGGAATCCAGAGCACCTGTAGAGAACCCCCACAAGCATGGGAGAACATTCTTGCTGTGAGGTGCGAACATCTGCACCATGCAGTGAATATTATTGTTATAACTGAAAATGAAATTGATCATTTTAATGATAAAATGTAGAAGCACAGAGTAGATATTATTCCTGAAGACACTGGTAGGGAAGAAACGCCATTGCATTTCTGATAGAGCATCTTTTTGGCCACTTGGTGTATTTATCCCTGCAAATAAATCATTACGCGATCACATGGAAGCCTCACTGAGTTTATATTCTTGGGTCATTGATTTGATGAAGGCTAGTAGCAGTGTCAGGATCAGATCAGATCCAGGGCCATGGAGAAGTTGATGCTGTCTGTCTTGTTGTTCAGATGTAGTTTCAGTTTTGCTAGTGTGCCAGTATATCTTCCTCCTTCCTCCTAACCGCTGGCCTTGAGAGATGCTGAAACAATTCTGTCTCCATTGGGTAGACTACTGCCCTGGAGTACATAATTCCTCTATTGGATGAATTCCCCACCTGAAAATGTCCTTTTGGCAATTAGATAACTAACACCTTTTGGTTTTTGTATTACTTCTTTACTGAGTGTTTACTGCTTCGTATCGTTGCAGGCAATCCCTCAGCTGTCCTCATCTTCTCCTGTGATACATTTATTTATACTTCCAGGTGTTGTGTCTCAAAAACGACAGCTCAAATTGTCAGTCTTTGGGTATGACTACATGTCAGTGGCAAAAGATTTTTATTAAATACACTAAATTCCACATCAACCTCGGTACTGTGTGGTAGTATTGTTTTTGAGATAAAATCCAAAGTAGGCTATTCATGTCGTACATGTCCTTTGAGGAAAAAATATTGCTTTCTTCACCTCCTCCAAGAAGGCTCATTTACAGTGACGAGTGCTACTTCAGCAGAGCTAGCAGTAGATATCACCCACACATGGTTATGCTCAGCCATTCATAAGAAAAGACTGGTGAGGCTCTGGACTGGGCCTGTTGCACTGCAGGGGCTTGATGCAGCTACTTTATTTTAAGTGTGATTTCTATTACAAACTATGGTCTATTATAGGGCTGCAGGCGCTGAAAGCTTTCTGGCTCTCTGGCTCTCTGGATCTACCAAGGCACAGGTTAGTTGAGGATGGGGTTGGTGGTGCAGGGTCTTTGATATATCACGACACTTTGGGATGACAGGTGAGAGCTACAGGCCAACTACAGTAATGGTGCTCATGCACTTCAGACTGACCCAGCACAGGTCGAATATGCCAGAGCAAACCTCTCTGCCAGTTGACTTTTCAGGAGAGACAGAGAGGGGGGTACAGCCTTTTGCACATTTGCTCGCATTAGAGACTTCCTTGGCCCAGCTGTCAGGATCAGTGTCAGGTAGCACACATCAGGTGGCAAAGGGCTCTCTGCTCACTGCCAAAACTAGCATAGCATTTTACTGAGCTGAGAGGCCTTAGGTCAAACATTGACTTCCACTCTGTCTGTGTAATGATCAAAGTTGGGCAAGAAAGTACAGTGAGCTAAGCTCACAGTCACTCTAAATTAAATGAAGCCTCACTGCACTAAGCTAACCTTGAAAAGATTTAACTAGCTAACAGAATGTGCTGCATAGCTCTTGCATAGCTTGTTTGACACAAGTTAACGAAGTGGATGCAATTAAACGCCATTAAGTTTTGGTGTGACAATTCCATTCACAGTGTCATAGTTATTAATGCATTTGACTGTTTGATAGTTAAGCCAATTATTTTAAATCAAAGGTGCCTCTTTTCTTCTCGCTACAGTATCCTCTTCAACCACACAATCTTGCAAAAATCTGCCAGCTGTTCATCACCCAGAAGGATTCTGACAAATATGGAAGATACGGATGCCCCCGGGCGAGGCACAAAATTCTCAACCCCACAAGAAATCCCTTGCTTTCTAGATCCATTGTATTTCTTTGCATGCATAATATGTTTCATAATGATCTTGGTAACGATATTTTTGAGAAATCTTAAATTTCATGGCATGTGAGTCTAGCTTGCCAGGTTTCAAGTGATGTGTTTGTGTCCTTTGGAGAGATAGGGGCATGGTTTAGGTGTCAAGACGGCACATTCAAAACTACAATGGCAGTGCCTGAAGAGGAAAGCACAGAGGCTGCTACAGTATCTGTTCTACCAGAACTGGAAAATAATTCTTTCAAAAAAGAGCATAGAATACCAATGATGATTTTCTCCTTGGAAATTAGGTTTTCTCTCTCACGCCAACTGGTTTCAGCATCTATATGGGTTTGTGGATGTGATTGGTGGAATTTGTGATGGATGCTGACAGACAGATGATTCATCCAATCACCTGCTGAGTAATTTCCCAGTTTCCATCGAGGACATCCCAGAGGGTTTTGTGTAACAGTGACATACTGGATAGTTTGATCACCATGAATCAATGCTAGTGTTCACCTTTAAAGTCAAATGTCTTGATTTTACAAATATTGAAAGAAAAAAAAAATTAGAGACCTATAATGCTTTTCCACCTTTTTAGACTTATAAATATGGATAAAATGTTGGATACTTGTTCTAGAGGATGTGGAAGTGTCATATCGTGAGATAGCATGTGTTAAAGTAATCCCTGGGGGCGTTTCAGGCAGCTCTGCACTGCTGAAAATTTGGAGAGTTTTTCAAGTCTCATTTTGTTGCGTCACAACTTCAGGGGAAGCTCCATATACAGCAACTCACCTGACTCTGGTCTCAGTGCTCAGTGGTTTTGCCGCCCACTCCGCTCTGCCACGGAAGTATACGGTGTAGACTACAGAGCTACAGTGTTGTCACCAAAATGGTTAACAGAAAGTGTTTTTCTCAGGTGCAAACACCTCTTATCGTCTTCTCCTCGATACGTTGACCAATCTCAGCAGAGTGGGTGTGGTAGGGGTGGAGAAGGTATGTGTGTGTGAGTGTGGGGTGCTGAATCCAAGCGTTTCAGAGGGAGGCAGGAAAGAGGCAGAATAGAGGAGTGCACGGACTGCAAAATGCGATAATTATTGAGTTTTTTTTATTGTCGAAACTTTCAATAGTGCCCCACTGGGGTCCAACACCATACTAAAAGCCCCTGAAATGAACATAATAAGGCCTCTTTAACAAGAGCTAAACAAAGCAGGATTGAGTTCCTACAACTGTAATGAAATCCAGCCTCCATCTTGAATGAAGTGCAAGATGGAACAGTCTTGTGTGACTTTGTCCATCCATCCATCCATTTTCTTCTGCTTATCCTGTTAAGGGTCATGGGGGCTGGAGCCTATCCCAGCAGCCTTCAGGCAAGAGGTGGGGTTCACCCTGGACAGGTCACCAGTCCATCACAGGGCCAACACATAGAGACAGACAACCATTCACACCCACAGTCACACCTACAGTCAATTTAGAGTATCAATCAGCCTCGTCCCCTCTTGATGTCTTTGGACTGTGGGAGGAAGCTGGAGTACCAGAGAGAACCCACACAGGTACAGGAGAACATGCAGACTCCACACAGAAAGATCCTGTGCTGGAGCCGGGGACTCGAACCTGGAACCTTCTTGCTGTGAGGTGACAGTGCTGACCACTGCACCACCGTGCCGCCCGTGTGACTTTGTCATTTGTAAATATTTAATTGAGCTACTATGCTCAGTTTCATCATTCTATTCTGAAAAATAACAGTTTCCACTTTAAAATAACATAAGATAATGTTGACATTTTTTACTGTTAGGAGTCCTGGCTGTCCTTGTTTCCCACTGCATTTTAGAGGGACCACAAGGGGGGCTATTCTTATGGCCTCTACTCACACACCAGGATCTTCAATCTATACTGTTTGGCAAAGTCTTCCAAACATAGGGTCTAGAAGTCTAGAGAGAGAGAGAGAGAGAGAGAGAGCATGTTCTGTTGGATGACATGAATGATGGGGATGACGAGGGGCGGGGTAGTTGACCCTCCCTCACAGCTGTGAGTCCCATCCAGCACCATAACCCCCATCCCCAGACTTCCCATGGTCCATGCCCACCCTCCCCTTGACTCTGTGGGTGGACAGATTACACTGGCAGGCACCCAGGCCGATGCCAGGCCCTCTTCAACAGAGGGGCCTTTGTGCTGAAGTGACAGTCAAGCCAACATCTGCAGGATGAAGCATTGGAGGGGTGAGAAGGTCAGCTGAGGGGAGGAAAGGTCAGAGTGAAAGAAAGGGGCAAGAGACAAGAGGGAGGAAAGTGACTGGAGAACTCAGCTGGATGTTCTCCACATCAATGGGGGATTATAGTGGGTACAGAACACCAGATGCACTGGCAAATGATATACAGCTATAACTCATTAAATATGCAAGACTTCCTTTATGCTGCTGTTGTGCAAATCTAATCATATCACTGCTTTTGGGGGGAAATGTTTGTGGCTTGTAGTGGCACTGACATGTACCTTTTGAAATCTTAAGCCATTTCTGGAATTTCCTATTCATTTTTAGACGGTAACATGACTGATTGTCCTACGGGGCACATTATTTTGTACTAGTCTGTAGTTTAACCGTGAGTTAACTGCTAAGAAAAACAACTGCCATTCTCAAATTAAGGTTCGAGTCCTAAAGTTGCTCTAATGAATAAGCAGTTCGGGGAAAATAGTTTTTACTCAACTGACTACTGGAGTCAACATTTGTTCCGTCCTCTAAAAAGATGCTTTCTGCAACACTTCAAAATCTCTAACCGGGCTAAAGGAGCCACCGCAGCACAAATCCCTGGAGCTTTGGTAACGGGAGGGGATCTGCAACCTTCGGCAGAATCCATGAACATGTGTTATTATTTCATTCTAAGGGTTCTATTCTTGAAAACCAAAACAGTTAAGGCCAAGCAGTATTGTAGCATTCAAACATGGTGGTAGGAGGCTACGGCAGGGTTATCTAATCCAGTTCAACAACATGCATTGCCATTACAGCAATACGTCACTCAAAAAATGTATTAATTATGTATTATGAGGTTTAATGCTCACTCAGGTGAGGCACAGGCAACCAAACCCATGAGTGTTATTGTTTTCATTTTCGCTCAAATCAATATGGATGTACATTACTGATCATACAGCTGCTTAAGCAAATCGTAGGTTACACCAAAAAAAAAAAAAAAAATCCTCTTTTAATTGTTCTGCTGTTTATTGTTGCTGGTGGAAATGCCCATTAGCTTCAAGCTAACTACACATGGCTGGGTATTTTTGCATTCTGTATTCACCAAGGAGTGACGCAGCCTTGAAAAAACATCTTTGAGAGCTCCAGACAGCTATTTGAGAGTGAGGACAAAATTCTCTTTTTTTGGTGAAGGGTTGATTTAAGAGCACCTAGTTGCAGATTGGAACCCCTGTGTGGAAAGAACACACTCAAGTCACATACGGGCCTACTTTAAAAATGTTGCCCTCCCAAACCTTTCACGACACACTATTGTTGTCTACTACTAGTGTAAAGATCAATCACCATTGATCCCTGTACGTAAACAAGCTTCAAGATGCTGTTAAGAAAAAGGAAGTTGTAGAATCTTACTGGTCCTCTGAGGTAAGATGATGTTGAGCACACTCTACGAGCCAGTCTACAGAAGTCAATAAGTTCCAAGTTCAACTTTTTTGATGAATCTGATATCTGTTTCGTCATGTAACAACAAGTTAACATGTGAAATAAATGTCTATTTTTGCCAGGAGACCTTTGTAAATAACACACGTCACCTTTGTCTGTAGTCACAGACGTATTAGCAGCAATAACAGCAGTACAATACGTCATAGCAACTTCGCACTTTTGTGGCAACATCCCCTTTGATAAATGCTCTTCAGGGGCCTGAGTCATAGCAGGTCAATAAACCTTTTCAGGGAGGTTCAGTGATGAAGCTTGACTCCGTGTGACTGTGACACACTCGTCTGCCCCGTTCATTTACGGGTGTGGTTCTGAAAGCGCATGCTGGAAACAAGCTAAGTGAACCTTGGAAACGTAACTGCAGGATCTGAGCCGGAGGGGTCTTCAACGAGAGTGACACCCTGATTTATGATGATTAATAGCATTCTCAAAAGGATGCAGCTGAGGAGCCTTGGTGGAGCTGGGTTACGTCACGTCTAGAACTCTTACAGTATATTTGTCTCTCAAGATTAATGTTGGTTTGACTATATAGCGCCTGTGAAAAATGGAAATAAATTACATTAAAGCAGATACGTACGCTCACCAAGTCTGTTGCAACAGCCTCACACTTCCTAGTGGGTTTATAGCAGTGAGTTTTACTGCGGTCAAACAAGGGTACTTCGAAAAGAATGATGAAGGGTCCTGCAAAAGTGTACATTTCATCACATTGTGTCAGTGAGAAATAGTGATTTATAATCCTTCAATTGTTCTGCCTCGATATGGCAGAAATACTCATCTTTTTTTTGTAATAATTTCTATTAAATACCAGGGACACTAACAGTATTCATTAGACACTGAGAGGGACAATTACCTGCAAACACAAAGAGATGCAACTTTTATCCTCTCTTTGTGACACAGCAGGGAAAAAAAATGATGAGAAATGGGTTAGAAATGTGGCGAATATTTTTTTTTTTTAAATCCTGCATATTGCCTTAAACGTGCATTACATTCTATTGTTTGATTCATACCTCTGATTATTATATGATTATTATTTGATTGTATGTCCCTGCACAGTAACTCAAACGATGGCTGGGCTGGTCTTCAACATGTTTTGTATGTTTGCACCCTGAAATGTAAAATGTAGGAATGAAGATCAGTTGAGAGACAGAGGGACAGAGAGTCAGAAAGAGAGAGAGAGAGAGAGAGAGAAAGAGGGAACAAATTTTGGCCTCCCAAGTCCAAGGAAGTCTGAGGGAGATGAGTCAAACTCACAGGGTTCAGATAAGACCAGAATATCATTTGTAATTCATGAGGTCCCTGAACACAGAGAGGGTGCTGTTCTTGTGAATGAGGAGAGAAAAAGTCATGAAACACCAAAAATCAACAGCGCCTGGACAACGCCTGGGTACTTGCTGTTAAATTTAAACAAACACACAAAGTAATGATTAAAAAATGATGAATTTTTTTTTGTACATCAATCAGAGAATTTTTAATAGTTCCTCTGAATCTGCAGTGAGGGGGTGACTGAACAGCTGTTTACAGTTTGCAGGCAGCTCTCTCTCACTCTCTCTCTCTCACTCTCCCTTCCTGATTTTTTCCTTCTGTCTGTGGATTGCTATGATGGATGGAAAATTGAATAAGGACCAAAACATCTATTTACAATGACTAAAAGCTCACTTAGAAACCAAACTATGCCCCCTGCAGATGAGTTGTTTCAAAGTTAGTTGCGAAAACTTCGATCCTCAGCTTTACATCCTGTATTCCTGAGGCTGATCCGTCTCCGTCCCTACATGAAGATATTCCTTTTTTTGGTGACTTACTCACCGTATACATCCTTTTTGATGATGTTCAGATATAATAGATGAAGTGCATGAGACAATCCTTATTAACTGGACGGCAACACTGATGAATACAGCCTGTTAAGGTGTCTTTATTAAGAAAGAAGCTCACATCCGATTTGTGATCAGTGTTCACATGATGTCTTGCTATATTTCAGTTTCTTGCTTTCTCTTTTTACAGGGCTTAAAGAACTTTTAAATGGCTTCAAAAATGTAATGCTCAAAACAAAGAAGACTGGTTAGACTTGTGACAAAGTGGTACCAACACAGGTGAAGTGACAGGAGGAGACCAGAGCTGAAACCGGCCATCCATCCATCCATCCATCCATCCATCCATCCATCCATCCATCCATCCATTTTCTATATTGCTTATCCATTAAGGATGGGGGGGGGGGGGGGGGGCATGGGCCTATCCCAGCTGACATTGGGCAAGAGGCTGGGTTCACCCTGGACAGGTCGGCAGTCTGTCGCAGGGCCTTGGGAGTCATTAGGGGTTCAGTATCTTGCCTGACCAAACTAAAATATATAAAAAAACTGTACTAATGACACAAGAGACAGGTGGGGAAACCTGAGGGCAGGGAAGGAGCTGATGAGTTAAGAGACACAGGAAGCAGGGCTGTGACTGATGAAGACTAATGAATGGACAAGACACAGGTGAGACTCAAAGAGGTTGGCAACAGACAAAAGTCGCTCCTATACTGGACAGCAACCCATTAATTTCTCTGTCTTTTTTCTGGTCGGTCTGAGGTTTTAGACAGAGCTGCAAATTGGAGGTTAATTTGTCTCCTCTGAGGGTACACTTATTGCTGCCTCCACTGCTATGCAAGCCATCAATGTGCCAGCTAGGTGTGAGGTGGGTGGAGGTGTTGATGATGATGATGCACACTCACAAACATTATGCTCGCTGGTGCTCCTGTGTCAAACACCACTGAGAATGTCAACACTGACGCTGCAGCCAGCCACAGTGGCGAACTGCTGTTTTGAAACTTAAAGACTGCCACTGGGCTGAATATTCTTCCGATGCATGTTGTAGGCAGGGGTGAAAGTGAGCTGGAACGGGCGGAAAGCAGTTCCGGTAAAATATTCACGGCCGCAACGGAGTTCCGTTAAAAAAAGGAGGTGTAGGGAGCTGTCAAAATCCCATATTAAATAAAGAAAACGACGTCTGAAGGCGGTTTCACTCCGAACGCGGCAGACGCGGCACGCTGCGCGGTGTGGGGCGCAAGCACGCATAGAGCTACCGAGTTGCTGGGCTTGGTTTGCGCTCATGTGACGTCACAGCGCGCCCAAGTACACAATGAATGGACTTCCCCCCCGCGTAGCCTGCGCCTTGCGCGTACTGTGTGTACCGCGTTGACACGGAGTCGTGCCCATGAGTGCATCTCTGCATGCGAGCCGTTTCTGGTTGGCTGACAGACGGACACGTGGGTCACGTTACCAGCATTGTCAGTTTTGATTGGTTCAAACCACAAGCGTGCTGCTTTCAGGGAACGAAAAAAAGAGAAAGAAAACAAAACAGAGGGCAAAATCAAAGACCTCGGCTGCTGGCGACCTGCTTTGGCACAATGCAGCGTAAAATGAGTGACACGTTTGAGCGAAAATGTGAAGAAGCAAGAGAAAAAGTTAGCAAAATTAGACCCACGGAAGATTCAGCACTGTAGTGGGCAATTACTGTAAAAAGTAGTTTTCAAAGCATTTCCAGGGGTAGTGCGGGAAGGGTGGGGCTATAGGGGCTGCAGTTGTGTGGGGAAAAGACACCCGAAAACTGGAATAAAAATCACCCAGAACCGATTGAAAACCATAAAATTTCGTCGGTGGTGCTTTTTTTTTTTGAATGCACGGTGTGCGTACAGTTCCGGCAGTTCCACCCTTGGTTGTACGTCACTGTTCATGCGCGACTTTGTGCTGCACGTCACGTCACATGCACACAAGTGGCAGCTTTTTTGAAAAGAGGACTACTACGCTTCCATTTCACACCGACAAGACAGAAAATTCCCGCCTCTACCTGGCTGCAAATTTGGTGCATTCTGTGTTTAAAAAGAACCAAAGACAGGATGTGACAGCAGGAGAATATTTCAAAATAATACAGGAATTTACAGCAGTGGAACAAGGAAAATACTGAACACAAAGATTAAAACAAGTGTCCGTGAATAATGCAACACTCAACAAGAAAAACTAACTACGAAATGACAATAACCAGAGAAGATGAAATTGAAAGTTACAGGCCCAGAAAATACAATTTATGATAAAAGAGCATGACCTCTTACGCACAAAGGGGATTTGTAAACCCCCAGTTTTGTCTGAACTGTTACAAAATCACCATAGAGATCAGGAGCAAGGGGTTAAATTGCCAACAGGCTTTACTTCCTGTCCATCCATCCATCCATCAATCCATTTTCTAGACCGCTTATCCATGGGGGGGGGGCTGGAGCCTATCCCAGCTGACTTCGGGCCTCTTTGGGTCGCCAGTCCATCGCAGAGCCAACACATGTAGACAAACAACCATTCACACTCACAGCCACAAGTTGCCAATTTACCTTCCACGTCTTTGGATTGTGGGAGGGAGCCAGATTCCCCGGGGAGAACCCACGCAGGCACAGGGAGAGCAAACAAACTCTACTTCCTGTCAGCAAGACTAAATGAAGGGTTAAAAATCCTGATTATTAAGGGACACATTTTTGCCCAAGAACTTTTCATGAATGAGGCTCAGTGAGTAATTTATCTGGATTAGACTTCATCTGGTGAACTGCAATCACAGCTCAGCATTTGACTTGTCTGTTTACACAATGTAACTCTATCTCGTCTATCACACACACTGAAAATATACAAATCCTAACTTGTGAAAGTTGAAAACGACTTACATGCAGCACAAGATTAGCATAACAGACACAACAGTCTTAAAGGTCAGAGATCACATTTTGCCTCAGTCAGTTTACTTCTGTTTATCACACTGATATATTTTTTTTAATTCTTGCTAGTAATGAATGCGCAGTGCATTTCCATTTTCACATGCATGACAAATCTACACAGAGAGACTGACACACAGAAAAATGATCACAGCTGACAGCTCAAGAGTATTTCCCATGACACCACAGCCGTCCTGAGCATATGTACACATACTCACACACACACACAAACACACACTTCATATATTATGGACACAGACCATCCTCCTCAGCTGTTTTCTGTGAGCCAACGCTGATCTAGCTGCTGCGTGACTGTAGCAGTGGGATATTGTGTTACTATGTGAGAGGTGGTGTGTGAGAATTAATATGGGGTGGAAGGATTTAGCCCCATAAGCTTTGCTGGGTTGGGGGTATCCAGGGTATCTATGGCAGGCTGTTTCCCTGAATCTAAGCCCCTCTTCCTGGGTATAGCTGCCACACCTGTCCCTACTGACATATGCAATATCACTTTCCTTGGCTGGCATACAGAGAGGGCTGGTGTGTGAGCTCTCTATAACATTGTCTAATAACACTACACATGATTGTCAGTGCTGCTTCTCCTCCACCTGTGATAGCTGCAGGATCGGGACAAAGCTGCAGGAAGCTGTCATCAGACACATAGGTGGTCTTCTTCAGGGCTAAGGCTCTTCCCTCTTATTCGCATTCACAGTCCAACACAAAATGTTGACTGAGAAGGAGCACGCGATGCCCCTCCATCACTTTTATTTGCCTTTTTGATTGTGAAATTGCACCACAGAAGATGAAGTAGTTCCAGGGACAACATGCAAAGTTGGACACTAACGTAAAGCTTTTAATTTGAGTATGAAACTCCTTGCATAGGGACGTGATCGAGAGTGTGTGTGCATGTGTGTGTTTGCATGTATGTGTATGTGAATATCAGTACCACTGTGATATTAAGATACTATGATAAAGCAAGGATAAAACATACAATATACAGTAATTATCTGATATTGTTACTAAGCTAATACCATCATTAATCTGCTATGAAATAATGATGTGAAAGTAATTTTATTAATCAAAGCTGTATCCAGGGTGACATGAGGAGGCAGGCCAAACCAAGGACCAGATTTGGGGGGGGGGGGGGGGGGGGCAACTGGATTTCACCTCCCAGTCCCTAGCAACACAGAACCACAAGTCCCAGGAGGAGAGAAAGTTAACATGTGGTGTGGGTCATCCCTGTCAACTCCTGGCCAGCATTCTGAATAGCTCGACAACAAACTGCATATTGGCCACAAACAAACCTGATGTCAGAAGTTACCCAGAAGAACTTTGGTTTGTTCTGCTGGGCTGATATCAAAATGAGCACACACTCACACACAAACACACACACACGCACAGAGAGAGAGAGAGAGAGAGAGAGAGAGAGAGAGAGAGAGAGAGAGAGAGAGAGAGAGATGCTAATGTAGAGGAAAACACATGCATAGAGTCGAATGTATCAGGCACAAATGGGCCCAGACCTGCAGATGTCCTTTCCACGGAGGAAAGAACAAATGCAAATTCTGTCTTTCCTTCTGTGCTTTGTCTCTGGATCTAAAATCAGGGCTGTTAAATTACAGAGAACCCCCGGCCAACTGCTCTGTGTCCTAGACCTCTGAGGGAGGGAAAACTGTCCAGAGAGAAAGCTATGGACGAGGCTCTGGGTGGAAGGAATTCCAACCGAACATCCAGTGCAAGAGGACGTGGTCTGTCTCACTACAGTTCCCTGCATCTCTCCTGCTTCTGCTCAGTCCCTGAATGTATACCTAAGCTGCTTTTTGGTTCTGGATCGAGCAGGAAAGAAATACAGAGAATGAATTGTTGTTGGACAGTTGAGTCTGTTATTCCAACTTGCTCTGTTGAAATCTCCCACCTCCCAGGTTCAGCTGGAGAGAAGCATATATTTACAGTATGTGATTACACTGTCTTTTCTACCTTTAACTTTGCGCACACCAGTTTCATTTTTGTTGGATATGAGACATTGCTCTCAGGGGTAACAAAGGAATGCTGGGGGGAAAAATGGATATCATGCTTGAAGGAAACAGTACCTGGTCTCACGCTCCTGCCCTCCAGAGCCGTTTCCATTGGGTTGCCAGTCAAAAGGAACCCGTGCTTGGCCTGAAAAGAAAAGAGGTGTGAGAAAGACGGAGAAAAAGGAGTTTTCTTTTTTTGTTGTTCACTGCAGAGCATTAACAGTCACATTCTGGTCTAAATCTGGATTTATTGCTCATCACATTCCCACTTTTCAGTTGCAATTTTTGGAACGGTAGGACAGGCCATGTACGAACGCGACTGCTCAAGCACGCGTACCATCTTCCACACAGCCATTTCAGCTTACACCACTGCATCTGACGAAAGCAACACAGTGAAGGAATGGCATCAGAGTGGCTGCTGATCCTCAAATAATCATGAATTTTTGTTTGGGCAACGTGTAGAGGGAAACATTTATTGTGTTGGTGGCAACACTGCTCTACGTGCGGTGAGAGATGAGAGCGGGAAAAAAGATGGCTCTTAGCAGGCAAATATCAGGTTATGATTGGTTGGAAATCTTTAAAGTTCATGGACAGATGGTCTTCTTTCCAGACTGAATTTTCGCTACGCTTCAGTAAGGTTCTGGTTTTAACAGTACTGACCTCAGGGTGACCGATGCGTTGACGTGTGCAGACAACATGCATAGTAGCGTACTGGAAAAGAGACAAAACTGAGCCTGTTCATGTCATGTTTCCCTATCAGAGCTGGAGCTAATACAGCAAACACCCCTGAATACTGCAGAGACATCGGAGCACTGAATGAATGCTGATTGTATTCTTTCACACTGAGTATAAATGACAGATGTTCGTGGGTGTTTGGGCATTTGTCCAGGGAGAAATGGCTTCAATAATAAAAGACGTCTAGATAGATTTAGGATAAATGGAAATACTCTGTGTGGAATAATAATAATGTTTTAAATGTTTGTTTTTCTTCCCAATTAGAATAACCTTTATCTTTCTTATTTAAAAAAAAAACAATGAGCATACAAATATTTTACATTTCTCTTGTTTGGCATCCGTAAGCCTATCACCTTGGAGTTTCCACATCTTTAGGTGTAAGATGCGCATTTGACCACCATTGGTCGCTATACTGGTTTTGATTCTGTATTAGATTCAGATCTTAGGTGTCTCCATCCAGACGAATATGAATCAGTCTGCCTTAAGAATGTGACGCCTTCAGGTTTCTCACTTTAAGGATCGGAAGACGTCAAAGGGCGGGAGACCTCTGGTAAAAAGATTGACAAATGAAGTTCATCCTGCAGCTTCTACAAAGTTCCTATGAAATAAACCAACTCATTAAACCAGCACAGTGAACACTCATCTTTTAATTGAACTTCCATATTTCATGAGAATCTTTGAACATTGGCAAATGTGGCATATCCACTGTATGTTTCATGTTTTGGGACTAATCAATACGGGCATGATTAAAGCTAATGTGCTATATGGAAAATCTAGCTTTCGGGGCATAGCTGTCTTGTTATCTCTTACTCTTTCTATACATTCCTGCATATGAATTCAGAGAGGGATCAAAGATCTTGAGTCGGCCAGAAGACAGGATTACGATGCCAATGTCTTTAGCAATCTTATCAGTAAACTGTCTCCTAATCCTACCGTGTGTGAAAAGAACCCACCATCCTTTTTTTTTTTTTTTTTTGCACCAGTGTGCTTGCTATCAGATGCATGCTCTTTGTTATGCTAAGAGGAGATTGAAATGTCTCAACACAAAGTAAAAAAAAAAAAAAAAAAAGCATCAAAAGACAGTTGCCAATTAGTTCTAAAGAGCTAAAATTATCAGTGAAAAGCGGGCTTCTTGAATTTCTAGTCACTGCGGAGAAAGAGCTGTTTAAATCCCTTGAAAACTCAATCGTTGGCATTATTCTCAATGAGCACAACAGATAACAATCCACATGCCTCTCAACCGCAAGGGAAGGATGCTCCTCTTTAAACGGAATGTTTTTTTTTGTGTTGTTTTTTTTTTCCCAAGTCAACAGCAAAACCAAACTACAAAGGTCAGTTTTATTTTCAAAACATGCATCAAGACCAACCTAGTCCTCCATTTAAATAATCCAGGTCTGGACCATTTCTAATACTGTAATCTTGTCCTGTCTTTTTAAGAGGGCCAATACAGAATGAAATGTGTGAGAGATCAGGGATGAATTTTACAGAAAGAGGCCTGCAGCCAGGTTCCAGCACACTGTTTGGCTCTGAGAGGTGGATTCTCTGGAAGGACTGAGGAAAGGCGTGGGGTTTGCAATTTTTGCCAAAATTGATGTCACCTCAAGATCTGATTTTTCACTCTTATTTGTAAGAGTTTGCGCTGTGGGAGACACACTTGGAATGTTACTTTCTACTTTTTTGTTTTGTTTTGTTGCTTAACCTAGATGTCTTAAAAGGAATCAGAGATGGATAAGTCTTAACTAGTCATTAAACAAGTTAAAACCCACAACAAGGATGGACTGTAAAGGGTCAGTATGTGTAAACATGGCCAGTTTGTTACAGGGGAAACAAGTAAGTGGGTTTTATATGCATGATTGCGGTCAAGCCTTTTAATTGGACTACTGGAGTAGAATTGATTGTGAAAATGTACTGTGCTGAGAGCCACTTCTTCCAATTGTGCAGCGACTGTGATTCTGTGCACTGTGCTTGGCCAGGAACAGGCTGATCACATTCATCCAACAATGTTAACTTTGTGGGACACACGGGTGGGCATGTTGCAGACCATGCAGTGTGAATGACTGAGTTTATGAACTGAAAAGTTTCCAATTAGCTTTTCCAATTTCACATTTTCTTTGGCTGAATCAAGTTGATCTAAATCAATTATTTAGCTCCATGAAGAAGGTGTCTTTTTTATATCAGACAAAAAAAATAATGTGTCAAGATTGATGTTTGCCCAACTCTGAAAACCACGAGTACCCACATAATCATGGATTATGTGGGCTACCTAAAGTGCAGAGAGGCCTACTTTTGCAAGGAAGGAAATGCAGGATTGGTTAAGAATGGGGGTGTTTTTACAAGTGTAATTTTATTTTATTTTATTTTTTGCCTTTGGAACCCAGTCTTGAGAGGCTTTGTGCGACTGTCACATAATGGGGTTTGCTGTCACAAGGCTGTCTGATACCATTAATTTGCTTCTCCCACAATGTTCTCCGGGGCTACCGCCTATACAGCAAACCCTGCGCTTTTCAATGCTGTCATCTCTCTCTCTCTTTCTCCCTCTCTCTCTCTCTCTCTCTCTCTCACACACACACACACACACACACACACACACACACACACACACAATCACCGTCTTTTCAAAGAGCTGTGACACTGCTGGAAAGGCTTTTGAGAAACCAGAGCAATGTAGGGGGTGAGCAGAGGGTTTCAACCTGCTCAGTCTCTCCAAACATACAAGAGGGACGAAGTCTGAGTGTGAATAAATACAGCACAGCCCGGGTTGCTTTCAGAAGAAACGTACCCCTTGGACCTGTCTTAGGGAGAACAAGGAACAAAATAGGAACTTGGAAAACAAGGCAAAAGAGAATAAGTGAGGAGGAATTTGGAGCGCCCCCCGTCAGCCACCTGGAGTTCCTGCAGCCTCTGAGTGCATTCCAAGGATCACGAAAACCAGTGAGAGGTGGTGGAAGAAAGAGAAAGCTTTTCTATATAAAAGAGGAGGCCTTGGAGATACAGTCAACCCCCCACTGGCTCTGCTCTTTTCACTGAATACACAAGGCGACAGGGACGGCCTCTCCATCTGAAACAACCCCTGGAGGGCTGAGAGGGAGCGCTCTTCTCATCTTCACAGGTTCTATTGGACATGCAGGCCTGGAGGAGAGGAGGAGACTCTACGTAGACACACAGAGGGACAAAACAGCACTATGATTGAAACAAGATAGGGAGAAAGAAACAGAGAGGCCATGGAGAAGAGAAGACACTGTCAAAGAGCTGAGAGGTTGCATATAAACAGGATATAGGAGGAACGGGAGGGGAATCAGGGGAGCAAACGTCATTCATCATCCTGGCTCGACCTTTGTGTGCACCACCACGTCACACAAACACACAATACAGTACATATAAACAAAAGAGGCCTTGGCCGCCATACTGTGCTGTGTTTACCGCCATCTCAGTAAAGGCTGGAGCAGCCCACACATGAAACCGTTCGATGAAGCTTGGCATCATGCATGGAACTGATGTTGTGGTCTGCATGCGATGTAGCATAGAAAGCAAAAATGAAAAAAAACAACAAAAAAAACGAAGGAAAAGGATTCATGATATTAATTGGGACAATAAAGAATTCAAATGTGTCTATTGACTGCCAGGATACAGTGGGAGCTTTAATATTTGATTTTATTGTTTGCTGTAATTCACCTACTGATGTTGTGGGATTTACAGGGTTTGATTTCATGAGCAATTATCAGCGGGTAGGTTCCAAATAAGGAACAAAAACTGAACACTAACAATGAGAATCCTCAAGGTAGATTTTAAGTGAACATCATGGAAGTTTTATGATTTGCTATCAGTGTTAAAGGAATAATTCCATCTCATTGAACAGTTAATGTCTTCATGACCCAGCATCACCTCCCAGTCTCGACATGAATGAAAAATTCACATTGGTTTATTTCCTTATTTCAGAAGATATTCATAGTTCAAGATTCATCCTCAAAACATGCTCTCACATGGAGAAATCCAATTTTACACTCAGGTCCTTGCAACAAAGTGACAGCAAACTGACGATGATTTGAAAAGAACAACAACAAATAAAGAAAACACAAGAATGTCCATCCATTTTCTACCGCTTATCCTGTTAAGGGTTGCGGGGGGGGCTGGAGCCTATCCCAGCAGCCTTCAGGCAAGAAGCAGGGTTCACCTGGACAGGTCACCAGTCCATCTCAGGGCCAACACATAGAGACAGACAACCATTCACACTCACAGTCACACCTACAGTCAATTTAGAGTATCAATCAGCCTCGTCCCCTCTTGATGTCTTTGGACTGTGGGAGGAAGCTGGAGTACCAGAGAGAACCCACACAGGAACAGGGAGAACATGGAGACTCACACAGAAAGATCCTGTGCCGGAGCCGGGACTTGAACCAGGAACCTTCTTGTGGTGAGGCGACAGTGCTGACCACTGCACCACCGTGCAGCCTACAAAAATGTTTAAATATTAATCTAAAATTCAATAAAATGTATAAAAAATAATATCAAAAACTATATTTATCTCAAATTTAATTGTGTAACCCCATGTGTGTGCACGAACACACACACACACACACACACACACACACACACACAAACACACACACACACACCGTGAATATGACCCCCAGTGGGAAGCTAGGACTGGGCTTTTCAATCCTCTACGATGTAATCAGTAGGAAAAGTTTCTCCACCTCCTCTTTGCACTTCTGCGTACTTTTATTGAGTTACTTGTTTAGAGTTTGTGAATGAAAAAAGACCTGATGGCTCCGATCTATCACTTAACTTGAAGAGCTGCGTTTGTTTCAAGACTTCCAGAGATGCCCTAAGCGTGAAAATAATAATAAAAAAAATACAAAATAGCAACAGCATGTTTGCTGTAATAGGGAAAACATTTTGTAGGTGTGGACTCCTCACAATCAATGGACCATATCAATAATTCAGCTGAAAACTATAAAAATGTCGAGAAAATAAACAATCAACGCAACATGACTTGTCGACAAAAGAATTTTGGGGTTTTCTCAACATTTGGACTTCTGCTCCTGATGATATTTCCGTGAGGAATGGAAAAATATTGCCTCAGTGAGACCATTTTTCAAATAAATTGGACTGAAAAAGTATTTGTTACACATCTGAATGGAACCAGTGCAGCAGTACAAACTAGTGATTCATTCAAATAAACCAACGCAAATGTGGATCACTGTTTGAGTCCCAATTATTACCATGTATAAGGATTAATTTTGTATTTCTTCTGTTTCGCATCTCAAAAATTGTCCCTTTGTTTTTGTTTTGCTCAGACTAATAGTTTCAACAACAGGCATTCCTCCTCTGAACTCTGCTCATCTGTTATCCATGGTACTTCATCTGACCACACACGACGAGCACGCGAGCTCGGTGTGATGCTTTCAGGTACAAGAAGCCGAAGCGAGCTCAGAATTCTTCGTACAAGAATCATCTCAGAGGTGAAAAGACTGAAGATGACTTTAATGAAGCTAAGTATAGAAATACAGAAGAATGAGATGGGCGTTGATCGGCTCTTTTCAGTATTGGTGGGGGCAAAAACCATAATTTGTAGGGCTCTGCTTTCAAATACGTGGAGGCAATGAATGCTGTAGTTCACACAGAGATGGAGCGCACAAATATGCTTCAGCTGGAAAAGATTTTTAAAGCAGCTTATTATTTAATTATTGAATTATTACATTACAGCTCAACAGATTGAAAATCCCTTTTATCTTCTCCATAAAATAGTTGATTATGAGCCATAACGTCATTGCAGAAATGTCTCTGATTGGAGGAACTCCCTGTTACCATGGAGATGTTTACGAGACTAGTCACTGTTTGACATTTGATTTTGTTTCTGAGATTGTTTGAGAGGAATGTGGCCACAGACACATGAATTTTGAGGGGAAGGGGTAGAGTCACAGATGAATAAGTATGTGGTGTGCTGTGATTAATATGCAATAGTTGGGCTTTACATAGCAGCTGTAAAATTATATCACGTATTTCAGCGGACTTTGTGATGAAAATATTCTGGATTATATTAAAAAAAAGAATAATATTTTACCAGTGATAAGCACAAATAAGATTAATTGAACAGTTTACGTCCTTTTTGAACGAGCTACACTCACATTACCGACTACTTAATTAGTGTGCATATAACCACAAGGCAGCAGCATCATTAACAGTACAACAGTGACACAGCATGAATCAAATATACACAGAAAAAAGGTTGTGTTTCAGAAAAAGTACGCCGTAACTCATTAACTTAACATTTCACCATCGAAAACTGCTGCTGTTGTTACTCTGTCCAACACCTGCACCACTCACGCTCGCTTTCTGCTGTTATTTTAACAATTTTGGTGAGGAAATATCACTTACAAAGGCTTAGATAATTATTATTTCTTTGATTCTTACGATAATTCTGTACACTGGCTTCTTCATTTACCTTTGTTTTGGTTGTCCTCATGTCTTGTGTTCAATCAAATATTTTATTGTCATTCGCTATGTTTGGCTTTGTTTATGGTTCAAAGCTTTCTAGAGCATGAATGGACAGAAACAAAAGGGAAATGTACTTCGGGAACCGCAGCTGTTCAAGACGTGAAGGAGTCACTGTTGAGCACTAATGTCATGTCATGTAAAAGCTTCTGCTCTGGAGAATGCGTGACTTTTAATCGAACCCGTGAGGGCCACTAGGAAGGAATTTTAGCTGGTATCCTCTGGTTTAGCTCTCTTGTACCTCAGGTTCCAAAATTGTCTGTAAGGTCAATAGCAGGTCTGACCCCAGGACCTTGGCCTGAATCGGGGGTGAACCTGTGGTGCCTTTCATTTTGTAAATTTGTAGTCAGAACACTTAGTGATGGTAAAGTTGACAACCAAGGCACCAGCATTGCCTATACGCGTAGCTGGGTTTAGACTACATATGAAGGTCACATTTGTGCAGAAATACCGGGTAGTGCTGGATGCATAGAAGTATGATTGTTTACAAATGTCGGACACAGATGTTCTGAGGGGAGCTGACTCAGTCTCATCTCACAGCGAACCTTGTACATCTGTCATGGACGTCCACTAATGTGGTCCAGCGTAATCAGTCCATCTCTCCAGTCTACAGCCTGTTTCTTGTGTGTGACGAATTCCTTCATCACACAAAATTCCTCCACAGGCACCTAGTGATGATTGTGCAGGGTAGCGATCACGACTTTGAATCAGCATCTTGATATTCTGCATTTGGACAACAGATGACATGTCTGACACAGAACACTGGAATGAATGCGACCCACAATGAACACAATTTAAGACTAAAATAACCTTTTAGTACACATCAATATGGCTTCAAAAATAAAGCACTTGGTTTCATATTTTTGGTTCAGCATAGTTACAGGGAGGTCGTACGATAAAAGCATGCTCTCGTGTCTACTGGTGTGAGCATTAACATGCCAGTTTTGAAAATGCGCCCCCTTGAAAAAAATGAATTAATAATAACTCTGAGGGACCTTAAGGACTCTGATGACAAGTCAACAAAACGGACATCCATTAACATGTACCAAAGGATTTTAAAATTGCTTGTTTCTTATATTTTACAGACTGAGTGCCTCCTTGAGTCTCCAGTCACATAAGGTAATAAATGCTTTTCAGCATAACACCATACAAGGAATGTCACAATTCAGCTTGGCTCACTAAATTGATATTGCTAAGCAACACAAGTCAATCAAACCTGTCTCTGTGGCCACAGTGGGTGAGTTAAAGTCTGGACCTCCTTGAAGACCTCACACCGATTGGCCTCTCTCGCTTTCTTCTGCCCTCATTCTTCATTATCTAATTCAAGTGTCAATTTTCAGCCGGCGCCTGTGCTGACCCTTTTTTCTACCATTGTCTCCACTCAGCGGGACAGGATGCCTCTCACTTAATCGTTGATCCAATTAATTTGGGAAACCTTTCTCTTGCTTCTTTACAAGAACCAAGGCCACTGAATAAAAATGTGCAACAAAAGAAGTTACCACAGAGCAGTGTCATTGATTGACACTGGGGCTAAAACGCCTGTGTGTTACCATTATTCCAGATTGAGTTATGGAACCTTTACAGAGGAAGGTGGCCTTGATGAAAGAGACGAACATGTCTAATTAACTTGTGTCAAATAAAAGTTTGCAGCTCAAACACAAGTGGCTCAACCACCCCCTAGCTTTTTATAGCTCTGCCTCTTTGTAAATGACAAGCGCTTATTAAACGAATGCATATTATTTATTTATTTTTTTGTTTTTTTTTTGTGCAGCACACACCTGGCATCTCTATGCGCCATTCTCTGGCTGACACACCAGACTGTGCCACTGTAGAATTTCAGCTTGCAACACACTGCAGGGCAGTGTAGCTGTGCAAGAAAAGCCTTGCTTTATTTAACCTTTTTGCCTAATTGGCCTTATTCCCAAATGGTTTATAAAATCTACAGTGTGGTGTGAGTGAAAGGACAAAATCCATAATAATCAGGATAAACCCATAATTAGCTGTCTGTAGCTGTACAGACTGAATAATAGAGTGCTGAATCACAGACGCTGCATTTTCTCTGCTTCATTATTTGATGGAGCTGTCTTAATTGGGAAACGGGTTTGAATTCCTCACAGGGGTAAAATATATGAGACAGACTAGACTGTATCAATGGCGGGCCACATCTTTCAGTTCTTCTCAAGGATTAACAAATTGTGTGCATGTGTTTTAATAAATCATGCGTCCGGACATGAATAAAGCATTTGGTTCTCACATGGATGCAGGTGGAAGCAGTGGGAAGGAAGAAGTGCATACATGATGAAATGATGGGAATGTAACTGTGAATAAAGATGATGAGAAATCGGATCGACATTATTCCTAATGATCCGACCGAATGATCGGCTCCTTGAGTGGAGCTCTTGCTCTTATGTCATGATCAGAACAACTTGGCATGCCTCTGAATACGTCTGAACTGCACAAGTTAAAATTGGGCAACCAAACTTTCTTGTTTTTTCATCCTTCATGCTGCTAGTATGTTAGCCATGCTGTTCATGTCACAAGAAGACATACCAACCAGAAATCCTTAAAGTAGACATAGAAGCAATTGCAAAACAATTTCAGGTTCAAACAGGGCTAAAAAATGACTGATAAAAAGATATTTGTACAGGCTACGCCACACTTAAGGTCAAAGTCTAATGGGAAATTGATGAGGGATTTCTGTAAAACATAGCAGCAAAGACAGGGTTACAATGTTCATAACAGAAACAAATTGAAGTGTTGGTTTGTAGAGCAGGAGGAAGCCAGGGTATGTTTGTCGTCATGCCAGTTTGTACAGTTACCTTGAAACAGACAAGATGTCCGATTGTTGTCACAGAAGAGCTGTCCATTTACAAGCGATAATAGCTTTCCTTTTTTTTTAAAGACCTATTTCCTAATACTGGAGTGTTGTAAGTTTCTGTTTAGATTGTGTGAATTTGTGCATGAGTCAGAGGAACAACAATGTTTGTTAGAAGGCACAGAGTTAATTAGTTTTGGCACATTGTGGAAAGCTGGTTAAAACATTTATCAATGGACTGTTCATGGCCTTTCAGTGTTTCTGTTATGTATTATTTAATTATTTTTTGAACAAAATAAAGTTATATTAGATCACACAGGGGCAGGTGGTGCAGTGGTTGGCACTGTGGCCTCACAGGAAGAAGGTTCTGGGTCCGGGTTCTCTGGCTTCTTCCCACAGTCCAAAGACATCATAAGAGGACTAGGCTAACTGGATATTCTAAATTGACCGTAGGTGTGACTTTGAGTGTGAATGGTTGTCTGTCTCTAAGTGTTGGTCCTGTGATGGACTGGTGACCTGTCCAGGGTGAACCCCACCTGTCGCCTGAAGGCAGGTAGGATAGGCTCCAGCCCCCACGACCCTTAACAGGATAAGTGGTAGAAAATGGATGGATGGATGGATGGATGGATCACACAGCAATTCTTGTGACATCGGGAGTCACAGCGTCATCAAACGAAATTCATCTGGAAAAGCGACTGGTTTTAAAGCTCCCCTTGTTGGCAGTAGGTAACTAACACACGATTGTTGTCAGATATTGTACAAATATTCAGTCATGTAGCTTTATATTTTGCTGATTGGCCAAAACAACATCATTGTTTATTTAACCTTAACTTGGAGGTTTGACAAGGTAAGTGTTTTATAATGCCAGGCAACAGCTTTAGAGACAATGCATCTAACCATTCACTTCATCACTTCATTATTGGCTCTCTACCAGCAGTACAGCTGAAGTCATTCATGGCCTCCCTGTCACTGAAGCCACCGATGTGTGGCTCTGCTGTTGAGAGAAGTATGCAGACGAAAAGAATTGTCGTAAATTGAGTGCCCCACAGAAACAGAGGACCTAATCGTGCTGGAGGACCAAGTCACATTCCTACACCTCCTTAAGAGCCTTCTTCAAGCAGACCCTCATAAGAGGATCGCGCCAGGGAAGGCTCTTATGGACCCCTTCATTACAATGGTCCATTTCAGAGACCGGAAAGACTGCTATTCATTGTAAGAAAGTGTTGTTGGATAGGCACCTGAGTAGATGCATTAAATGGCTAACTGAGTCAATCATTGTTTTGGGTTTTTTTCAGTAATAATGACTGTTTTTGAAAAGAATTAATATGGCACAGCTGAACAATCCATCCCTGAAAATGTTGCAGCCAGTAATGAGATGGTCGACGCTGAGCCTGTTCCTCTAGACGCCAAGCCAAAGAAGAAACCATTGACAAACTTCTGTGCTTTCTTTGACAAAGTATAGAGAAATGTGATTGTGTGATGTTAAAAGAGAGTTGCTCCCGAGTGATTGTTCAACTTGAAGAGGAAATCTTAATTTCCATTTTACATGAAAATTGTATTTTTTACAAACCAGAGGGGTGGTATTTTTCAATGTTTTGGGGTGTTTTCTTGAGTGTTGAATGTGGCTCTGGACTTCATGCCAACACTGTTTGCTTTTATGCATACATACGCTTGGAATTAGATTTTGAAAACCTGAAACCACAAAACAAGTACCCACAAATCCCACTTTTGGGGGATTTGGGTGAGGTTAAATTAAAATTAGGGTTAGGCAAGAAGTTGTTATGAGTGGAGTTAGAGTATGTCTCCATGAAGAGAATATAAATCAATGTATTGTCCCTCAAGTGACACAGTGAAACAAAATGTGTGTGTGTGTGTGTGTGTGTGTGTGTGTGCGTGTTCTTGTACTTGCTACATATTGAGGACTAGAATACGTATTTAAGCAACAGAGTGAGGACATTTTTGGAAAGTGAGGACATTTTGGCCAGTCCTACATCTTCAAAGGGCCATTTGAAGGTCAAGACTTGTTTTAGGGTGGAAGTTAGATTTAGGTTCTGGTTAGGTTTAGGCAGGGGTGAAAGTGGCTTAAAAGTCTTGCCGGAACTGTACGCACACCCAAAGGGCACGTGCTGCCGACGAAGTTTTACAGTTTTTCATCAGTTTTGGGTGATTTTTATTCCAGTTTTTGGGTGTCTATTCCCCACACAACTGCAGCCCCCATAGCCCCACCCTTCCCGCGCTACCCCTGGAAATGCTTTGAAAACTGCTTTTTACAGCAATTGCCCACTACAGTGCTAACAACAGGGAACAGGCAGACATGCATACATGAAAAAACAGATCATCAATATCACTCAATGATTTATTTAGCAAAATATCAGTTTACACTTTACAGTGAGGGACACAACACAAAACATGTGGAAAGTTTCAAGAATAATTACAAATTTGATTTTGCCCTCTGTTTAGTTTTCTTTCTCTTTTTTCGTTCCGTGAAAGCAGAACACGTGTGGTTTTAACCAATCAAAACTAACAATGCTAGTAACGTGACCCACGTGTGCGTCTGTCAGCCAACCAGAAACACATCGCATGCGGAGATGCGCTCATGGGCACGACTCCGTGTCAAGGCGGTTTCACAGAACGCGCAAGGTGCAGGCTGTGCAGGGGAAGTCCATTCATTGTGTATGTGGGCGCGCTGTGACGTCACATGAGCGCAAACCAAGCCCAGTAACTCAGTAGCTCTGCACGTGCTTGTGCCCCACCCCACGCAGCTCCCTTCTCCTTTTTTTTTCTTTTAACAGAACTCCGTTCCGGCCGTGGCTATTTTACCGGAACTGCGTTCCGGCTCACTTTCACCCCTGGGTTTAGGGTCAAGGTTAGGGTCAGGCAGTCAGTTGAGATGGTTAGGGTTAGGGTGACGGGCTAGGGAATGTATTACGTCAATGAAAGTTCTCACAAAGATATAAGTACAAGGATATGTGTGTGTGTGTGTGTGTGCGCGCGCGCACGTGCGTGCGTTTGTGTGTACTGACATGCATGTCTTTCTCTTCTCCTCATAAATTGCAGGTGGACTGTCACTAGGTTGGGGGGATTTCAGTCGTCTCTGAACATCATCAGACAGAACCGAGACAATTCTCTAGCATGTTATTGGGAACAAAGCTGCTTGATTACCCCTCCTGCACTTTCCATTTTGTGTAATGGAACAATTAGTTGCACCGTACGCTGCTTGTTTATCCGCCCACTCATCCCAAAATGGCAACGATGGGAGCAATTGTGCACACTCACCTGCAGCTATAGAGTGAATCAACAGAGACACGAGGCTTAGAGAGAGAGAGAGGGAAGCTGCATTATTCCATTAATCTGACAGTTTCACACATCGAGAGTCACATCTCTTTCACGAAACAAGTTCAACATATCCAGGATATCTGTAAATTATTTCGCATGACAACCCTAACCCTTATTCAAGTCCATCCATCCATCCATTTTCTACCGCTTATCCTGTCAAGGGTCATGTGAGGGCTGGAGCCTATCCCATCAGACTGTGAGGCGACAATGCTAACCACTGCACCACCGTGCAGCCTTCCTTATACAAGTCTTTAACCTAAATTTTAATGATTCAAATTATGGGCACTTTGTTTTTTTTTCCCCTTAAGGCAGGCCCCACTGTGTGGGTGTGAAAATAGATTTCTGTCAGGTCCATTCACGTCAAGAAACACAGAGATGATAATGAGCTTGATTTGTTTATTATAGTACAAATTGGCGGTATGGCTCTGTTCAGAGGAGTCCCCTGATAATTTTTTATGAGCTTTCCTCTGCTGGGTGGCCAAAAACCGCCTGAAGAGATCCACCAATTCTGAGGTTGAGAGGTTACCTTCTGACGATGGCCCAAACTGCAGCAGTTGGGTTTTTGGTTTTACCCCTTGCTCCTTGAAACCTTGTGTCTCCTCCTCTGCCGATTCCCACTCATCCTCATACTTCACCAGTGGCTGCTTTGTTTGAGATCGTAGCCCAGATCTCTTCCTAAAACCACGCTCAAGCTTGCGACTGGCCATCCCACCACTGCCACCATGTGTTACAAGAATTGTGGGTTCTTCAATGCAGAAAAAAAATGTCTGGAGTCGCTAAAGCGGATTGAGGTGTTTTATTTTACCAAAAAGTGTGTGAAAAAAAACTAGGATAGCCAAAAATAAAGAAGCGGGGGAAAAAAAAAAAAAAAAACAGATATAAGAAATATAGCTGGGCATATGCCTTCTCGGGCCTGCAGCTACCCCAGACTGAACTACCTGAGCCTTTGTGGCCAGTGGCTTTTAAGCGCCAAGTCCCTCCCTCTGGACCAAACCATAATGACCTGGCAGAAAACAAAAGTACATAATAAAGGGGAAACGACACATAATAGGCCATCTACAAAAGACCTTATGAATAGGAACAAACTCATACAAAACCCTACCAGTCACACCAAAGAAATAAACTCCAAATTCATAACAAAAGACAACTAATTGCCTAATTACTTGGCTTCTCACATGGTATGCCCCACCATTTTCACACCTGTGCAGAGGAAGTGCAGACGGCTACTTCCTGTTGCCTATATAACCCCGCCCTTTTGAGCAGCTCTGGTTCAGACCAAGTGACTGTGGAGGAGAGAGACAGCAGTTAATCTCAGCAAACAATTAAGGGATTGTGAGTGAATAAATAACCTGACTTTGCCTGAACAGTAGTTGTGTTTTCTTGACTCTATGACTGTAAGGGAAGGTGGAAATGGTAGATTGTGATTGTATTGTGGGGCGTGCACTCACCACAATGGCAGAGGGGAATATGGAAAGTGACCTAGTTTGTAACCGAGTGCCATGTGCTGCTGTCTCCTCAGTGACGGCCGTCGTCACAACCATGAAACACGGGACCAGCAGCGTGAGGGAAGGTTCCCTCACTGGAGACCCCAGTCCCTCAAGACTGGAAGAGCAATTATACCCCTGTGAACAGAGCAAGCAACATGACATGGAACATACATGTATACATGACAAGGTGGAGGGTAGCAAGTTGCGAGCAGGAGCAACTTTAGCAGCCAATAGCAGAGCAGTACTTGAGGTCGGGTGACATTTAAGTTGAGAGGGGCCAATCAGAAGCGAGGGATTTGATCAGCTGATGCGGAGCAACTTTCGATCGGCTGATTGATCAGTTTGATTGATGGACGGGAAAGCCAATAGCACTTGACTACCATGGCCTGACAGAACTAACGCTGACGCTCGATTTATGTCCCCACAACTTGACACAATGCACACACACACACCTGCTATTCCATTAGACATACTCTCACAACCTAAAATGTAGTTTGTTGTGGTGTTGAGAGGGTTTTCTAATGATTCGGCCACTCCATTTACATATATGAGTGTTACAGAATATTAGGAACCCTTTTCCAGCACTCCATTAAAACAACCTCCACTTACTATGACCTCAGAAATAAATATTAAAGCTTGAAGCAGCATTAAATGAGCCTTCTCTCCTCACACATATCACCCTTAAATAAGCAGTCTCTCCAGGATTTCGCGGCACCTAAAATACCTGATTTTGTGGCAGCTTCTGTGAAAATCCATCCATTTTCTTCCGCTTATTCCTGTTAAAGGTCAGACCCTATCCCAGTGGCTTTCAGGCGAGAGGCAGGGTTCACCCTGGATGGGTCACCAGTCCATCACAGGGCCAACACATAGAGACAAACAACCATTCACACTCACAGTCATACCTACGGTCAATTTAGAGTATCAATCAGCCTTGTCCCCTCTTGATGTCTTTGGACTGTGGGAGGAAGCTGGAGTACCAGAGAGAACCCACACAGGAACAGGGAGAACATGGAGACTCACACAGAAAGATCCTGTGCTGGAGCCGGGACTTGAACCTCATACCTTCTTGCTGTGAGGCGACAGTGCTGACCACTGCATCACCATGAAAATTTGCAACAAAAGTTGCAATGTTTTTTAATGTTTTTCTATTTTTTTTGCAAAAGCACCTCAAAATTTTTGATTAATAAAAACTGTAAATTAGTTTTAATAAAACTTGAAACTTTAAATTCTCATATTCCAACTCTTTTTATTTTAATATGTGCACTGGGAGAATATATCACGATCCAGAACAACACTCTATAAGTTGTAGATTTGTAAGAAAAACAAAAATTCAAGTTCATAGAACTTGCAGTATAATGATAACAATACTTTTCAGTATGTGACAACTAAGTAGTTACTGAATAAAATAGTTTCTCAGTGCCTTCAAACTTGGCAACCTTGAACTTTTAAAACTGAATCTTGTTATTTAACTTGAGCCGACACACAACCATAAATACTCTATTTCAATGGATATTGAATACAAATACAAAAAAATGACTTTGACAATTATTTTAAGAAGGTGACGATAGGTAAGGTTCAACCAAACTGTTAATTAAGAGCAGCTATGCAGTTGGTGTGGACGTTATCTGTCTTACACAGAAAACAAGGCTCTGGTGGTCAACAATTAAAGATGGCAGCTGAGATTAAATGTGAGAAAGGGCGTGGCCTGCATAGAGAGATGCATGTGAACTCAATGAAATACTAGGGATGAAGAATTTTGATTGTACAACCAGGATCCAGCTATTACAGTTAAACTTTTACTACAAAGGTTATGGTGCCCTCATCAGGTTGAATGAGAAGTCTTATGATCCTATCCACCAGCCTTATAGAAGACTGTAGTTTGTTATTTAACACCCACTTTGGGCTGAATGGTCTGGTAGTGTCACAACCGTTAAAAGGGATGAAAGCAACAAATCCAGGCCTCTTTCCTCTCCATGTGCATCAGCTGGAAAGTTGTTGTCCCGTTCTTGTGATCAACTGAAAGGTGATCAGAAATGAACAGGTATGAGGTCATATTTCCAGATGCATCACCCATGACAAGAGCAGAACTAACATGTCAGCTGGCAGAGCGCCATTACACAGAGGTACTCTCACCTAGTCTGACACCTCATTTACTTAATGCACACTCTTGGAAACTCTGACTACATTAGCTGGGTGTCTTGCTGGCTATGCACTGTAGGGAAGGACTCTGCAACAAGTGGCAACAACTAGATCCTAGGGTGAATTTGGAAATGATGTAAGCCAGGTGGAGAGTCTGACAAAAAGGATGAAAGAAAATAATAACCTCCATTATCAACCACTCCCCCCCCCCAAAAAAAATACATTTCCCTCCATCTTCACTTTAAGTGTAGTATCCAGTGTTGTTGTTGAACAATACAGACAAAGTGGATTGTACTGACAAGCCAGATGTGGGACATCCAGTAAGTATTTGTAGATCAATCAGCTCTCACTGTGTTGCTCCATGCAGCCAGCAGAATGATGGAGCTTCAGGGTGGAGCTGACTGCAAAGAAGTGACGGGCACGAGTCAGAGAAAAGTGCTCTAACTGAGAAGTGTTGTAAAAACAACACAATAAGCAGCTGCAGGACGTCTACGCAGGAGGTGCTCAGATAATTGATGGTCACCCACACTTTAGAGGCACCCTGAGCCCCAACTCTATGGATATGTTTGTTAAAGTAGGAAGATAAGCTCCCAACCAATTAACCCACATTTGTTCACATACGCTCCACAGCGAAACACAATCCAAACTGATGGCACAGAAAATCAGAATAATGTCAAAGCCCAATATAATAAATTCCCTTTCTGTAGTAGAGCCGATACAAAGTCCCGTCTTATATAAATCGAATGAGCCCTGAGATGTATGCAAGAATGAGCACAAATTTATGATGATCTCTCAAACACACTCATCTGTTAAACTTTGTTCCAAGTCTAAGTAGGAGCCCTCTTTTTCTACAATTCTACAATTCTACAATTTCATTTAGCAGACGCTTTTGTCCAAAGTCTTAACCTCTTTTTTTAATGTTGTCTCTCGAGATGTATTTGGTAACAGGATTAACGATTAATTTTCTTGGTGGGGTGATGGAGTTCACCTGGTGGATATCCTCGTGTATTTTTTGGGGTTGTTGTTGTTGTTGTTTGTTTTTTGTTTTTTTCCGTCCGCATCATGAAGGTAGGATTAATTGGAGACAAATTCCAGTGAGTGTGCAGGTCATGCAGCAATTTACTGAACCTCAAGTCGTGTCAGGGTGACCTGACAAAAAGAACCGATAACAAGCTTCTTTAGTCCACACTGACAGCTAGCACAAATGAATGATGATGACAAGACTACATCTACTGTACATATCGGAGTCAGCACCCATGGCACATCTCCTCATAAGCCTGGTGTCTCTGTCGGTTCGCTCTATGCTGCGGGTGAGTGTGCACAATCGCTCCCATCATTGTCATCTGAGTGGGCGGATAAACAAGCAGCGTGCAGTGCAACTAATTGTTCTAGTTTACAAAATGGATAGTTCAAAAAGGGTAATCCAGCAGGTTTGTATTATTGTATATATAATTAATATTTATCACATATGCATTATGTTATGTGGATAGTAATTTTTTTTTATTGTGAAGATTTCACATATTCATGAACACTATATTAAATATAATCTGGCCCAATTAGCATGACTGCTAATGTTTCTTGTATCTTTTTTGTGTTGCGTCTTGGTTTTCACCAAAAGGGAAAAAAAAATCATTATAATGCACTCCAGGTCAGGCTGCACACCACCTCCCTTCAGTAATAAATATCAAAGCTGGAGGCAGCATTAAATGACCCCTCGTGCCTTGCACTCTTCGATTGACACCGCGGTAAATAACAATACATCAAACATGACTTGCATGGGAGTAAATATTTCCTGCAACATCAGTACCTTTATTTGAAAACTGATATGATTTAGTACATTTGATTGAATGGGCCTCATTCACTTGAATTTGTTAGCTGGTGAATTAGCAATAATAGCAGTTACTTTTCTTCAAATTTTCTACGTGGGAAACTTACATAGCTTTATCTGTAAAAGTGTTTATTATAGTGCCACCACATGAATCATTAATGTAACTGTTTTGTATCTTCTGTGACAACAACATTTGCAAACTTAACCCCCCCCCCCCCTTAGTGTACGATATATATCACAATTGATAGAGTGAGGCCACAAAGTACAAGCACTGAGTCCTTCAAAAGTAAAATGGACATAAAGTGTACATGAAAATATTTGACTGCGTAAGACAATGTTATGAAAAGATGATAAAGAAAGCTGATAAGGTTTAAACAGAGAAAAAATGAATTTTGATGGATTGCAATAGAATTTGATTGAATATCATGTAGGTTCATAGTTGGCTATGAATGGTTCATTTCGTCAAATTCATAGAGTCCATAAGTGTCCCCCATAACTACTATAATATTAATGTTTCAGATCTTATGCTGCACCTAACACTACTCTTTTCCTGGAACTGGATCTCCTGCAGGGACAAGAAGGTGGCAGAGCCCCAGTACACAGGGCACTCTAACCGGGCCTAACACCTCATTTACTTAATGCACACTCATGGAAAATGTGATTGTTCACTGTATTACACGTATTGCACTGTGGGTGTGGACTCTACAACAAGACACAAAACGGTGAGAATTTAATCCTGGATGTAATTTGGAAATCTGATGAAGCCTGGTGGGGTGCCTTGTGAAAAAAATGGTGCTACAGAAAAGAGTATGCAATGCTCCTTGATGATCGTATCCAGCACTCCCTCAAAAATTGTATTTCACTGACTCTTCATTGAATGTCTACCTCATATGTACACGTACATATGGAGTAAATGATGTGCATGCTGCTTATGAATGCATTAAATCAATCCATATTCATTTGTTGGGTTGGAATAAAGAATTTAGCTTGTAACCAGTTACTTTGGATTGTTTACTCAAACAACTGTATGTACAGCTTAACTATTTTCCAAAGATGAAGATGCATCACTTCACACAAGAACATGGATGAAATCATGAAGACATGGGGTGGACGAAACCACGTTTAGACTCTGATCTGTTTTCATCCTGGACAAACTCCACCCGCAGTCATAATTGTCATATGTTTAAAGGACAGCTGTAGTCAACCAAAATTTTGGTAGACCAAAATTGTTAAATATTGTTAATCAATTGCTTTTTATCAGTTCTAACAACCGGCAAACAGAACAAACCAGCTCAATCCAGGCTACCCTTCTATGACAAAGAGGAAGCAGCTGGTCTGTGATCTCCCCTCTCCGCTGGGTGCGCTCCTGACCTTGCTCACTCTCTCTCTAAATGTAGGTGGACTGTAGTGGACACAATTTGTTATTTTAGCGTAGTTTAAGGACATAAAACCTCAATATTACCTTAACAAGCAGCGGTGACACGTATATACAGTATAAACCTGCAGCTCCATAATAAGAGGATGTTGATGATGTGGTGGTCTGTTACAAACCAGTCAGCATGTGTGGGAATTTATTTACTGCGGTGTAGTTACGTCATTGCTGTTTAGATCAGATTGATGCTGGTCAGCAGGGAGTGGTAGGAGTCAGGTCGACATTCATACTGTCACAGTCCCACAGCTGGAACCCGTTCCAAAGGACTGAAAGCCGTGAAATCTTTTACACGTATCGGGACAATTACCTCAGTCGCTTATTAATATACATGCCAGATCATAACAGAATAACAGAAGTTATCTCAGGGTGTTTTCCATACAGAGAAGGTATGGACCACACTTTATCTATTCATTGACATTTCCTCTTGGTAAAAATGACAGGAATACTTATGGTCCTGATAACTAATATTTAAGACTATAATCAGGGGTGGCACTGTGGTGCAGTGGTCAGCACTGTCGCCTCACAGCAAGAAGGTTATGGGTTTGAGTCCCGGCTCAGGCATGGAATCTTTCTGTGTGAGTCTCCATGTTCTCCCTGTACCTGTGTGGGTTCTCTCTGGTACTCCAGCTTCCTCCCACAGTCCAAAGACATCAAGAGGGGACGAGGCTGATTGATACTCTAAATTGACCGTAGGTATGACTGTGAGTGTGAATGGTTGTTTGTCTCTATGTGTTGGCCCTGTGATGGACTGGTGACCTGGCCAGGGTGAACCCCGCCTCTCGCCTGAAAGCCGCTGGGATAGGCTCCACTCCCCCCCCCCCCCCGCCACTCTTAACTGGATAAGTGGAAGAAAATGGATGGAGGGATGGACTATAATCACAACTTCACCACTTTCTATAATAACTATGATGGGTAAGCAACCCTCTTGGATACTCTCTGCCTTTATAAAATATGCTCATTTATAGATATTTGTTTATGACAGCACAGGAAAGTCTCTTATGTTCTATTTGAATGCATAATTTTATGTTCTTTCTTCAGATGAATTTTGTGTTTTTTGTATCACAACAGGAAGAATGATTAATCTTAAAGGTTTAGTGGTGAAGGTGTGTGTGTGTGTGTGTGTGTGTGTGTGTGTGTGTGTGTGTGTGTGTGTGTGTGTGTGTTGTTTTGGGAAGCTAGTATAAATTGGAGCAGACTAGAAAAATGTTTGTGTGTGTGTTTGTGTGTATGTGTTTGGCAATGACTGGCAAGTGTATTAATAATGGATAGTTTTTGTGCTCTTCAGCCTGCATTATCAGTCAAGATAAATCAGAGTTAGTTAAGTTCAGGTCATGCTGCACTTTCCTGAACCTCCAATCATGTCACATTGACACTGAAGAAAAAAGATTTAGTCCACATTTATGGGAATTAATTAATTATGGAAAAGAAAGAAACATTATCTTGATCTGATCCTCTTCATAAGTGGAAATACATAATGGCAAGCATGTGAATGAGGGGATGCTATCACAACATCTGATCTTTAGAAAAGTCAATACAAATATACAGTACCAGTAATTACATCTTGGGTGGTTTAGGTTCATCAGGAACATGCAAAGGAACAAATTCAGACAGAAATGGGGAAAGTATTGCTGGCTTGCTTGCTCACATGTGCATGCACATGGAGGGAGAGGGAGGACCAGAACACAACCATACCACCAAAATTAACTTGTTGCAACAAAAGGTTAAGAGGACCTGACCAATCAAAACTGAATGCACTGTGTGGTTGACTGAGAGAAGTGTCTTTATGTGATTAATTCAGAACTCCAGTTCCATTCAGGGCATCATGCTAGACAAGCGTGTGTGTGTGCGTGCGTGTGTGTGTGTTTGAAAGGTCAATTTGAATGAGGAACCTGCGAATCGTTTCCAGGAAAATAAAAAGACAGAATCTTGCGTATTGCTGGACTGTGCTGGTAAGTGTTTGACTGTGATTTTCACAGGGGTGGTCACGTGTGCCTCTAATATGAATACCCAGCTATTAAATGTGCATGTGTAATTTCTTGTAATGGTCCCAGTAATGGTTGTGGTATTTATGCAGTTGTAGCTGTTGAAAATGGCAAACATTTTACTTCTACCATGCTGCTAATGAGTGCAGGTATCCAGTGGTGGTGTCGGTGGATCCAGTTCCGAGTCTAGACATTTGCTTAGACATTTTATTAGTAGAACATTTACCACTGGCTGCTACAGTAAACAATGTTGCGTCCCACTCTGGGTCTCCATTGTTCAAGTCCGAGCATGCCACTGAACAACTCAACTAGAGGAGGCTCACCAAGCCCTTGCTGTTATGTCTTGCACACTGTTATGTTTAATTTTACAAGATGTGTTCAATAGACAATTGAGTTGTTTTTGAAGGCCTGATATGTTGAGGACTCTTTAGGTCTCTAAAAAGTGGCTATTGTCTTATTAATGTTAATTTTCTTCATGCTGTTATTTCTTACTAGCCAGGAAAACAGCATTCACCGCAACAATTGTCCTCGTCAATCCCTGGTCCAAGCCCATGACTGGTGCGAGCAAAGGGTGTTGTTTTGTCAGTTCTCAGTACTTTTCAAGTCAATGAATCACAAAGAACCCCCTTGGAATGGTGATCTTAGACTCTACCTCAACATTATGGACAGGCTTTGAGTTCATTCAGGTGAACAATATTGCCCAGCACCTCCTTTTAGGATGCTAACCACAAATGCATCTTGTTTTGACGTTCCAAGGTACAAATATTAGCACAGTGGGGAATGTTTGAGGCATTATTTAAGCACATTACACTGAAGATTTGCTGCTCCTGTGCAGTTTTCTCATCTTTGAGTGCAGACAATTCAGTTTGGGCAGAATTTAGGACTATTATCATGGCATCCTTAACTTGAGACAGCTGATCAGGGGTGCCAGGTTGTTGTTGTTTTTTTTTGCACATATGACAACCTCTACATTATTTGGCAGTCTGTAGGCTTGTGAGATCAAACTCCCTGGATGATGAAGGCTGCAAAAGCAGAAAAGTAAATCCAAAACAGATACGTACTAATACTGCTCCATGGTGAGTTTTTTCCTTGGATTTTGTTTGTTAAAGTGTGATAAGGGCTGATGAGTTCAAATAACACAGGTTTCTCTTGTAGGCCCTGTGAGGTTTATGAAGAAGAGCTGGTGTGCTGGGCCATGGCACTGTTGCAAGATGGGATGCAGGCACAGATCTGGATACCTGATCAACTGGATGAGGTTCAACCCAGCCATAGGCATTTCTACTGCTACGACTAAAGCACAACATGAACAAAGGAGATGTTTGTTGAGAGCCATCTGTGAACCATGCTATTTTCTCTGATACATTGATTTATTTGTACCAGACCCACAATAGTGTTAGCATTTGTTGAACCTTCTGCTTGTTCATCTCAACGTCAATGTGTTTTTTTTTCTTCAATGGGTTTTCAATTTAATATCTGAAATACATTTTACACAAGTATGAGGCATTTTAACATTTTGTATACACAGTGCACTTAATATCTGACTCTGAATTTTTAAGAGTTTTTGTTTTTGTTTTTGTCCAAAATGGAAGTTGCTAAGTATCAGCCTCATGAGACTACAGAGGCTGTCAAGAAGTTTTCACGGTTATGAAGTCATGTGCCCATGAGGCGTTTAGCTCAAAGCAAAATGTTACTTTTTACTTGTAAAAATTGCATTTATGCCTCAAAAATCATAAACCAGTGCTCAGCTGTAACTATTATCTTCCAAAACAAAACATGTGAGTCTCATACATATTTATTTTTCATCCAAAATGAAGTGTTAAAACTCCACTGGCTTCTGCAGACTCACTTCAATGATAACTTTGAGGTTAGCTTACAAAAAAATACAAAAATATGAATTCCTGCAGCACTCTGTGTCAGCATATTTCATTGTAGAGTTGCAGTCTGCCTCTCTCTGTTCCTCACTCTCTTTAATTAAGGTACAGTACAGCAGACCATTACCTTTACAACTGTTACATTTACCCTTGAAGCGCGGCATCGAGCATGACAGGCATGTGGGAATTCAAGATGCATGACTGACTGGTGCCTAGAAGAGCCCGAGTGTGAGGATAGGAGTGCGAGCAGACACAGCAGTGATCACTGGGGGTGTCCCAATACCGACACTGGCACTTGGATCGGGTCCGATACCTTCTTCAAGTACTTGAGCTCGTATATGCAAAAATACTCTAAATCATCACCATAGTTACCTCACCTTGGCTGACAAAGTAGCGGCTCAATGTCGGCAGTTTGGAAATATTGTCAAATAAACAATGATGACAAAACAAAAGCAGTTTGCCTGGTATGCGCTGCTAAATTGTCAAGAGTGTACTATTATGAACAATTAATATGCAAATATTGACAGACATTAATGTAAACATGAATTAAATGATTGTCAAAATTCGATTGTCAAAAATCAAATTTTTTCCATCAATATGGGTAGAAGGAGCATCCCTGAGTGTCACGTTGCTGCCAGGATGAAGCCCTAACACAGACAACTTTGTTAATATCTGTAGATATTTAGCACGTTATGATGATAATAGTTGGTAATCACTGCAAAATAAGTTAGTTAGTTGTGTTCTTCTCTACATGAATATACCATACTTCTCTCAATGTTCCTATCTGTGGAAATGTTCCTCTCCTGAATTCATAATGGAGTTGTTGAACTGTGTCAAAGAGCTGTATCTGCTGACGTGACACATTTTTACTTGTTAGTGAGTTAAAATCAACAGTTTTAAGTGACTCGGAGGATATTACAAGAGTGGTTTGCAACTCTTTACTGTATATGATTGGACTGAGTATTTTGAAGATCCTCAAATTTCTCCTTTTCACAGTTTTTGTAGAAGATAGGTAAATGTCAGGTATTGATTGACTGTATCATGGTGCAGATTGAGCCAGTGCCCAGGGGCCTCCGACCTCTACGCGGACTCCTGACCCCACATTCTGCAACTGCTTTTTTGTACAAACATAAATTATAATTTGGCTGATTGAACATGTGTTGAAATACTGAAAAGTTAATGCAGCATTAAGGCATTTGCAAAGAAAAGTATTGTGATTGCTCTTTATTGCTGTCTGTCGTCTCAAGAAGCAATAATTGTGTGGCGCAACTCCCTGTTCGCAAATCCCGCAATGGCTGAAGCTAACGCTATACATTCATGTTGTTTCTGTGTGCCTCTTGTTAAAATAATAAACGCAACTATAAGTAATATCACTAAGGACATGGCTTCCCCTGTGATAAAAATGAAAGGGAGAAATTCATGAAATCATTTTGCCAAGAGAAGTCATAATCTTTTCTGATTGTGTTGATTATAGAGTCTCTACATACTCACACTTATTGTTCAGTTTCCTTGTGATAAATTAGAAACTTGTTCAAATGAATTTGAACAAAAAGTCACATTATGAAATTAGAAATCGCAGTTAAGTGACGAGGGTGGTGCAGTGGTCAGCACTGTCGCCTCACAGCAAGAAGGTTACGGGTTTGCGTCCCGGCTCCAGGACTGGATGTTTCTGTGTGAGTCTCCATGTTCTCCCTGTTCCTGTGTGGGTTCTCTCTGGTACTCCAGCTTCCTCCCACAGTCCAAAGACATCAAGAGGGGACGAGGCTGATTGATACTTTAAATTGACCGTAGGTGTGACTGTGAGTGTGAATGGTTGTCTGTCTCTATGTGTTGGCCCTGCGATGGACTGGTGACCTGTCCAGGGTGAACCCTGCCTCTCACCTGAAGGCTGCTGGGATAGGCTCCAGCCCCCCCATGACCCTTAATAGGATAAGTGGTAGAAAATGAATGGATGGAGTTCAGTCAAGAGAAAAACCAGAAATCAGTACAGATATATTTATGCTTGCCACCCTTCTCTTGAAATACATAATTGTTACGTAATTGGGAATTAAAAGTTGCGTTCCGTATTGAACTAATACCGTATTTCACAATTGTCTCATGCACGTCTGTCACACACACACCCACGCACATATGTGAACACTGAACTAACAATAATGAACAAAATAAAGGAAAGGAAATATTAAAGACAGCAAAATATGTTATCTGCCTGCCTGCTGCCTGCCCTGCACTGCACAGCCCAGCCCCTTTGCACTCCACTTCCTGGTCACCGTTCGTTGCCTAGTTAGCTCGCTCGCTCTGCTCAGTGCACCACCGCGCATTTTAAAAACAACAGCAAAGATGTCTTTGACTTCTACAGCAGGCACTTCGTTGCCTAGTTACAGATACAGAGACCTGACCTACTGAGATCTACATAAATGGCCATTTCTACCATGAATATGTTGTCTGTTACTAGTTTACTATGACCATGCTCAGGTTCAGGCTGTCTGTACAGTCACGTTTACATGGTCAATGCTAATAAAGCACTTTAAACTTTAAATCAAGCATTTTGTTTTTTCATATAAAAATAGATACATTTCTATGCATCTAAGGAGTTTTGGGGATGTCCCATTTTTTTTTCGCCTGTGCGGCTTAGGGTGCGAGGGGGGCGTCCCTTGTTTCTATTTCTGAAAGGTGACAACCCTCGATATATTACCTTAATGTTTTTTAGCACAGCCCTGCTTTATCCCACGTGCGGTGACATCTTAGCTAGCTGCATAGTTTAAGATGATTTGGTTAAGAGACATGGCTACGTGGTTGCTGCTGGCGTGGACTATAGAACCTGACTGCTGCTCGTCATTGCTAGCATGGCAGAGCACCAGCAAAGTACTTAGCTGATCATTCGAGCTCACAGCAGCACACCACTGGAAGTGTTATAGTTGATTTATTTTGAGCACCCTCTAAATGAAACACAAGCTCAGTGTAACAGAAATTTTAATAATGCAGTCTTTTGAAATGAAAATCAGCTTCTGCAGACATTTTGTTTTGTTTCAGTTAATTCACCGTGGCCATGACAGAACCAACAGTGTACATCAATCTCAAATAAATGTATTTAATGTCATAACATTTATTTCACACGCTCAACGCCATCAACTCCCTGCATGCCTGCAGGTCCCCCCATCGCTAATTGTACTTCCTTCTCTCTGATCTTTTCATAGTCTTTCCCACTTGATGATTTCATCACAATATTTTAACCAATGTTTTAGAATACTTTGCATAATTCTAAACATCTGTCCTTTCCTTCTTTCAATGGATTTGTACAGTAGTCACAGTTCAATCCATTTATTGACATGCAGAGAAAAAGCCAGTAGCCCCAACCCGTGTCTACCTGTAGCTAAGCAACCAGTACCCCTACCCCTCCGTCTGCAGGGACTGATTCAGTACGCCTACCACTTTTAGCTAATGGAAAGGACCCAGTACTAGTGCTGGGCGATCATACACATTTATGACTCAATATGATAGCAATTATGTTTTTGGCATATGTATTTGATTCCGATATTTTCAGTGATTTTTTTTTTTATGTTTCACTTAAAAGACAACCCACATGAATAATACTGTTCATTTGACAGCTTTAATGTGCCTAACCTTTGCTTTTTTTTCTTTAAAAGAGTAAAATAAATTTAGAAAAACACATAAAATTAAATAATTAACATAATACTAACTCAAATATCAAAATAAAACAAATATAAATATGAATGCAACAAAATGTCACAATAAAGCACATTAATAATTAACACATGAATTAAATAAGATATTGTAATAAAACAATAAAAAATATAAATTTGAATGTATTCAATGATTATAATGAAATGATCACAACTCAATGATCTACATATTTCACATTTTTATAAAACAAAGTTAGAAAAGAATAAAATTGACAGCATTTTGACAGAACTGGGTTAATTCAGGAAATCCCATTTGAATGAGTGGCTCAGTTTCACCCCGGCCTTCGGGCTCAACTACTCTATTTGAACAAGCTTGTAGCTAACTTCATGCTCACAGTTTAGCCTCATATTGTAAGCTAGTAATGCATTAACACATGTGTGAAATTGTTTCAAATGTCTCGATAATTGTTCAGAGACAACACTCATAAAACCAACAAGATGAAAAATGTGACAAAGACCGTTACTGTGAGTAATATCACATATATATATATATATATATATATATATATATAAAATTGTGATATTACTCACATATATATGTATATATATATATATATATATATATATATATATATATATAAAATTAATAAAATAATTGTTTTATGAATTGGTTCACTCTTAAGACATTTTCAGCTTGTGTCACATATTTATATGACATGAAAAGTAAGATCCTTTATTTAAATTCTCAGAGTAGAAGCTTAAACCAACCTCTTCACCATGACTGCTGTTAAAATCACACTGTGTTCATGTCACTGAATCTGGCGGCAGTCAGACACAGTCAGAGATTCACCTGGTTGCAGGGGAGCACGATTATTGAAATAATTATGGAAATAAAAAGATTTCATAAGCCAATTTGAGTAATTTCTGTATGTTACCCACTCATATTGAAATCAGCAAATAAAACAACACATGAAGCTGGGGGGGTGGAAGAGAAAGACAACAAGAGAACATTCACCCACTACCAATTTTTTGGACTCATGCTACCAGCTCTTTGATGTCTTAAGTTTGGAAAAATAAATATTCTGTCAGTTCACTTAAAGCAACTTCTGTCTGAAGCATGAGGGAAATCATTTACCACAGTGTGTGGGCAACTTCCTTGCAAGCTTCTTGATCTGTCATGGCAGTGACAATCAGTAGCCCGGAGTGGAAGCTAACACTAACACAACAGCTACATAGACATGAGTATTCAGCAAGCTAACACTAACCTGACCAGCTAGCACTAACCCAGCTGGCACAAAGACATCAGAAGCCCTTACAAAGATCTTCTCAATTAAAGCACAGCTGTGCTGTTACTGATTTTGCAAGGTTGTGTTGTGTCTATCATTATAACCAATAGTTTTCATAGGTCTGAGCGGCAGCACAAGTTAGCGACTTGTAGCCAAAGCTAATGAACGCTGGTTAGCATGAAGTTAGCTGTATTCAGCCGCCTTTCTGAACTGACATTTTCCATTGTCTTATGAAAGAAACAACACAAACAAACAAACAAACAAAATGAGAACAGCTTCATACTGAATGTGGCTGAAATTCAAGCAATATCATGCAAGGGGAAGTGTTATTCTGAACATTATCTTTACATCATTCTGTGATTGGCTAAGGCACTTATCCTGCGGTCTCCTGGCTACCACCAAATCACAGCTTTGCTGATTTGATAGCTCAACCTTAATTATGATGTAGTTTCACCAAAGTCATTTATTTCTTAACAGTGTTAAGGGACAATAGGGTAGTGTTTCTTTACTTCATCGTTTATCGAACTCCACCAACACTAAAACCACCCAAATCGAGCATACTGGGAACACGTGGATCCTCCCTCCAACTACAGACCAACTGAGGTTCAAATGGAAGTACCCAGGCTTCTTTCTGTCTTTTTGTCCTCTTCAGGCCATCAGTTATAATTTACCCCAATGTCACACTATATCTGGAAAAATGTCTTTTTCCTTTTATCTTTTCTCATAGCTTGTTATGATGTAAGCTGCTAGTCACTATTTGTACTAGCATTGTTGCCTCATGGGCCTTCTAATTGTTCAATGCAACATGAAGGTTTGACTGCTGCTGGAAACCATCAACATATTGTTATGGATAAGGTCTCAGCTTTAGAAGAGTTGCCCCTCTCATATTGCAGCATGGAGCCCATCCTCCTGTACTTTTATTTCCCATCTCCACCTAAACTGAGATACATCTCTGAAACATCACACATCCTCTGAAATCACTGGCTTCCACTCCCAACTCACCAGCCCTGAGCAAGAGTGCCACCACTCATGGACAACTGTTCATGAAACCCACTCAACATACACACGAAACACATTTTTGAGAAAAGTTTCTTCACCATTAGCTGTAGGGATATAGTCCTACTTGACTGTTCAATTATTTGGTCAGTGTTCATTACATAACCACTAGCACCACAAAGCCAATCAAACACAATGTGACTTAAAAGGAAAAAAAAAAAAAAGAGTTTTTGAGATTAAATGAAAAATTCTAAATCAAATGATTTTACTGAGAAAAAAATTGCACAGCACTTGCTTGGGAGACCAGTATTGACCCAGTATTCTTAATCTTTTCCACATATCTATGTTTTTCTTTTTTGTACTACGGACCTTCCATTGAGTCCTTGATAAAGTCTTTTACATAAACACATCTTTCTGTCACTGCTTGTTCCTGCAACATTCATATAGTTTTCTGGGGTTTAAGGGGTTCGACAGCAACGCCATCTCTACCAAGAAAATGCAGAAGATCTAGGCAGATTCTGATACCTACCCTCAGCTAGCAGGAAGCCATGTGGAGATCGGGAGCCCCTGGCAAACATCTTTGAGCTGCCTCTTTATTTGAGTTGAAAAAGGAACGCTGAAGACCTGGAGAACAGCGACCGGCCCTACATTACAGTAAGAAGCTATCGGTTAAATTCATGACATTTATGAAAGCACTGTGATGAAGTGTCATGGCTGAGTTACATGTAATATATATTGCTGAAGCCTAGTTTTGGGGTCTTCCCTACGTTCCCACATTTAAAAGAATTTGTTTTCTTTTTTTGGGGGGGGGGGGGGTCTGGCACAGATTTGAATAGGGTGCTGGGAGAGAGGTTCAGTATGTCTACTGACTCAGTGTTACACAAACGTCTTCACTCTTTGTTGGAGCTTTCAGGAAATGGACTCCTCGGTGTTGTTAATCTTGCATGTACATGAAACAGTCTGTAGTTACGTGTGTGCTGAATCGCACTGTCATCACATGTTTACAGTGGAGGGTGTTACCTCCTGCTGAGCAAAGGAAGTATCATCAGCTTGATGAACTGAGTGGTCTGCTTGGTACAATCCAACATGCTCACATCCAATGCATGCATGCACACACACACACACACACACACACACACACACACACACACACACACTCACACACACGCACATCAATACACTCAAGCTGATGAAACAGTCCTGCTTGTATCAGTTGAAATCAGAGAGGTGATTTTATGTAGCGGAAAAATACCAAGAAGAGGAAATATGAAAGTTAAGGCTGTGCAGTGAGCAAAGATGAGAGTAAGTCTCATGTGCAAGTTAGAAGTATGTCTCAAGTCCTAACCAGGTTTTAATTTGGAGTGGACTGTGCCAAATCATGTTCAGAGACCTCCCCGATTGGGACCAGCGGCTAGCTCACTGGTTCACACTGTGTTGTCTGTCCTGTCACTTTTTTCTCCATAACATTACTCATAAATTCCTTGCTTACCAGTTTTCTAAGCACTTTAAATGTGATTTTACCTGAATGGGGGAGGTACAATGTTTTTATTTTTGTTGCTGTTGTTTTATTTTTAACATATGATAGACATGAGCAAGCGAATCTTATCATTGAAATTGTTCAAACCGGCTTTGTGTATCATAGTTTTCACAGGGAGCCAATGACATCATAAACAGACAGAAAATGTCACCTCCTCCAGTAGACTGCCAAATAGAAAAAGAGTCATAATTGAATTCTCTCTCCTTTGCAATGACCCAGGGACATTAGCATCAGAGGAAAAAGAACACTAACATTGATTCAGAGGGCTGCCTGCAAATCACCTATGTGGAATTTAAATTATTAAAGTGAATGCTTTGATTATTGTTGCCTACATTAAAATATATATTTTTTTAGGGATGAAAAATTTTGCATTCTTTTCAAACCATCTTTGATGGGTTGTGTTGTGTGGTGTCCCAGGGGGCTGGATTCTATCCCTGCTGGCTTCAGGCGAGGGCCAACACATAGAGACGGACAACCATTCGCTATCACATCCACACTTACGTTAAATTTAGAGTATCTTATTAGCCTCGTCCCCTCTTGATGTCTTAGGACTAGGGGCGGAAGCCAGAGTACCCAGAAAGAACCCACGCAGGCACAGGGAGAACATGGAGACTCCACACAGAAAGATCCCGTGCTGGAGACGCTGCCGTGTGCCAGAGCCGGAGCTCAAACCCAGAGCCTTCTTGCTGTGAGGCGACAGCGCTAACCACTGATTTTGAATGAAATAAGATCAATATTGTGATGTCATTACTCTTCAGTAAGTTTTTCGTATTTTGTCAACTCTGTAGAATATCTCACCTAACAGTTTAGTTTTTTATCATACAATATAGATTTAATGTGATGAACTTAAATAATAACTCAGTATTTGTATGTGTCCACTTCTCAAGATTCAGAATCATTGCCATCTATATCCAACAGTTAATCCGTTTATTTTGTACACATTGAGAGTATTTTTCGGCAAAATGTCTACATAATGGTAATTAGTTTCTCCACCTGTCATAGTTTATCTGTAATGCCTAAATGAGTTCCAAGAAAAAGAGAGTATTAGAACCTGTAAAATAATAATTTCCTCTGAAGAAAAGTGCTGCACATGTAACCAACTGATAACTATAAATACAAGCAGACAAATTTAGAAACGAGTAATGTTGAATTAAAAGGTAGTTAGTACAAGTACCTGAGATGAGTTATAGTTTAGCCAGATATTTTTTATGTCAAGTTCAAAAAAATATTCTGCTGGAAATATATATTTTAGGGTTAACAGGTCACTTTTTAAGATGTTATCTGCTCAATCTGCCTCCATACAACCCTGTTGTACTTTTAGAGCAGTTATTTACTTGAGTCCTTTCAGAACTGCTTCAATAGCAACATCACCTTGGAAAAAAGGAAAACTCCAAGTACCACCATTGTGACCTGGGTTAAAAATGCGGTAGCATAGTGGTAGATTGGAAAAACGATGAACATCACACTAGTGTGGGAGCTTCCATTTTCAAGAAGAGGTATGAAAGCAATTTGACACATCGTCTTTTGTTAAGAAAGCAAGCATGGGTTTTTGGTCAGCTAATCGCAATTTTCATACCAAATGTCAAATTTTGCTAATGGTTGTAATTTTACTATGACATTTTTTTTTTAAATCTTGCAAATATTGTTAAATTTTCATTTTTTTCTTATTTATATCTTACTTTTCTAACTTATATCTTCATTATAAAGGACTTGATGCACAAAATGGCCCTTTGCATGTGAAGAAGAGGGCCTGGGTTGACAGAGCACATTAGTAACAACAGTTTTGATACTCATTATCTTTGACTGCGACTCTGACTTTTGTTGCGCTAGTTAACACAAAGAAAGATTGGCTCTATCCAACTTGTTTCGTAGCACACCCCTGAGGATGTGCTCAGGCAACTTCCTGTCTGTCCAGCAAGAAGGATGCAGTATTTAATCAAATTAGCCATATATTAACTGCAGCGTATGCAAGGTCTCCTCATCCTTGGTGTCTGAAGAGCCGTAAAACAGAGGCACGGAGAGGGCAGGATAAAGGTAACCGCAATGGTGCAGCAAAGTATCTTAAGTGGTAGAAAAAAAAAATCCCATGGCCCATTAATTTCCAAATTAAGTGCTGCCTGCCAGCACACATTCTGTCCTTAGTCATAAAGTGATTGACGTAGAGGTTACTGCCGCCAGTCTTTATGTATCTAACCCTTCAGGGCCCGTCTCAATCTGCTCCCTCAGGCTGCTTTTGTCTCTGCGTGTTCTTGTGATCCAGCCAATTAGCATGCCATGTTAGCAAGCATGCACCACGCAGGGCTGAATATGCCCAAACCTGCCTCTCCGATTTCGGTAATTGCACTGTGCCTCATTATCTCATTTTGCTAAGCTAGTGCTTGTGTGAATGACTGTGCAGATTTGTTTGTGCATGCACGCCTGTGTTCATGCTTGTTTGTGCTTATGCTGTACATTTAATTACATCAGCGAATGAAGTCACTGCTATTGCTCTGCAGGGAGCACTGTTTGCCTTCCCAGTTAAAGGTTTAGTTTGGCGCGTTGAGTGCAAAGCGACGTGGCAGCAGCGTGCTAGTAATTCATCCTGGATCCAGAGAGGTGGGCAAATGGCACTGATTGTCTCTTAGCGGTTCATTAAGCAGCAATAAGGTCAAACATTAGCCCCCAGCCATATGAGCTTCATGACTGCTGACACCACTGATACCTGACATCTGCCTCTCTACAGACTCTATCTTTAAACAAGCCATTCAGTATGCCAAAGACAATCACATACCAGTAAATTCATCATCCAACAGGAGGCTGATAGAATACGTTATTCTGTGTGTTCTGCCGCACACCTAGAGGCTAATCCAAAGGTTACTGTAAACACATATAGATTCAGAATGGTGAAAACATCAGGAAAATGTCAGACCATTCAAAGAGCATGAAAAGGAGGGAACAATGATGAGAGGAAGGGGGAGAAGAGGAGGCATTAGAATATCCTGCACAGTGCATCTGAGGCTGGTTGGAGGCTTAAGGTAAATTACCTGTAAATTAGCATTCAAGCACAATCTTATAGTTACAACAGGCAAACAATCTGTTGTGAAGTCAAGACAACTGCTGAGGGAAACGCATTTGCAAGGAGGAATTGCATTTTCTCAAGGGGGCGATTTATTTTGGCAAGCAAATATGTTATTATCACTGTCGTGAACGGGGCTTGTCACTCCTTCTGTCTTTATTATTTCTCTGCAAGTCAGCTGCCTCTTCAATATAATATTACAACCGACTGCACTTTCTTATCTCCGTGTCTTTTCCTTTAGTTTTTTGACGTTCCTGCAAAACATGGCTGCAAATGTTTAACAACAAATTAGCAGGAAACAACATATCCTAGCAACACATGCTACGAGGCACTTTTATTGCATTTGAACTAAAGCAGCAAAGATGTGTTCTGTATAAAGGTGTATTTCTCTCTTCCCCCACCATACTTGAGAACATCGTGACCCTGAACCACAGGGGACTGCCAAGGCTTGAGCAGACAGTGCAGAATTTGGGTGGATGTGAGTTTCAATTCATCCAGCATATGATATAATATGTAAAACAGAGTGAGTAGCATCCAACCTCTCAAGATTGCTGTGCACCTCAGCCAGCCTGAGTACTGACTTGCTTGGCTGATACCATCTAGCAAGTGGTCCTCCACAAGGTGAACGGGCTCCTGAACAATGAACATTAAAGATTGCTTTAATTTAGTGTATTTCGCCTTTACTCACAAACAGATGTCCTGAGCTCAGGAAAAAAAAAAATCTCTTTCAGCGTTACTTCTTACACATTCATGTAAAGAAGTGAAATGAGGTGCCACAGTCAGTCAATGACCCAAAGGGTTAGTAGCCATCTTTAATGTCCATGTGAACGCCAGAAAAAGGAAAAAAAAAAAAAAAGTTGCTTTTGTTGATCAGTTTGGTTCTTTCTTTCAGTCATTCTCAGATCACTTGATCAGTTTTCCAGCCGTTCTTTGTGTCCGTCTGATCACCTTCCTTGCAGTTGCTGGTTATGTTAACGGTAAGTTGTTTCAGCTTAGGTAGTCCTTACACATTTTGTTTTTTCTTAAGATTTTGCTGATAAATCTCCATTCCACATATGTGCTTGGTGCCTGCTGCTGTTAATTTGAATATGGTTCTATTCCTCCTCCACAGCACACCACACAAATTTAGTATCCAGCCTGCTTCCGTCTCATCCACTTGTAACAACCTTATTTACCATCCATCGTCTATCCATCGTCATCTTCCGCTTATTCCTACACATTAAGGGTCACGGGGGGGCTGGAGCCTATCCCAGCGTCAACGGGCGAGAGGCTGGGCACACCCTGGACAGGCAACCTTATTTACATTTGATTCAATTCCAAACAAGTTGGATTGGCAGAATAAATCATTTGCTTCAATCAGAAGCCACTTTTAACTCCAGATGGTGCAGTTAACACTTTTTTTCCCCAGTAAGATCTCCGCTTTTATCTTAAATTGCTTACTAACTTTGCCTAGAAAACTCTTTCAAACTCTTGAAACTTTGACACGCTTAATGTGGTTCCCTTGTAAAAGGTTAGCTGTGCCATTCGAACACACAATTACCTTGTGAGTTACATTAATGCGAATACAACCCAATGTTATCTTGTTTGACTCAAATCTGTTAAGCACACCTGTGTCTCATCACCTCGTGTCTTGCTATACGAACCCCGGTAATCCTCCCTCACGCTGCCAGTTTGTACTATGTTCCCAAATTCTCATGTTCAACCTCCCCACGGTGTTTCATGAGTACTACACTGCTTTTACTGACATGAGCTTGAGTTGTGCATTCGTGAGTCCTCCACCTTTGAACCAGTTGTGATGTCATTCAGAAGGTGAAATGGGTATTTTGTCAATTTATTATGATTATCATTATTTTATGTGGAGTGTGTGGAGTCTGCATATTCTCCTGTTCCTGTGTGGGTTCTCTCTGGTACTCCAGCTTCCTCCCACAGTCCAAAGACATCAAGAGGGGACGAGGCTGATTGATACTCTAAATTGACCGTAGGTGTGACTGTGAGTGTGAATGGTTGTCTGTCTCTATGTGTTGGCCCTGTGATGGACTGGCGACCTGTCCAGGGTGAACCCCACCTCTCGCCCGTAAGCCGCTGGGATAGGCTCCAGCCCCCCTGCGACCCTTAACAGGATAAGCGGAAGAAAATGGATGGATGGCTGGGTTATTATTCGCTTTGTAGATATGCAATACCACATACTGCAGCATGCCAGGGATCACTTCATCTTCACAATCCATCTCATCAGGTCCACCTTACTGCACGGGGACATGTTCAAAGGGAACATCAATGCAGTTCCTGAAGACGTAACGGGGAAACACCCTGAAGGACCTACCTGAATTCAAGCAAGCTGGGAACAGAGCTTAGTCCACAGCAAGGATGAGTTCAAAGCCTGTGGTTGTAGTGCGAATGCCTAAAAATCCTCATCACCACGCCGCAATCATAGGGGAAGCTGTGAAGTGCTTCTCAAACGTTTCTCAGAAAACATTTCCAAGGAGAGTGTCTTGACGATGTTGTTCACGGAGAACAGACTGGTGACTGCTGCTCATCCCACATGCTTCTCGCCAGTCTAATACATTTTTAGGTGCTTTTGAGTTCAACCTTCCTGTCATCTTAGCATTTAGGTCCTTCTGCAGCCACCTCCCAACCACTAGCATTACAAATGCTGTTTTTAAGAGTTGTTTTGTTTTTCTGTGCAAATATATTAAATTTATTGTTTGCATCTTTAAAACATTAAAATCCCAAATTGATTTAAAGACAGATAAAGGGACATGGGGAATACATCCTCAATTCTGGAAAAAACAGAATAAAAACCTTTGTATGATTGTGAGTAAGTGGACATTTAATTTAAACAGCTATCAGGTGGGCAACGCCAGTGTTGATTGGCCTTCAAAAAATATTTTAGCACCAGCCACCTCTGATAAGAAAACCCAATCAAAGAGGGCTCCATGCTGAATTGATCAATATATTCTGGTATTTTTAGGGTTCATTAAAATATCACACCCTCTCAAACTCTATTTCTTAATGTCCAACATTTCAGCAATAACATGTGGCCTGAAATTAGATGTTGTAGTGAACTGACATGAAGGAGTGTGCTAATTTATATCAGGAGAAATTAAAAAGCAGATGAGCTGTGACAGTGTTAACACAAGAGGAAAAAAAATGAGACAAAACTATTCATGTTGGAATCCGTTTTCTAGTGCACGACCCTTTCACCTCATTGACTCTGAAATTGAATCCTGAACTCTGATGGAAGGAAATGTGCTCTTGAAGGCAGGGTTGGGAGGTGACAGAGATGTAGAGACAGTGAGTGAGCACACACTCCATTAAATCAATTAAGTCTGCTTGCTGCAGGATCATGGGCAGGAGGATAATTACTCAGGGAGAGTGATCAGAGACTAATCTAATGATGATGCCCTTTGCTACCCACTACCAGACTTGATGAAGCAGCACTCCTGTGGGACTAGGCCCCGGCTGTGAAAATCAGGTAACACACAGACACACACACGCGCACACACACACACACACACATATATGCAGATAGAGGACATACAAGCTCTACTAGTCAAGGAGCATGAGAGAAAACGCCAAAATGAAAAAAAGGATAGTCACTACCATTCTAATTGACTGAATTTATTTGAAGAAAAATGTCTTACAGACATTTGTGACATAATATTTGAATGATAAATGCAACATAGAAACAAGTTCTAAATGGTATTGATCTTTGAAATGTGTATATTGTGGGGATTCCTCCCCCATAAACTCCCTGCCTTCCTGCTCCCTCTGCTGCATGAGGAGTGGGCGTGGCTCCGACAGCTGCACACCTGAGAGGAATCACGATCATCACCCACCTACAAAACCGGCTTGTGGAGACTTCACCCTTGCCAGTGGATTCCATGTCTTCTGTGGTTTGTTGGCCCTCTAAGAAGCTTCTTACTACTTACGCTAAGCAAGCTTGAGCTCCTTCTTGGAGTATTCTGGCCTAGGCCATTAAAATATTTATGTTGCCCAAGTGTTCATCGGCTCTCTGCTTGTCTTCTCTCTTTGCAGTGCCTCCACGAGCCCACACCACACCGGCCCTCCTCAACACATCACCTTACAGTTTCCACCTTGTTTAATAAATCCATTTCTATTGCACCCTCAACCCGCCTCCGATTTTAGCTCTTGGATCCTCCACTACAACCCCCGGTTTCATACCATCACAGTAATCCACTGGCCCAACGAAATGGATCCAGCGAAATCGGACAGGATGTCAGAGGCCATCTCCAACCAAGGAGCCCTGTTGGGACAGCACGAAGGCGTGTTACGTAGCGTAGCTGGCTCTCTGGATGAACTCTCTCGTCAGGTGGTTCAACTCCACACTCGGCTCAGTGAACTGTCACTACAGCTCCCTTCAGCTTCCCCTGTGAGTACTCCTGCTGCCTCAGATCCTGCTTCTTTCTCTCATACCCCCCAACCGTGTAGAGAACCTTTTGTGTCTCCACCAGAGCCTTACACTGGGGATTTTGGGTCCTATGGGCGATTCCTATTGAACTGCGAGTTAGTGTTTAGGCTACAGCCCTCCAGTTATTCGTCGGATGAGGCAAAAACAGCGTATATGGTCAATCTGCTCAGGGGTAATGCAGCTAAATGGGCCACTGCCCCTTGGGAGGGGGGCTCGCCTGTGTAGAGTTCTTTTTCGCAATTTAAGTCCCATTTTCGCAAGGTTTGACCACCCCGTTCAGGGACAGGAGACTGCTAAATGTTGTTCCTCAATCAGGGTTCACAAACGGTAGCCTGGTATTCAGTACAATTCCAGATTCTAGCCTATGAGTGTGGGTGGGATAACCAGGCTCCCAAGGCCATCTTTCTAAAGAGACTGTCTGAGGGTCTGAAAGACGAATTGGCAACTCGGGATGAACCTACCTCTCTCGAGGATCTAATATCACTACGCATTAGGTTAGATAATAGGTTAAGAGAGGGCCAGAGAGAGAGCAGCGAGTCATGGCAGGAGGGCTCCCTCTGCTGGCCGGTTTCACTCCCCCGAGGGGCTTCATTCTGCCCCATCCTCTCCCTTTCCTCGGATGCCCCCTGCTGTCTCGGAGTAACCCATGCAGCTCGGAAAGACTCAGCTGAGTTCCAAGGAGAGACCGCGACGCAACGATCAGAGAGCCGATGAACACTTGGGCAACAGCAACATACATATTTTAATGGCCTAGGCCAGAATACTCCAAGGAGATCAAGCTTGCTTAGCGTAAGTAGTAAGAAGCTTCTAAGAGGGCCAACAAACCACAGAAGACGTGGAATCCACTGACAAGGGTGAAGCCTCCACGAGCCGGTTTTGTTGGTGGGTGATCGTGATTCCTCTCAGGTGTGCAGCTGTCGGAGCCACGCCCACTCCTCATGCAGCAGAGGGAGCAGGAAGGCAGGGAGTTTATGGGGGAGGAATCCCCACATATATATAGAGAGAGAGAGATAGATGGAGAGAGATATTTAGATGCAGAGAGCCCCCCGCTCCATGCTGGATTGTTTGGCATAATGGAGACCATTGGAGGCGTCCACCACCCACACTATCCCCACTATATCATTTGAGTCCTTTTCTGTATTGCACTGCCCCCTGTTTAATGCGCACTTTATTCATTGTTTATTGTCACTCTTTATTCTGCATCACAGCTTGATGCAATGCATAAGGGTCATCCTTTTGTGTTAATGGCTTAATAGTTCAAGTACTTCAGTTAGTACTAGTAATCATTGCTATTATATTTGTTGGGCTTGAGTTTATAATTTCTTTTTTTTTACCCTGTGCAGCTTTTGTTTTGGGGCAGCACGGTGGTGCAGTGGTCAGCACTGTCACCTCACAGCAAGAAGGTTCCTGGTTCGAGTCCTGGCTCCATCACAGGATCTTTCTGTGTGAGTCTCCATGTTCTCCCTGTTCCTGTGTGGGTTCTCTCTGGTACTCCAGCTTCCTCCCACAGTCCAAAGACATCAAGAGGGGACGAGGCTGATTGATACTCTAAATTGACTGTAGGTGTGAGTGTGAATGGTTGTCTGTCTCTATGTGTTGGTTCACCCTGGACAGGTCACCAGTCCATCACAGGGCCAACACATAGAGACAGACAACCATTCTCACTCACAGTCACACCTATGGTCAATTTAGAGTATCAATCAGCCCAGTCCCCATTTCCATGTCTTTGGACTGTGGGAGGAAGCTGGAGTACCAGAGAGAACCCACACAGGCACAGGGAGAACATGGAGACTCCACACAGGAAGACCCCGTGCCCAAGCTGGGACTCGAACCTTCTTGCTGTGAGGCGACAGTGCTAACCACTGCACCAATGTGCCACCCTATGCAAGGAATATATAAAGAATTACAAGAGGTGAGTCCAGTTGCATAAACTGATTATTCTTTAGAATTATGATGACCTGGATGACTGAGAATATACACAAATACATATAAGGAATTACTTTTTGAATGCACCCCTCCAAAAGTGACTGTAAAGCTCATGGAAGCAGCTTCTGGGTCCCAAAAAGTAAAATTGAGAATAAGATCTTCAGTCACATATTTCAATACCTGATTTCCATTTATTATAACCTCAAATAAAATCAAGAAAGGGTCTATTTTACTATTTAATGGGCAAGGCAAGGCAATTTTATTTGTATGGCCCGTTTTCACAAACAGTTTGTCTCAAAGGGCTTCACATGGCATCATAACAACATCCTCTCCCCTTAGACCCTCACATCGACTGAGGAAAAAAAAAAACGATCAACGAATCAAATTCAATCAATCAATCAAAATGAAGCATTCTTAATTTCCTTATAAATATGAATTGGGAACCAGATCAATTCTCTGTTAACATTTTGATATCGTGCTTTTATGTCATGACAGTATTCAAAGCATTTTACAGTGTTGCCTCAGTCGCGCGCGCGCGCACACACACACACACACAGGCTGTCCTATAAGGTGCCTACCTATTCATCAGAGGTAATTACAGGTTTCGTATCTTGATCAAGGGCACTTCAGCATGGTCATCGGGGAAACACAGGATCGGACCAGCAACACTTTGGATGCAAGACGGCCACTCTACCTCTGAGCCATGCCTTCTGAAGATGAGTCTGAAACAGATATCTGTGAGCTGCTGAGTACAGAGACCAATATACTCCTCTGAGTCTCGTCCCTGTCACCTCTGAAGCGTTCCCATGTTTTCTCAAAATAAAATGTGATTCCACACCACCAAGTCAAGGGGTGTGCTGAACTTGGGCAAACGAGTAACGTGTTTCTTGGCACGTAACTCACTGCCTCTTCTCCCTGTTCACCTGCTTATTAGCTATACTACTACTCTTGGTTGCAAAAACATTTTTGTGATTTCACTGTATTGAAGGCAAAAAGGTGTCACTATACAGAGTGACCATTAATTTGATAAATCACTGTTTAGATTTCAGGGAGCAAAAAAATTTCAATGCACGACAAATAACTTAGAAGTTGCATTTTTGATTATACAGTTCTCTTTTGATTTGAGTCACACTGCAGAGATATTTATTCTCCTCCTTTCTGGTCAACGGTTAATACTTCAGCACTGCAGTTAATCTTTTTCTACTCTGTCTGTGTCTTTCAGTTGGCCCTGCAAAGGCAAAAATTCTCCCTCCAGTGGATTTCCATTTGACAGAGAGTGGGCTGCTTTTGAACTTTCACTGACTGAAGCCTTGACTCACAACCGAACTGTTCACACAGCATGAGTGGCTCGGGTCTGTGGTTGTGGTGTGGTGTGAGCTGTAAAGAGGTTGATGTCAGAGATGAAGAGACAGTGGTGGAGGGAGAGAGAGTTTTACATATATATATATATATATATATATATATATATATATATATATGTGTATATATATATATATATATATATATATATATATATATGTGTGAATGTGTGTGTATATTCCACCGTTTTTGCTTGTGCAGTTTCTCTTTCATAGTTATAACAGGGAAGGTTAAAAAAAAGAGAAAAAGACATCCTTCCCAGTGTCTGGAAGTTCAATTCAATTCAATTTTAATTAAAGAAACACGCCAACTTTTTGAGATACATACTTATTGCCCATTCTTCCCATTGCCAGTTCTTTCTGTTCTTTTGTTGTACAAGACGAGGTTGTGGTCTTTGTCTGAGTCTGTTAACCTTACTGTGAAATGAAGAAATCTTCGTCTGTCCAGGTCCACTTGTTCCCCAGCCAGGTGGCCAAATCCATATGAAATTGCACATGGCCACAAATAATTTCCATGAATCAACGGCCAGATTGACATTGATAATAATCCTTCTTTCCTGATTCAGTAATTTTGAAATAAAACTCCCATTACAACCTACATTGTGGTGAAAGGTGGAATTGGTCTGCATAAATGCCATGTCGACATTTTTTTTGATGCAATAACACATTTTAACTCTTCTTGGAAAGACATCATTAGGTCACGTCAGTCAAAACGTTTGTAAAGCACTCAAGAGCTCTGTACAGTCACAAAACAATGTCATGATTCTGAACGTTACAGTCTACTTCTATATACAGGTCTGTGGCCTGCAAGGTCACAACAATCAGATTTACTCAACTCTGCATTTATTATTTAATTTTTGCTTGTAGGGAAAAATGCCATGATGTGGCATTATGACGCCCTATTATGGTGCGCTGAAATATAACTATTCAGGTTTCCAATGGTCTCATTTTTAAGTAGCAATTTTTGTACTTTTTTCTACGATACTCAAGACGTTTCACTCATCAGGAGCAATGAAGGGTTCAGTGTCTTGGTCAGGGTCACTTTGATTGTCACTGAGGGAAGCGAGGATCAAAAAGGGCTGCTCCACATTCCAGCTGTGCTGGGCCATGTATATAATCCACTGACATTCATACCAGGTGGCACGGTGGTGCAGTGGGCAGCACTGTCGCCTCACAACAAGAAGGTTCTGGGTTTGAGTCCCAGGGCGGGCATGGGATCTTTCTGTGTGGAGTCTCCATGTTCTCCCTGTTCCTGTGTGGGTTCTCTCTGGTACTCCAGCTTCCTCCCACAGTCCAAAGACATCAAGAGGGGACGAGGCTGATTGATACTCTAAATTGACTGTAGGTGTGACTGAGTGTGAATGGTTGTCTGTCTCCATGTGTTGACCCTGTGATGGACTGGTGACCCGTCCAGGGTGAGCCCCGCCTCTCACCCTTAGTCACTGGGATAGGCTCCAGCCCCCTAAACGGAAGAAAATGGATGGATGGAAATTCATGCCATTGTCTTCAATAGATATTATAAGATTATATGAATGGATGGGAAACGCTCAAGGCACTAGTGATGAATACCAAGTCAATGCCAAGTTGAGTCTTGAATAAGTGAAGTATAATATGAAGTCCTCAAAGTTGTCCCCCATGTCTGACATTTATGACTGAAGGTAGGGATGAACACATCAGTTAGATGAAAATAAAACGAAATCTTGAACATTATCTGATGACTAATTCATATAGATCTTCACAGATGAGCTTTTTTTTTTTTAAACTCCCACCAACAACTCCTGATAGCCTGACACACCGGAGTCTTTACAATCATGTTTCCATGTATGTAGTCTGTGGCTGATCTGTGAAATTTAAACATATTTAAACCATAGAAATTAATTTGCTTAATCCATTGCCCTCCGCTTATCTCACCGAAAAGAGGTTCATTAAAAAACATAAAAGGCTCCCTCACTGCTGCGACTTTAAAGAGGCTAAAGCTCATGCTGTTGACAATATGAATGACTATGTTGTCTTTTGCTTCTCTTACCCCTCTGCTTTAGTTGCTGTCTGTCCATGCTGTGTGCAGACTGTATGTGTGCGTGTGGGTGCCGTAGTACATGTTTGTGCGGGTCCACATGTAAAGCACTATTAAGGTTTGGAAGCTCAGAGTAAGTCTCCTATGGGTTGTAGCTCCAACCCATGCAGTTTTCTATTATGGCATTACTCTTTCTTTTGGTCATAATCACATGGATCACTTAACAAGGTGTTAAATGCACACAAGGTCTTTTATGGGCTTACAGAAAGCTCTGATGTGTTTGATTATTTCACTGAAGCAAGGTATTAATAGATAGTTTAAAACTTTCACACTCTATCAGTTGTAAACACACACACGCACACACATCTCACTTCACAGATTGGGGGTGTGGGTCATGCAGATGGGATAGATTGTTCTGTCAGTGTGTATAGCTTGTATCATTTTCTAAAATATCAAATAAGGGTTAATTGGTACGGCCTGTATATTTATGGAGTGACAATTCCTGCTATTGATTGAGGTGTAATCTTTGTGGAGAGCAGTGTCAAATGCACCAGTTTAATGAATCACTTGAGGGAACCCAGCAATCTCATAAGATTTTCTCTTAATCACTGTCAGGAAAGATGCTTGATTTTCCACCAACACTGCTGGCATCACTCTGTTGATGGTTACTGCTACGACCCCCATCAAATAATCACAAATACCACAGGACGACTAACATAAGGATAAGGATGGAGTGTTAAAAAATTGCAAGGAGTTTGTTCAGCATAGGAGACCTAGACCATGGAGTCAGGCATGGGTTAGGATTAGCCACCTCAGCCAACCTGCAATGGGCCGTCAGAAAGGGCACCCACCCTCTACCAAACAAAGCAAAGCACAACACAGCTAACCCTTAAACACAAACCAAAGCCTGAAAAAGTTAACAAAGAGCCCTGCCAGCCAGCCGGATAAATGTGTGCGCCAGGAACATCTTGAGAAGGAGTGGCAGGTGTCACATGCACATCTGGAGGATGTGATCGTTACCTCTCCCAGCCCTCTCGGGAGGGTCGTTGGGGTCACCTGGCTGCAGGTGAGAACGACGGCTGCTCCTCCTAGGGAAGGATCTAAGCACAGCATTGTAAGTGGAAGACAAGTGATGTCTGAGGCCTCCTCCTCTATTCAAGTTCTTAGTAAGAAGTGTTTGGAACTATATTTAAGCCATCAAATCCAGGTATTTTGTGTTTTTCATACGAAAAAAATTTAATCGACCGATATTTCGGTTGTAGGGCAGCACGGTGGTGCAGTGGTCAGCACTGTCACCTCACAGCAAGAAGGTTCCTGGTTCGAGTCCTGGCTCCATCACAGGATCTTTCTGTGTGAGTCTCCATGTTCTCCCTGTTCCTGTGTGGGTTCTCTCTGGTACTCCAGCTTCCTCCCACAGTCCAAAGACATCAAGAGGGGACGAGGCTGATTGATACTCTAAATTGACCGTAGGTGTGACTGTGAGTGTGAATTAGGGATGTGCACATGACCGTAGGGGCAGGGGCTCAAAGTCAGCAAAGGGCAGCATGTGTGCAATTTTTTTAGTCTTTTCCTGACATGGAAATTAATGTCAAATTAAAAAATAAAGCACTAATAGAAAGCTAACTACTTAGCTATGTGTCCGGTGTCGGTGAACCGGATGTGCAATTGCCTTTTCTTTTGTGTCAACAAATTATTATCAACATGCGTTCATTGACATTATCATAGGCTTGGAAGACATGCAAAGCAATAAAACACTGCGTTGTTATTAGGCTATTTATTGTTGAAGATGAACACTTTAATATAGAACACTGAATGGTGGAACATGAACTTTGAAAAAATACAATAATAGCCTAATGAAAAAAACTTCCTTATCCCCAGAATGCTGAAATCATGACATTATTATTATTATTTTGTTAGCCCACACAGTAGTAGCAAAGTCACAATAAACTTTATAGGCCTATTTAAACCTGTACTTCAGACCTGAAGTGAGGGAAATAGGCTATGATCCGCCGAAAACACGGTGTATTTTATTTTGAAAATTAGCCCAAAATAGAGCGTTCTGAAATATGAGGTGACCCATATTTAAGCAGGTTGAATAAATGGACAGCGACTAGTTAGACCAGAACTCACAGGTTCCAGTTGCTCCACTGTCAGGTCTCCTTAGTTCTACATGGGCCAGCGGCTTCTCTCACTCTCACTCACTCGCCCGTTTGCTCTCTCTGTGACCGCGGGGCCGCAACCAATAAAGAAGTGGCTCAACACACACAACAACACGGTATTACAAGAAAACTGGTACGGTAGAATACTGTGGAGTTTTGGAGCTGCCATTTTTTTTTTGTTTTACATCCCTAAAAGGAATTTATTAATGTTATTAAAACACACACACACACACACACACACACACACACACACACACATCCACACACACACACAGGGGCGGTTTTTAATTCGAGGTAAAAAGGGCAGGGGCTCAAACACCACTAGGGGCCTATGTATGCACGTGCCCCCCCCCCCCCCCCCCCCCCCACCACCACACTTAACAGGATACCCAGAAGAATGTATGGATACAGTGGTAATCAAAATTTTTTTATTCCCTGATATCCAAATTGGTATTGGTCCAAAAAAAAATCCAATCGGTCCTTGTGTATCTGTATATACAGTATATATATATGTGTGTGTATGTGTGTTTAAAATAAACAAATAAATTATCTAATTAATTACAGGATTTGTAATTCATCACATTTTAATCTCATATCTGCTTAAGGTCCCCAAATAAAGAATTCGAATTCAAGGACATTACAAAATTGTAGTGCATGACTAATCAAATGAATACACTGAGAAGAGAAGATTTGAAATACACATTTTCATAGGTGATTGAATGAAACCTAAGTCAGGGCATCTTAAGGCTGACTCTCAAATAGGCACTTTGATTAGCAACGCATGTGTGAAGTGATGTGTCACTGCCAAGTACGGGTCCTTCAATGGGCCAAGTTTAAAATGCTTGTGTCTGGGTAAAATTCACATTAAATTGCCACTCAAGTGTGCTATAATTAACCCCTTAAGCAGCACTGCGTTTTTCAGTGTTTTTTGTTAAAACTCCATGCCAACATTCAGAGCAGCACAGCTGCCACATAGTTCAAGACTCAGATGTGTTGTTCTTGGTCTCTTTGGAAAGGTAACATTCTCAGGTGAAGAAGTGTCCATTTGATTCTGTGATTTACTGACACGGAGATAAAGTGGTTAGAATAAAGGGTTTTAGTTCTGTCCAACTAATCTGTCTGAAAATTGACCAGGAAAAACTAGACCTTCTAGGGCTTAACAGGCATCACTAGTCCACAGACACAGGTCCTGACTTCATACAGTCCAAATCTGAAGTCAAAATGTTAAAAAATGACCTGTATACAGTGTTTGGCACACAAAAAGTCCTCCTTGGAGACTCCAAAAGGACATCTGGATACTCAATCACAATAATATCAGATATCCCTTTGCCTAACAAACACAATTTTGGTCTCATTTTGGAGCATGCAGGTAGCTCAGAGTGCAACAAAAAATATATACAACAATAATAGAAGAATATAGCAAATCATCATCAACAACATCAACTATAAAAGTGTTCATAAATTGTTCTGTGTTCTGAAGTGAAATTGAATATGACTGACGATAATAACTGTGAGGCTTTTGTGAGGGTCCTCCAGCCTCTCTATCCCACTCATACACTCAGACTTACTATACATGAACGCGCCCCTCCCCCCTCTCACGCAGCTAATCTACAAATTCCTCATGCAATTCAGGCTGCTGACTGGCCGGCATAAGTAAAGAGAAATAAACAATAGCATGCTTATTATTCATTGTTTGTACATGAACGTGCATCTGGTACAACTGGATCAGTCACTCATAGCTCCATGTCCGGGTCCATTACGGCAAAATATGGCTTGATGTCTTCACGGTCGACCGCAGGCTCCTCGTCCGAGTGTCCAAGTCGGATGACTGAAGCACCATTTCAGCCTCTTCCTCTGCCAACAATCACTTACTGGCCATATTTTCTCTTGCTCTCTCGTTCAGCGGCATCAACTATTACAGCGTTGCTTTACGCAGCCAAGCTAACTTTACGCACGCCGAGTACACAAGCGCCTTGTGGTTGCCTCTGAAACCTGATACCGTCATGCAAGGTACTGTTTTTTTTTTCGTCTGTTTATTGGCCAAAAGAATATTTAATTCTCATCCGAGAAAAAAATCTCATAGACAGGCATAAGAGACAATCAAATGATGCACGGTCCATTCTGTAAACTGGGACCTGGTTGGGGTTTCAGTGCTGTAACTCAACAACCCAGGCACTGATTGGCTTGTGTGTGATATATTTGCGTTCAGCAGGGCGTCCACATGACCAAACAAGTTGTGTCGCGTGGATTGAATTAATACCGACAACTCTGTTTTCCAAGTAAAATATTGATTATGATGGAAATGTTGATTATTGGAGGAAGTCCTTTGATATTCCACATCTATGGACTCTTGGTGACTTAATGAAAAGGACCGTTTCAAAATTTTCAGTGATGACAACGTTTTGAGTCCAAAGTTGGTGCTGATGCTGTCTGTCTCGCAACATTCTAGCTCAGCTCCGGCTACAAGTGACTTTAGTCATCATGACTGGTTGCTACTTAATCATTGGACCACTGTAAACCCGAACAAGTTGAAAATACTCAAAATATTTGTCGTAACTGATTACGTAAAAGTTTTTTAGTAGTGGAAATAAATTTTATGAGTTTGACTGAACTTAAAAAATATACTTTGTTTACTCAAATACTTTCTTGTTGTTATCTTAATTTTTTAAGTTAAAATTAAGTTTCATTTTTAAGCTTAACCAACTCAAATTTATAATCCTGCTTAAAATTATATATACATAAAAACATATATTCATGTATACGTACATTTGCTATCAATGTCTAAAAACAAAAACACACCTCACATGTCTTTTTCAGTTCACATTTTTTAATTAAGGTTTAAAACAACCTTTGATAAAACATCAACAGTTTTGTTAAACTAGTTTAGCTTTAGGTTATTGTTAAGGCTTAACAGTGTTACAGGTATCGGAACTGGATTTTACAGGAAGGCAGACCATGTTAATTTTAACAGAACCTAAATGCACAGCATGTCCACTTACCAAAACAACAAATAAACCCCAGAGCAGTTCTTTTCAGTAATTTCCACAACAGTGATGAAGGTGTGATATAAACACGACAAAAAAAAAAAACAACACAAATTATACTCTGCTGTTATAAAAAAAAGATTTCTCTGATAAGCGTGTACTTGATTAAATACCATAACATAGCATACATAATAAATTTCAATGTACTCGCTACAAGGTGCAAATCAAGGTCAAAATTGCTAATAACCAACAAATTATTCATGAAATGAAAAAAGACATTTTAGTGGAATCAAAGCTAACACATCCAATTATTAAAACAAAATCAGTCACAAACAGTGCAACGATGTTGAGGTAGATAAAGCAGAGGAAAACTCTGAGGAAATTACTTAAAGGTTAACCACTGTTTCATAGATCACTTACTGCACACTTGAACTGAGCAACACAACATACTTACTCTGCTAACAGCTAACAAGTACGTTAAGGAGCTTCCTCTCTTCAGCCACCTTTGAGGTACGGTGCAAAGTTATCAATCTTAGCAGGACCAGGGATGTCTCATTTAGGCACTGGTGCCTTCAATATTGCTGAACAACTCGTTTTTCAAACTTAGCAGGCGTGGTTTGAGTGGTCTGTTATCATCAAGACACAGCAGTATTTTCTGAACAAAGGTCAATGTGTGGATAAGTTTCTTTGGATAATCTAAATGCAATGCATAGATTAAGCCAAACAAGAGAAGAAGTGCATCAGCCAACCTGGGGAGAAATCTCACAAGAATGCCATCTTTGATCACAACAGAAATGCTGTCGGGGTTAAACTGGATGGTGCCAGTGGGGTTGTCCGTTGCCACGGAGAGGAGAGGGACAGGAGTGTCCTCAATGTCTGGATCGTCTTCCCACTGCAAAATACACACAGACATACACATACAGAATAAAGTAAAAGGTTATAGAGATGATTCAAGAAGCTGGATTTAAAGTTATGCACTGGAATTACATGCAGAAATAAAGATGAGTTAACATTTTCTTGTCTTGACACAACACTTGTATGCAACTACCCAAGTTAACAGGCTTTTAGGAGTCATAATGATATGTTCTCTTTACCTTGACTCTAAAATCTCAGCCAAATGTGATTTGGGGATTTTTTCACATTAGGAACCCAGGCCCGCACCTAAGTACTCTTAGGCCCAATGTCTGTTTTGTTTTATAAGAATGAACACAAACATACCTGTGCTCGGGCACTGTGCTCGAGTCTGCTTGAAAAGCTGGTCTCAGGCTTGAATCGTTAACTCAGGAATGGAATACTGGAGATGTGAATGCATCTGTTTGACAAATAATATGAGATAGAGATATTCTTTCTTCCTCTATATTTCCCTTTTTTTAACTCAACTACTTTTTACATTCAACAAGAGGCACAAATTTGTCACAGATTTCTTAAAAGCTTGGCCTTGCAAAAGGCAGTGGTGCCTCAGCACCAAACAGGCCGAATAGTTGATCACTGTGATATTTAAGGAGTCAGATTTTGTTCGCTCCAAAAAAGATAAACAACATGTACAGTATATATTGTGGCCATTGATAGACATTTGTGTTAAGTCAGGCAATACATACATTGCATGTCTTGAAGAACTCAGAGTCATCTTCTCGTAGGTATGAAGGGAGAGCACGAAGGGCCAGACTGCGTCTCATGTGTATATCATGCTGTTCCTTGATCAAAAGCAAGAGGAGATAAAAGTCATTTTAATTTGGGGGAAGCGACAGGAAGCTTAACATTGCAGCACTTGTCTGCAGCATCTCAAAACCAAGACAGTACATGACCTATAGAGAATTACGTTTAACTTCCAAAAAAATCAAAAAGATGGTTTAAGCTGACAAGAATTGTTAACTATTGCACTACTGTTGTATTATTTGAAAGAAAAACATCTATCTAAATTTGTTTTTAAATAGCTTTTTTAAACCTTAGAGGAGAAAAAAATAACAACAGACATCCTATTTTGAAAGAAAACATATTAGTAGAGCAACAGTTTGTCAATAGCTCAGTAATGCTTCAACTTACCTGCTGGTCATACATCCTTAGAATTTCCTGCAGCGCCTCTGCTGTCTTGCCCGTTCGGGAGGCCTTCTGCCTAAACAAGGCAAGCAGTTGTGGTGTGTGCCTGTCAAGCTCACGGTTCACATTTGTGATGCGATGGAACTCAGCAAACACCTGGGAAAATACAAACAAATGTTAACAGATTAGTGTTCAGCTGAAAACGGTTAAACTTGGGAAAATTATGTACTTGTCTTGAGAAGCACGGTCTTTGTGATACATGAAAACAGTTTTTACCTGTGACTCCATTTTCAGGGCTGGCCATCTCTCCAAAAAGCCCTTCACCTGTGGACTTCCCTGCACAACATCTTGGCGACGGAGGGCAAAGGTTGTCTTTTTGTATTCAAGTACTCTATTCAATTTATTCTTTATTTCAGACCCAAGGGGATCCATATCACAGTATTCTTCTATCTGTTAATCAGTAGACAAAATGCTTTATTTTAACATTCTCATTAAACATACATGTAGTAATTCACATTTCAGCAAGAAAAGAGCTCCATCACTCACACAGTGGTCTGGTGATGTCTGAGACCACATTTTACATTACAAAAATAAGGTCTATTTTTTTCTGATTGTAAAAATCATTGAAAAAACTCACTCACCACATTATTCTTTAATGAGTTCATCCACCATAAAAATACGAACTTCTCAAACTCTGCTTTTGTGACCCGTTGAATCCTGACATGATTGTGAACTTTGACCTATTTAGTCCGTGTCTCTCTCTCAGTAACTGTGGCAGTAGTGAGTTTCTATTTAATTTGTGTCAATTTATCATCAGTGTAAAATCATTTAGAATACTGAAACTTTTTTTTAAAAACTCCTCTTCAGTGCGCTGAATTTTATATGACTTTATTAAATTCATAACATGTGCGGGAGGAAGAAATAGAGTACCTAAAATGCCCTTTGACGTGTAGCCTGTTGCTGCTCTGTGAAATTGTCGGGTCAACCAGTGAAGTTTATGTCTGCAGACACACTCACAGCTGTCTCACACCGGCGAATCATACAGGCAGCACGTAAACCGATATATCTGCGCCTTTACCCCCATGCAAGCACAATGCTGTATTTGCCACGAGGCCACAGCTAAAGGATAACAAAGGACGAGTGCCTGTCAGTATCACTGCATCAACTTTTCCCCCTCATGATGCTCAACCCAAGATTCATGCAAGAGTAGCGAGCACAGTGAATGAGGATTACCTCTTGTGCCGGTCAATGACGCGCGTTGCTGCCGTTTCCAAACAAAGTTAACTCAAAGCACTAACCTGCTGGCGTTACAGCCTGTGTGGCGGATTTCAGGTGACCCTTATAACTTTAGGAGCTCATATAAACCCATGGGCTTAACTTAACACCCGTTTGACGATTACTTTGTTGATGTCCTGTCGGACCTTCGCGCGCGGATATAAACATTACCTGCAACACACCAAGTGACAGGTATTACTCCGCCACCGCCCAAATAAACCTGCGCGGTACTATTCTTTCTCTTAATAAACACTGCTGTGTCTTTCAACAGACAAGAGACGTTTAATAAACATTAATACTCACCACAGAAGAGCGCTTAGCATTAGGAGAAGTCCCAGGCTCAGAACAATGCAGCTGACCGAGTGGATGATAATGGCCTCAGTCGCAAGCATGACCACGAACTAACATCTTTGCTAGCTTGCAAAGGCGGCAAGTGCCCCAAATTGACTTATCCAATTCTGCTGTCGTCAAAAACACAGGAACACAAAATATTCCTTTTCTGTGCACCGACTACAGCATTGATACACTGGGTCCTTGTTAAAAAAAAAAAGAAATATATATATATATATATATATATATATATATATATATTGTTTGTCTTGTCACCTTAACTTGCTAAATAATCCGTCAGTCTCTGCCAGGTTCAGCCAAAATTGTCAAATTGCGCCGGATGACGTCACCACGCAGCGTTCTGCCATTTACTTAAAAGATATAATTGAATGACAGCCATTAACTCAATAGTATTGATGTACTTCAAATTAAAAACGCATTACTCATTCAGAAAACTCAATAGTTTATAGTTTTTTAAACTAAAAATCTGCTTTTGAGTTACCTGACCTTAATGACTTTGAGTTAGTAATACTGTTCGGGTTTACAATGCAGGTTTCTAACAAGGTATAACATGACCAGATACGTTTTTGTTTGCTCTTTAAATCCGTCGAATACCAAAATTGTTTACTTCCTGTACCAGTGACAGTACACTGAGGCTTAATTAAGCTTGCATTAATTTTTATAACCCATTAATTTGTGGTGTAATTAATTAATCTCATGAACATGTTAAAGAGACAGCCCTAATATACGTATATATACTGTATGTAAAAGCATGTTGGTTGTTCAGTTGCATTCAACTGTGCAACTTTTTAGTCTGTGTCACTCTCTTTAGACCAGAAAAAGTCAGAGCATTTAATTATTATCTTCAGAAGAAGATAAAAGATAAAATACAGCTATGAATATGTTAGTGCTTTGACCGCCAAAACAAAAAACTTCATACCACTCGTCTTAGACAAACAGAATGAAGGCCAATTTTCCATACACTTATATTTGCTCACTCCCTCCCACCTTCATAAAAGCTTTGCTCTGGTTAATTTTATCTCTGTGCTTTTAAAATGTCCCCCCTGTGACAGCCTTTGCTCACTGGATTTGATTATTAAACATAAAAATTCAGTCTCTGGTGATGCCCTCCAAACAAGAAACTATGAAAGAGCAGCTTGAGATCTCCGTAGTCTCTCACTCCTCATATTAATGTCTCCTGATCCATGGTATTGGACTCCACTAACAGAGAAATTCCAACAGCAGACCACACTGTTGGCCTTAAATGATGCACACATTACAGCCATTCATGTTTTCTATCCTTTTCTGATCTGTATTTAATGTATTTATCTGTTCTATTTTGTCAGTTGGACTCAGACTGCGCAGCATTAGCCATTTTTGAAACTTGTGTCTGAGGAAGGGCGGCGCAGCTGTATCATAGCAACATTACAACACTTCTCACTGATCATTTCAAGCACTTCACTCCTGATCTCCTGCGAGAGGGAGACAGAGATTTTCTTTCCATGTAAATAATGCTTGAAATGGTCCTCCAAAATACAGAGAAATACCTGCATCCCTTTTCAGTTCAACAAGGGGCACTTATTTTAGGGAACAAATTTCTTTTCACCATTTTATTGATCATACAACCCCATCCTGCTCTCTCCTCTAAACTGAAGAAAACATGGAGTGGGATTTATTAAAAAAAAACAAGAAACAACCTTGATAACAATTTCCACACTGAAATTTGGTGTACTAAGGTGCTTGTTTCCTTGGTTTCATAGTTTTCTTTTGAAATAGGGCAAAAGACTCCAAATTTGTTCCAAAGTTGCCTGTTGCATCTGTAAATGGATCAGTTTGGGAGTGACTAAGGTTGACAACAGCGTCCTCCATGATAATGGGAGATGACACAGACTTTAGTGCCAATGAATCACTTCCTTACATCTAGCTATGCTGTGATCAGAAAAGCATCTGGAAAAGCTACTGTTTTTCTAAGTGAAGGGTAGTCAATAAGTACAAATTCAAAAATGATTCATTGATGGTCAGATAAAAGCGAGTTCTGTGGAAAAACCACTAGATGTTCAGCTTCAATTCCATGAGTCAGGACGAGGTCGAGGGTGTGGTTGTGACGGTGAGTGGGTTCATGGACGGACTGATGGAAACCAATTGAGTCCAGAAGAGAGATAAATCCAGCACCCAGACTGTTGTTATCAACATCCACATGAATAGTGAAGTCACCGACAATAACAACTTTATCTGTTTTGAGAACTAAACTGGATATAAACTCTGAGAATTCAGATAAGAATTCAGAGTAAGGACCAGGATGGCGGTACACAATAATAAATAAGAGTGGCTGTAGAGTTATCCAGGCTGGAGGAGACAAACTAAGAATAAGAATTTCAAATGAATTGAAACTTATTTGGGGTTTGGGTTTTAGTACAAGACTTCTGTCAAAAATGGCAGCAACTCCACGGTCTGAGCCTCAAAGAATGGGTGTTGATGTGACTGGGAGGAGTGGATTCGTTTAACATACTCATCATTACACAGCGGGGCAGCACGGTGGTGCAGTGGTCAGCACTGTGGCCTCGCAGCAAGAAGGTTCCGGGTTCAAGTCCTGGCTCAGGTGCAGGATCTTTCTGTGTGGAGTCTGCATGTTCTCCCTGTTCCTGTGTGGGTTCTCTCTGGTACTCCAGCTTCCTCCCACAGTCCAAAGACATCAAGAGGGGACGAGGCTGATTGATACTCTAAATTGACCGTAGGTGTGACTGTGAGTGTGAATGGTTGTCTGTCTCTATGTGTTGGCCCTGTGATTGACTGGTGACCTGTCCAGGGTGAACCCTGCCTCTCGCCCGTTGACGCTGGGATAGGCTCCAGCCCCCTCGAATAATAGGAATAAGAGGAAGATGATGGATGTATGGATCATTGATCAGTGAGACAGAGTAAATCAATGCAATTGTCAGATATTAATTCATTCACTAAAAAAGTTTTGGGCATCAGAGATCTGATATTTAATAGTCCACATCTAATTTTCATATTCTTTTGAGACAATTTGGAGGTCGTGTTCATTTTGAGAAGGTTTTTCTGATTGACTCCTCTTCTAATAGTATTTGAGTGAATATATTTGGCCTCTTTCTTTGAAATAATCAGTGAAAATCATAAACTAAACAAAAACACATCTTTTGACATCCAAAAAAACAACAACAATAAGGTGCTGCTGAGTGAACGACTTTTACTGTAAAAAACAGTGCAGAAATAATCACAAAACATAAATATACGGTAGTGTGCACAGTGTGGTAGATGTGTGCTACCTCAGCAGCAGTTACCTATAAAAGAAAAAGAAAATATGACTATACATATAATAATTGTAATATTGTAGTCATAATATATTATATTTAATATCAAATACTACCTGACCTGTATTATACAGATATATGAGCTGTTTAAGAGTGTGTAAAAGTTGTATATAGTATGCATTATTTTTATTGTGAATACATGTTAGGCATTATATCTACTTGCAGTATGATATGATTCAGTTGATCTTATTGTTTTAAAAATATCACAGTGTATCAGTGTTGGGGTTCTTAATTTCATTGAACATTTAGATGTATGAAACTGACAAAAAACAAAATCAAAATGTTAGAAAAGGTATGATGTGGAAAGTATTTGAATGAATCTGCAGTATGCACTGACCTCAAACTTTGCTCTGCCCCTTCCAACCTATAGTTTATTTCATATCATTTATATTTTTTGATTAATTTGCTTCGCCTTTGGTGTGAACACAACATTCGAGTTTAGAACTGCAGTTTTGATGTAGCTCTGCTGTTTACGTCCAACTTGTTGCTGCAGGGATGTTCCTACAGACATGGACTCATTTATAAAGACTTCAGCAGCTTTCTCTGTTCATCACATGACACCATGAGATACACAAAACACATCTAGAGAACACAGTAAATAAACCGGCTGTAAAGGAGGACGACTGCTTAAATCATCAATGGAGCCTCGTGAGTACACGTTCATGCTGCATTGAGGAGATGCTCCTATTGTTTCCGCTGCAGGGGATCGCAGCACTTATTTAATACATATATAATACATACATAAATCATATCCTTTTTTTTTTTTTTACCTCTTGTGCCATGAATGGATAATATGGTTCTATGTATTCGACTTTCAGCATGTTCAACTCTCAGGTGAACTGTGAATGTGAATGGAATGCCGCTGCTAAAAATATATAATAATCATGACTGGAGGATTAACAGTGACAAGTTTCACTAAACAACACAAGCATAAGCATAGAATCATAATTGGTTATTATATATATATATATATTTTCTGAGCACTGTTTCCGAGAAATATCTGTCCTTGAACAGATCACTCGCACAGACAATGATCTAGAATGACTCTGCCAGTATAAAAGTTCAGGAAAAGTCTAACATTTGTGAGTTTGGTTGGTTTCATATCACAGACATGGTACATCTGTCACCTGAAACCCACAAAGTCTAGTAGTGTCTACACTTTCTGAGCTTGTCCACAATGACATTTTAGTGATGATTCATGGTCATGGTCAGAAGTTCTTCAAATCTGACACCTGTAAATTGATGAAATAACCATTGTGTCAAGTCTCTCTCTCTCTCTCTCTCTCTCTCTCTCTCTCTCTCTCTCTCTCTCGCTCTCTCTTTCTGTTTACAGAAAATAAAAAACAAAAATCAGATGAAGTGATGACAATAAAAAAGACCCACATCCATCCACTTATCCCAGCATTCATTCCATTCACCTGTACATAACACACACACACACACACACACACACACACACACACACACACACACACACACACACACACACACACACAGATACATTCTTGTTGTATTGTATTCATATCTTTTGTGAAGATCTTCATTGACATATTTTGTTCCCTCGCCTCTTTTCCTAAACGTAACCAACAGGACTGAATGCCTGACCCCAAACATAACCAAAACCTAATTTTAAACCTGATCCTGAAACCAAGTTTTGACCCTCAAACAACCCCTTAAGTTGTGAGGACCAGCCAAAAATGTCCTCACTTCACAAAAATGTCCTCACTCTTTAGTTAAAAACATATTCTGGTTCTCACTATGTATTACGTACAACACTTTTCTTTGTGAGGACTTCGATGGAATGCATTTCCTAGCCCTTTATCTTCACCTTTACCATCATAACTATATGACTAACCCCAATTCTTACCCTAAATCTAACCATAAACCAGAATACCAACGCTAAAACCAAGTTTGGACATTCAAACAAACCTTTGAAGTTGTGAGCTCCTGCCTCATTTTCCAAAATTGTTCTCACTCTGTTGGTTAAAAATATGTTGGGGTTCTCACTATGTAGCAAGTACAAGAACACACACACACACACACACACACACACACACACACACACACACACACACACACACACACACCTTGTGTCACCATAATCTTTAAAATTCTCAACAGCGGGTGGTCCAGCCTTTTGAATTTAGAGCACAGGAGAGATTGAGAAGAAGCCTCTTGTGTCTTGCATGGACTTCTGTATAAAATATTAAACAGCCTGTGCTCCTCGCTGCTGTAAGTGTCTGAGGCATGCTGACGGCAAGGCAGTCGAGGAGGAGGAGGAAGACGAGGAGGAGGATTGGGTTTTGAAATATCATTAACCTGCCAGCAGGTAAGCACACAACATTTAAAGACATTAATGACAAACAGCTTCCAACCTGTTCGCTAATGCGCACTTCTAATGGGACAGTGTGTCGACCGCAGGTCTCACTTCTGTCGGTTTCAGGTACAACAAAATCAATCTTTCATTTCATCTCTGTAGTGTATATGCATAAACGCCACTACCGTCAGTAAGTACTCATACATGCTCATGTTGCTAACACTGAAAAAAGAAACAGTGTTAAAAGGAAAAAATAGCATGAGCTGAGTTTTTTTTTTTTTCTAAATACGACAGCAACAAAACAGAAACCGACAAAGCTCGGAAAGAAGACCATGTATTTAAGAAATTAACCTTTGCTTCTGTCACTTATATTTATGTAATTCACAAGACACCAGTCCACAGCTCAGAGGGTTGAAAGCAGAAAAAAAGGTGGAGGTGATTTTATTGAAGAATCTCCAACATTTCCGATGGGATCAGAGGAAGCTGCTAAAGTGGAGTCTGTGGCTTCATTAGAAGACCGCGCAGCTGGATCATCATTGTGAGAGAAACATGTCAGTCCTTGAAAGGCTTGAGCATTTATAACCATGCCAGATGGTTGATCTCCTGTAGGGACCACAGCTCTGACTGACACTTTGTCCCCTACTGGGCCAATTGTACCAATCAATCGCTGGATCATGTGTCTCACTGGTCCGTCTCAGATGATCTGGCAGGTGTGAAATGATACCAACACTGAGGGCAACAATAGGAGATTGTTTAAAAGAAATACAAGTGAACCTGCACACTCAACAGTGTACAGCACCTCAGAGGTGATCAGCATGATGGCTCACCTTGTAGAACATGATTGTAACCAGGTAGTAAAAATAATTTCTCCAATACATAAAATCCAGAGGGGTATGGGTCTACCGTTTCTGACCTGTTGTGTCATCATGGGAATGTAGGAAAAACAAAGGAAGTAAACACAATGCACTTCTCACTCAGAAAGGCCACTAGTACCAGCTTTGAGGATATTTTAACTAAACGCAGCCATTGTGGACTAAAAGCACAATTTGCCAGCTGTGATTAAGGAACCGCTGATGTATTTATACAGCAAGTATTTGTGCTGGAACTGGAATTTTTCACCATGTTTGGGGAATTATTTGAGCACTCGTAGCGCTGTTGTTGCCATTGGGTGATGATTTGTACTGGAATACTGCTGAATTTTATTTCTTAAATTCCCATTCTCTGTTAATTATGGGAGCCAAGCTGCTCTCCCCAAATTTGAGGACACCTTTAAAAAAAAAACATATGAGAACAAAAATTCAAGTTTTGTGTTAATTTTATCCCTTTTATCATAATATTAAAATATAGATGCCCCTATACAGTATGACTATTAAAGCAAGTTTCTGTCGTCTTTACCTCTCTCTCCCAATAAGGCACTTATTTCAGATAGAGCCTGTGGCTGGCTGCTATGAAAATCAAGAAATGCCTGGAGTGCTAGCCGCTCTGTTAGTCTGCAACTTAAAAGGCTCCTTGTTGGCTATAAAACACTTATAGGATTTCCCTCAGGAAAATTGGGAGGCAGGATGTGAGTTTATCAGGGGCACCTCAAGCCATCTCAATTAGTTGAGGATCGTGGGGCCCTGAAGCAGAGGGGATTCCTGCAATCCATGTGGAGGTTTCTAAGAACCTACTTTATCACAGACTGGTAGAGTGAGGTTCCGTCATTCCTTGATCCTCAGTGTGGAGTTCCAGAGGACTGTATGGAGAAAGTCATGATAAATCAATTAATTCATCACTTGTTGGTCCATGAAGGTCACCTCGCAAAACAAAACAATGGTGCCCACGTCCGTGGATGGTTGTTAATGGAACAGTCCAGCCACAAGCATAAAACATAAAAATTAGAATGATTAATCATGTCAGAAACCTCTGTGGCCTTTAACCTAAATCATCAATTAAATCAACCGTTACGGAAAATGGCTCGTTTACTGTTGGGTGTTGGAGGAGCTGCATGAGTGAATGTCCACGGTGACTGGAGACGCTCCAGTCATATCTACTGCAGTGGATCACTGCAGGTCTTCAAGACATATATGAATGATGCATGTGTTTATCTCTTATAACGGCTAATAAGCTTCAATGTTTTAACTAAGAAAGGTGAAGAATCCAGTCCATCTATAGAAAACTGTAGTTTCATGCGACAGATGCACGTCAGTAACATGCACTTCATGACATTACTTATGAAAGTACAGTCAGATTTTCTTTTCCTTATTTCCTTGAGATTTCTTGTTTCCACTTTCCCTTGACCCTTTGACCTCTCCCATCGCGGTCTACCTGGGTTCTGAGCAGGGGCGTGGCTTCTTGACTTCCCCTCTTAACGGTGCTCCCCCTCCCTCTCTGCTGCAAACCTGTGCTCAATGAGTTCATCAGATACACCTACTGTCAGCAGCATAACGACCCTGGCTTCGTTACTTAAAATTAATCTAACAATAGAGGGCTTCGATGCCATAAGCATGTATAGATCTACTCAACAGCACAAACAAAAGACATAAATGTGGCTAAATTAATGAGGACAATCAATGTTTTTTTTTTTTTAAACCACAACGTGATAATATTGTGAAAATAATGTTAGGGAAGAATAAAGGCAACGAGGAGGAGGAGAGGACAGCATGGCTCACACATAGAGTGGCCGTCTAGTAACCCAAGGGTTGCTGGTTCAATCCTCATTTCCCCTGGTGATCATGTTGAAGTGTCCTTGAGCAAGATACTGAACCCTTAATTGTTCCTGATGGCCTTGAAATGGACTGGCAACCTGCCAGGTTGTACCCTAATGTCAGCTGGAATAGTCTCCGCCCCCCCCCCCCCCACACACACACACACACACATGTGACCAACAGATTTGCTGTATAGAAAATGGATGGATAGGCGGTCAAATACATTGAGGGTACAAATAAAACCCATTCAGGCCACACTGTTTCTTGCTTTTAAGGGGTGGTTTATGGGCTTATCAGTGACTCGGTACCATCTCTCTCTGAGGACAGACACAGGAGACAGGGGGGCAATAGGGAAAAGAAATAAATCCAGGGTTTCTGCTCATCGTTCTTCTTTTGCTGATTGTTCAAATGCAAATTATTAATTTTTATTGAAATTTTAAAAAATAAGAAATTTCTTTATATTAGTTATCAGTATGTTCTGACGAGTAACTTAAGACTGAGAATGGTGGAAGTATGCAAGACCAGCTCTGAAGCATTCATTCATCCTTAAATATCTTAAACTGTTTTTTTCTACCTCATTATCTGTTTTATAAACTTTTTTTCGCTGACCCTGACTCACGATAGGCAAAAAAAGCTGAAATTCGAAATATTAATGCAGTTAGTTAATGGAGCAGCCTGTGTAAGTCAGTGTGACTAAAGGGTTTGCTGCCATATGCACCACTATCGCTCCTCAGCGTCCAGGTAGCTGGAGGTGGCAGCTCCTCCACCCCCAAGCCGTCTGATCAGCTTCCAGACTCCCACACGCCCTCCAGGAGCGACGAGTCAGCCTCTGCCACAAAGCCCAATTTAGCTGCTGTGAAACTATATGGTGATGGGGGAAGAGCTGCCTGAGCCCTTCTGAGCTTTCAAAGGCTCTCTTCATCAAATTCTGCATGACAACCTGAAAGCCACTTAGGGGAGGCAGTGAGAGCGAATATGTGGAAGAAGTGGTGGGAGAAGGGTGATACAAGCATGGTTTGCAAGGGAGAGAGGACGAGAGACTATGGCTAGAATTGCAAGAAGAGAGGAATGGCTCAGTGTGAGGGTTAACCATGCATGTTTAAGACCCAGGGCACTATCTTACACATGGTGTAAACTGGCACTTGGTCCAGCGCAAGTGTCATTACTAATTTCAACTGGCGCAAATTATATTTTCACACCAAGTATCCTTGCCCTTTTTCAAAAAATTGAACTTACGCTCTGTCTGCACTAGCAGTGTGTATGTAAGTATGTTACTGAAGCAGGCTGTGGCGCTGCTGCTTTGAGAGACCAGACAACGTTTGCACCATAGTCCAGGAAGAGGCTGGTCCTCGATGAGAGGCGTTATGTGTGAAGTGCTATTCAAAGGGCGCACAGTCAGATGAGTAGATGTGCGCCATTGCAGTACAGTTCTACTGCCGCCACGTCATCCCAAGCCTGCTTCGCCTCAGAAGGTTTAGGTGGATACCTGCTGCTCGCGTATATATGACTTACTCACATGCAAGGAAGTCCATTTCTTCAGATTAAACTGAGACTGAGCTAACTGCCTGGCACCGTAGATCGCTTCAACAGAGCGCCCTGATACAGAAACTTCACAAGTTGTTGAAGCAAACTCGAGGCCAAATTATGAAATTACAAGTACAGCATCCTTCGTGCAATGGTAGGCGAGGATTTTCCTCTTGTAAAAGAGACGGCTGCAAAATGGTAGATACTTTTTTTAAAGTCACAAACCAAAAGAAATACCCATTTAAATAATAATTTGCTCCATTTGCTCCAATAATGTTTGGTAAGTAGCTTTTTCTTCACACTAATACTACTTCCTTTATAAAATACTATACTATACAGGTATCAAACTTCAGAGACATGGCCTTGCACTATTACATTCTTTATCAAACTCTATTGTTGCGGCACTAAAATCATTTGGATAAACACTGGAACAGCTTTCCACAGGATAAACAAAAAAATATACCAGATAAAGTAAATGTCACTCATACTGAGGGGTGCTGAAATACCAATCTTAAACATATTAAGTATTTTGAATATGAAGAACTATCATAGTCTGAGAGAATGAAATGGTTGTCTTTTTGTTTGTTTGTTTTTGGTGCTGCTGATGGACACCTTCCTCCCACAATGCATTGCATAAGTGGAAATACAGGTGATACAATCAGAAAATAAAAACATGAATGGTGGAGGGGTGCTGAAACAGCTCAAGGAAGTCCACAGTACAAAAGGTGACAAGCAGAAAAGCACAGGTGCTGTACATTTGGTAAGAGACAAAAAATGCTGTGTGGGTCTTTGTTATATTTATTATTCTGACTCGACATTGTTTGTTGATTATTTTTTTATTACGAGAATGAATTTTTATGAATTTTGTCCTTTAACTTTGTAAGGATGAGCTTAGATGATATCCCTGCTGTCATCAAACAACTGTAGAGTGAAAAATCACTGCCTCATCCAGGAGTTCCTGTTAGACGGAGCCTGGTTCCAGGTCAGTTTTCAACTAGCCAAAAGGGAAAAACTACTGCCTCAATGTCACAGACAACATTCAGTGAGACCATCAGCCCCACAGCAAGGTTGGGCCTGTCTACTTTAAATTGTTGCTCAATCAGCAGTGACACAAAAATGACAGGATTTCAGATTTATGTATTTGGAGCAGGTTCACAAAAGTGTGTTAGAACTCTTTACAAAGATGCTGGTGCTATCTTTACTCTACGGGTGTCTGCATGCTGCTGCACACACTCCACACTGGGAGCAGTTGGGGAAAAAAAAGGCACTGCTTTGAAAATAACCCTGCAGGCACTTGCAGGCTGAGGTTTGGTTCACTCTGCGTGACGCGCTAAGAAATACCGGATTGCAAGAGATTTAAAAAATGTGTTGATAACTAATCTGAATATAATGTGCAGGAAATAATACTTATTAATTACAGAGATCAAAAAGTTGTGGTCAACAAATATATGGGAACCCCCTCATCAACAAGTCCTACAAGTTTTTGCAGAAGGGAAGATATTGGAGTAACTGAGCATCGTCCAAAATGGATACCTTCTTCTTCTTCTTCTTCTTCACTCATTTGTCAAGAGCATTTAGTCTTTTAAATGTCATTTCTAGGAAATGCAGCTCCTCTTTTCTGCAACTTGTGTGCTGGTCGATGAGGCAAACGTGATTATTTGCCTGTTTGCAGTAACTTGTACAGGATTAATGTATTTTCTCTACTGGCAATGGGGAAGTCAGAGAAAATATTAAGTATAATAGTTTAAAGATGAAGACGAATGAAGCTCAATTAAATGTCAGACCCCTTCAGTCAAGTCTCTGTTACGACTTTCTATGTTGGTTTCTGAGGTAGTTTGAATAAAACACTGAGCTGTGGGTTTGCTATTGGCAAAGAGAAACATCGTTTTAAGCCTCACACATAAACAGCAACCATTTCTCTCTAAATTCTTCGAAAATCCCTCTCGCCAACTTGACAAGAGAAATACAGACAATACAAAGTTAGCGTGAGTACATCCTGCTCTGTGAGATGTGTTCACAACAGAATGGGGCCAATAACAGGATTAAATTTAGACTGCTATACAGCAGCCATGTCTGAGCAGCTAAAAGAAGATGGCATTACAGACAAACTGGCATGAGTGCTGTTTGGTAAAAGGATATTGTCAGTTCTTTTTTGTCACCAACAAACATGATTAGAGTGTAGGAACTCACAGGTTGGCAGACAATCAAGCCAGGGTCCATTCTCTCTTGACATATGCATGTTTTCACCACCTCTCAAAGATTTAGAGGAATTGAATCAGTGCGAGTGTGGGCTGGGAGAATCCACTGATCTTCAAATCCATTATAAACGCAATGAAGGTAGGCAGCCATCCAATTCAAATGAGTCTTTCATTTTTGGTGGGCAAATCCAAAACTGGCAGGGTTTGGCATCACCTATGAGGGCGTCAGGATGACAGATCCTTTGATGTTTTTGGCTATCTTCAGCAGCTTGGCAGACCGTGTTGGAGAGACATCAGACTTTCAGATGCCAGCTGATACCTGCAGGACCCTGCTAATTTCACTTGGGAAATAAATACTAATTCTTTCAAAGTGCACATATAAGTATTGCTTTAAAGATGATTCCAGTTTGCTGCAAAGTAGTAGTAGCCTGACATTCTATAACTTGAGGAGATGTCGGACTCAGCAGCTGGATAGAACTCTCTGCAGTACAAAGAGAACGTCGTCTTTTGTGCATATGTAAAATTGGGGTTTTTGATTTGAAACAGGTTGGTGTGTTAATGATGATGCATCCATGAATTGCTAAGGAATTATCATCAGAGTGCCTCTGATGCAAAGACTCCCACTACTAGTAAGCTGTACAGCCACTGACTGTTTTGGACAGTAGAACTCAAATGTAACAGGGTGCTTGAGTGGTTGGTGGATAATGATGATAGTTTCACTATTGGCCAGTGGTGGAGTTTTATTCTCTAAATGGCTGATGCTCATTTGAGATGAATTAGTGCTGAGTTAACAGCTGCGAAAGTGAAGTATGCACTCACAGTACTGGTGAGGCAAAACTCTTGGCTAAACTGCAGTTTTAGCAGCAGACTGCAGGAATAAAGTGACCAAAGCCTTTCATGTACACACCTTACTGGTGGTGGCTTGATCTTGAAGTGTTTTTTGATCAAATTTGAGATGATATATATATATATATATAGTATATTTTTTTCCTGAACCCTTCAGTCTCTGATGTTGCTAACCAAATTATCCATTCCAATAACTTTGCACTCAGCACCATTGTGCACCTACCTCATGCATATAAAGAGTTAATAATTCATATTAATAATTCCATATTTATTTAGATCTTTGAACTCTCTGCAGTTGAAATTACTCAAAACACTTAATATTTATAATTATAACAAAGGTACAACGTAGTTTTAAATGTTTGTTTTCCTTTGCCAAGCCTGTGTTGAGAGTAGTTGATAATTCAGATTCTTAGTATTTGTACAAATTCTTGGCTAATAAAAGTGATTTTCTTATTCCCCTTCTATGCAGAAGTTATCTGCTTGTTCTGTGCTCCTTCACTTGTTTGCATTTCCGAGTCCTGGACAATCTCCAAGACCCCCCATGCACACTCCCAACCCTGCTCGACCCCCATCCCCTCTAAACCCCTCAATTTTTGCTGCTCCACCTGTCATATACAAATAGAATTCAATGTCTAATCAAGACCATTCATTTTCTCTCCCACGCTTTGTGGTAAAAACCACCATTTCAAACCCTCCTTTCTGTACCAACTGTGAATTTCATACAACTACACACACACACGCACGCACGCGCGCGCACACACACGCACACACGTACGCGCGCACACACACACACACACTCATTAACAGCTCTTCAGTACAAGCTGGAAACACAGCCAATCAGGTCAAAGCATTTTGAGCAGAGAAGACAGGTTTTTTTTTTCTGCCTCTCCCTTGCTGGTTTTCAGTCTCAGTACCCTCAAGGTTAGCAGATTAGCATACAACATCAGATGTGGGTATTCAGAAGCATCCAGGAGGCTGCTCAGGTCTCATCTCATGCATACACTGTACAAGTGCTATTAGCATGCATGCCAGATACAGTATCTGCCTGATAAATGGGTCATGTCATGTCATGTCATCTTGTTTCATACTCTAGTATGAAGTTCCCAATTCATTATACACCGTGTCGCTGTCATTGCCGATCAGTCTGTGAAGCATCACTCTATCACTTGGTACAGTTGTATAGATTTGAAGAACATGAAAAGGATGAAAACTCCTCTCTACTTTTTTCTATTATATAAACTTTTAAAAGTTTTAGAGCTTCATTCATTAAAAAAAAAAAAATCCAAAGAGTCATCAGTGTGTGGTCTGTGAATGAATGCTGCAGTACACCAGACATATGTAATACTCTTAAAATTATCAGTTGAGCCACTGATGGGATCAATAATGAAGCCCTACGTCTTTCGAAATGTTTGCTAGAGTGTGCCTTGCTACAGCGTCTTCAAAGCTGAATTCAGTAGGTAATAGTTGGAAGATTTCTACTCGTTTCATATTCTTTCTAGGATTGGGTCTCTCTGGTGATGTCTTCATTTGATTTGATTCAGTATCCATTAATTTAGAGATATTTCATTTTCTATACCAATTATACTCGTGATTTTTTTTTGTTAGTCCTCCAAATTGTACAGAGATGGAACTCATGGAGCCTGGTGCGTGTATATTGACGAGACATTTGAAAACATAATTTCATCAACGCTATTACTGCAGCCTCCTTTTTTTTTTTTTGGATGTGCAGGGAGTTTGATGCTAACTTGATTTCTCAAGTGGTTTGCTCGGGCTTGGAAATGTATGCTAATAGCATTTCTTAGTTATGTCTGGTTTCATAGTTGCAGAGATTTATTGTATTTCCACAATATTTTACCTATAGTTTATACATCTTTTATATGACTTTACTTTGTACTCCTCTTCTCTGTCATCATAGTATTTAAATCAGAAATGGTACCAGATGTAGGTCTTCAGGCCTGAAGGTGTGTTCGGTGGCGCAGCTTCAGTCATGATTTGGTTCACGTCCCTCACACATTGACAGGTCTTGCTGCATGTTCTCACACACGACTGACACAGGGGATGCAAGAAATGGCATATATTAAAACATCGATCTTTGGATTTTATGAATATATATCTAATCTTTCAAATGAAGATGAATATAAATTGTAAAAAAGTATTTGTTTAAACACTTATTATTTCTTAGCAACCAACACACCTAACATTTAAGTATGTTGCACTGGATCTGGCCGTGTTGGACAGGTAACTCTGGATCTGTAATAAAAATGACTAATAACAGCATGAAACAAATGGCACCCCTTCAGAGGCCTCAAAGCGACACAAAAAGGATATTTTTGTGTGAAGTATCATTTATATTATAAAGTCTAGTTAACAATTTACAATATCAGTCCAAACGGTAGAGTAACCTCCATACAGTACCACAATGCATGTGCTAATAATCACCCTGTGGACATGAGATTTGCTTTGGAGTGATGCAGTCTAATCTTAAACTGAATGAGTGTGGATCCTCTTCAGCCTCTCTGCCCATGTAGATCCAACAAAAAACTCTCTAGGATCTTATCTGAAGCCAGCAAAATTGTTGGCAAACCTCAAAAGCCATTGTCTTAACTCCTCACAGAGAAGACACGGAGGACAAAAAGAAATATCCACAAGGACTGCTTCCATCCTCTTTTTAGCCACTTAGAGCCCCTGAGCTGTGGAAGAGTCCCTCTGGTAACTAAAAATTAATTCTAGATGTCCTTCATCCTTGCTGTCAGTCCTTCATCTATACTGTCAGTATTCTTAACTCAACATAGTGACTGATAAGTTCTAAACTCCAGACAAGAACTTTTTCTTAATGTTATTTTTTTTTCTGTTCTTCCTGGCGGTTTGTTTACTTTCATATTGTTTCATCTATTGATTTCTACCTCAGTGGAAAATATCTGTATTCCAAGTTCAGTCTCCCACACTGACTTGTAGCTACATCAGCCATATTTGAAAATATGGAAACAAACTGGGGCATTGTTTCATCAGCAAATCTCAAAAGATTTCTGATGTTACCAATAAAGTTTTTAACTTAAAGATAATGTGAAAAAACAATATAGTGAGACTATAAATTGCTTGCAAATGAGTAAGATGTAAAATGTTGGTCTTCATACAGATCTGAAAGAGCACACAATCCATTTTCTGTGATGATGTCTTGTGATTTATGAGCAAAGCATTGGGATTGTAGCACTTCTTTTAATTTGATTTAGTATCTTTATGGAATTGGGTGGCACGATGATGTGGTGGTCAGCACTGTCACCTCACAGCAAGAAGGTTCTAGGTTCGAGTCCCGGCTCAGGCACAGCATCTTTCTGTGAAGAGTCTGCATGTTCTCCCTGTTCCTGTGTGGGTTCTCTCTGGTACTCCAGCTTCCTCCCACAGTCCAAAGACATCAGGGGGGAAGAGGCTGATTGATACTCTAAATTGACCGTAGGCCATAATGCATAACCACACAAAGTCTGCACATTTATGCAGGGGCTGCATTTTATCAAAGATGCCACACTTTAAATCAGTGATTTCCACGTAAAATGCGCAAAATATGTGGGGCTTGCAAGATTTCATAATCCCTGCATATTCATTGCAAAAAAGTCACACATATCTTCAAAGAAAGTTGAAAAATGTTGCGTTTACTTCACAGAAGCACAGCCATTTTCCTCCTGTTGCCTTAGGAACGTTGTGAAGTGACGTCATTGGAAAGCTGAAACCCAATGAAAAACACATGATGAAGTCTGCAAATCAGTCTCATTTGCCAACAAAAATAAATTCGGAACTTGTTTGAATCATCAACGTTTTTTTTCAAGTTGGAGCCGTATGTTTAATGTTATAATTAATATAATCGGAAATAAAACAAGATGAGAACTTAATTATTGACGCATTTCCTGTGATGTAGTATGCTTGCTTATCAGAGGACGTCTGACTCTACATTAAGGCAGTAGCCTCGTGAGAACATGTTGGGGAATCATACATTTTTCTTATTCATCAAACTGCAGTTTTCTCAAGTTCCCACAATTTTGGCAAATTCTCACAATTCTTGCAGATTCCTGCAATTTCATTGCATAATATTGCATAAATATCCTACATATTCCATTGTTGAATTTTTTAAGAAAACTTGTTGCACAATAGATTTTTGCCCACACACAACAATCCTAAAAACTCTGGGATAGGCTCCAGCCCCCCCCCCCCCCCGACCCTTAAGCTTGGTTTATGCTTCTGCATTGTGGCGACCGCGTTGCACCGACCGCGTTGTGGCGGTGTAGACCCTACGCCGTAGGGCCTACGGCGTCATTGAGCATTCGAAGTTCTGTGTCGAGGAAACGCGTTGCTCTGCAATTCACCGCCAAGCCGCTAGGGGGGTGTGGCTGTGTCTTTGTCTGGTTTCGGGGGGCTCTTGTCGGATTCCAAATCAAAACTATTTACAACAGAAAGTCCAGTGCTTTTCTTTGAATGACTGTTTGCTTTCATGAATCAAACTGTAAACTTTGAACATGACAAACATGACTTCTTGTTGCCATGTTCTTCCGGAGACGCACATATTTGTCGCGAAGGTTCTTCCACCTCTTCATTTGGCGACCTACTCTGAGCGGACCAATCACAGTCCTTGACGTGGACGCGATGCAGAAGCATAAACCAGGCTTTAACAGGAGAAGCGGTAAAAGATGGATGGATAGATGGCTCTTAATGGAATTGTTTAGGCACCTTTTTGTCTGCTACAAATTTGAGCAAGTAGTCAAACTTTCCCTTCTTTCCCCCTTCAGCCACACAAGTAGCCTGTCAGTCTTCCAACCAGCATTATTTCAGAGCAATAGTGGCCTCTGTGGTAAAATAGACTAATTCTGATGGATGAGGGGGACAACACTAGGTATGACAACTGTGAAGAACAGAATCATGTTTTAAAATGAGGTGAAAAGACTTTTGGCTCTGTGACATCCTTCAGTACATGAATAATGTCACTGCTGTGATTACGCCTCCATGGCAGCAACATTATTATCACTGGGTTCTCAGGTTGTCAGTCCATCCATACCTAAGAACCTCCCATTCTCTTTAACTTGATACCTCAGAAACGGCTCAGGGAACATCAATCTATTTGGCTCAAATGTCCATCAGACTAAAGAATGAAACAAAAAGATATCGGTGGTCAAAGGTCACTGTCACCTCAAACACGATCTCTGGGGCAAAATGTCTTTGAATTTGGTTCAAATGTGAACATGACAATATTTTGGGCAGACAGAGGGTAATATGTAGCCACAGTGATGTTGAGGAAGGAGCAAGAGACTGATCAAATCTGCTCGAGCAAGTAGGGCAGCAGGTTAATTTATGGATGTTTTTCATCACATAGTGATGAAGTACATGATATATGCCTTCTACATCATCCGTTATGACAATACTATCAGAAACCGGCCTTACAGCCTCAAAACAAAAACAAAGATAAGCAGAACAGCTAACGGTGTGAGCAAACAATTTTTGTGCGATGTAGGACAGAAAAATAAACCCTATCCATCAAGCTGAAATGAGTCGCTAATTTTACTGATCAGGGGCTTTTCATGGATGGATCTTGAATGACTTATCTTAAAAGTCACAATGCAACATCCAAAGAACAAAAATAAAGACAGAACAGAAAATGAAGAAACCCTCGAAGTATATATTTGTGAATAAAAGTACAAGAATCAAAGAAAAAGGACCAAATCAGTGAGTTAACCAGTGAGGTCTGAGGACACAATAAAAACCCTGTTACTGCAATAAAGTAGATCACAGTAGGACAGCAGTGTAGCACATTCAGGAGGAGGGATTCCTGTTAAATATTTGATTGAGGGCTAAAATCAATGTTAAAATTTTTTAGAAAGTTGGACGCAACCTTGGAGACAATTAGACATATGGAGAAAGCACTAAATTTGAACTCTCCTGAAATGCATTTTTAGTTTCTTTCATACAAGCAAAATGGTATTTAATCAGTTGAACTTCATCATATCTGTATCATGAAGGAGCGGGCAACTATAAAGGTCACTCACATACAGGCAGAGAGAAAATCCAGGATTAATAAATCTGCCAGCTCCTCAGCAATGTCATGAGCATTCAGCAGAGGAGAACAGGTGGATCAGACATTCAAACTCATAATAGGTAATGATGATCAGCCTGGCACAGGAGGAGCAGGCTGTAAAACAATGGGGACAGAAGAAATGAGAGTGAAGATCAATAACCAGTGTAGCAGAGGGGGACAGGCTGTCTCACTGACAGCAGTCATTACCATGAAGCACAAACAGATGCCACTGCTGCCAGGAGCCTAATATGGGCAATTTACACCCCTGTCAGGTCTGTGCAGGTTCCAACAAGCCAGGCAATGCTACCCACCTGACACATTCTCCTGACATGCCTCCAGAATAATACAGTGCAGTATGTATGCATCTACTCACAGGGGGATAAAACCTGGATTACCATATTGTCTGTATGAGCATATGTATACATAATACTGCATACAGTATACATACAGTACCTGTACCCTTGATAGCACTTGTCCAAAAAAGATTCACTCATCCATTCATTCAGCGAGCATCAAGAAAAAGGCAAGTTGACACTTTAGACAGGTCACCACGAAGCCACACACAGATACACACACACAGATACACACACACACACACACACACACACACACACACACACACTGAACAAACTGCTTTTTTAAGTCATCAGTATTGTGAGGGTCTGCCATGACTCTACTTATAATATACAATAAGTATGTGTTTACTTTTTTTTAAAAATAAGTTTCTGAATTATCTTGTGCAGTAGGGATATTCAGTGAATCCAGATTCAAAGTTTTAATCTTCCTTTTAAGAGGCAGAAATATAAAAAAGACCCCAGATCTATGTGGGCGGCCATCTGTCTCACCAAATGGGAGTGAAAGAGAGTGAAAAAGTACGAAATAAGATAAGCGAGCCAGAGTGTGAGAGATAAGTCAAGTCTATTTTATTTATGGAACACTACATCAGAGCGAAATGTCTCATGACAATATACAAGTACAGAAGTTTTAAAACCACACTCTTCAAACCAATTTATGACCCAGATACTCAACAACTGAGTGAAGAAAAATTGCCTTTTTAAAGTGAGAAATGTGAGAGCAGACCCAGACTCCATGGAACATCCCTCTGCCCTGACCAGTTGGAGAGAAAGTGGGGAAGAGAAAAGACAAGGGAAGGGAAGAAGGGACAAGGACAAAAACGCAGACAGGGTGGGTGGTTTAAAATACTCCATCCTTTCTTCCGCTTATCCTGTTAAGAGTCACGGGGGGCTGGAACCCATGCCAACTGCCTTCAGGTGAGAGGCAGGGTTCCCCCTGGATGGGTGACCAGTCCATCACAGGGCCAACACATATTGACAAACAACTGTTCACACTCACAGCCACGCCTACGGTCAATTTAGAGTATTTAATTAGCCTTGTCCCCTCTCACATGTCTTTGGATTGTGAGAGGAAGCCGGAGTACCCAGTGTTTTTGTGGGATAGGCTCTGGCCCCCCGTGACCCTTAACAGGAATAAGCGCAAGACAATTGATGGATGGATGAATACATTTGAGTTGAGTTAAGTGGAAAATCCAGTATCCTATGATTGGTTTGACATCACTGTTGTTAATATCTAGTTTGGGTAAAGATGAAACACATTTTTAAAAATGTCAGAGATCCATGATAATAATGATGACAAGAACCACATTGTTCCTTACATAGCCCTGGTCCATCCTCCTGCTTAACCCCCTTCCCCCTGATCTCCAGAGGCCTCACCTGTTAGCATTATTTTCTAATATGGAGAGTTGTGTAGCTGTGTATGTCATCGCATGGCAGGTCTGCCATAATGCATCCGGGCACTTGGGGATCTGTCTCCAGCCACTCCCACCCTCCACCCTGCTGCTCCAACTATTCACACTCTTAGACCTCCCCTGAGGACTATCAATAATGCAACGTGGAGTTCTTCAAGCAGCATATGCACACACACAAAGAATGTAAAGACACACAAACAGGCTCACATACACAGCCTTACACCAAGGACTCAGTCCGCTGTGTGTCCTGTGTGTGATTTATAGAAAGGCAATGTAAGGGGCTCCTCCAGTGAAGGCCATTATCATGCAGGCAGGCCCATCTGCAGACATCAATAAATAAGGCAGCGGGTCGAGTAGGTCCCGGGGTCACCGCCATGGGGAGCCCCCGATGTCAGCAGGATCCCCCTCTCACTGTCACAGCCTTTCATGGGGGGCACCAACAACAAACAGTACCTCCTCATTGTTGTTCCACTGAGGCTGTCAGTTAATCTATTGGCGGTTGGACAAAAAGAGCAGGAGGCCTATCTGGGACATGTGTATTAACAGGAGAGAGGCCAAAGAGCACTTTCAAACTTGCAGTTGGGACCCAGATTACTGCACAGACACAGCAGCCATCTGACGTTAATTAATAAAGTCACCATAAAAAGGTAAAAAAATACAAATAAGTTGCAAGTGGCAAGTTCGAACTTGGAAATAAGCTGTGCAGTTTGAAATAATTCAGTGAGTGTGCAGTGAGAATGATTATCTAAGGAGGGATATTCGCAGAAGATATGGAAGTGATTCAAACATCCTGATGAAAATTCAGTCCACGTCTGTTGTATCCAAGTATCAGTCATGTATTTCACAAACAAAATCAAAACTAAATTAATGAATTAATTAATTAAAAAGGGCTGTCGCCTCACAGCAAGACGGGTCTAGGTTCGAGTCCCGGCTCGGGCACGGGATCTTTCTGTGTGGAGGCTGCATGTTCTCCCCATGCCTGCATGGGTTCTCTCCGGGTACTCTAACTTACTCCAGCTGTCCAAAGACATGCGATTAGGGACTAGGCTAATTGGATACTTTAAATTGACCGTGAGTGTGAATAGTTGTTTGTCTTTATGTGTTGGCCCTGCGATGGACTGGTGACCTGTCCAGGGTGAACCCTGCCTCTCACCCGTAGCCACAGGGATAGACTCCAGCCCCCCGCGACCCTTAACAGGAATAAGCAGAAGACAATGGATGGATGGAATTAATTCTAAGGAGATAATACTAGGCAGGCATGCAGAAGAAACACTGCTATCATGCTGTACACTGTTTGTAGAAAAATGGGATGATTCTGAGTGAGCAGAACACTCATGCCTAGTTAACAGTAGCAAATATTTGATTGAAATAGCTGTCATGGCAACAATAGCAATACCACTAGTAGTATAAGTAGTTATAGTGGTGGTGGTAGTGGTAATAATAATAGCCTGATGTGAGATGTACAGTGAGAATAAAGAACACACATACTGACATATCCATCTGCTAGTGCTTTTAAGATCCTTGGCAGGCCTTCATCTGGTAGATAAGGAGGCAGTGGTGCATCATTTTCTTGCCACTCAAAAAGCTGTTCCTGTAAAGACAGACCGAGAGGAAACACAGAGACTCTGATTGTTATCTTTCTGAATGCTGAAAAATCTGGCTGATTCAATCAAAATTTAAAGGACATGTAGAATGGAGATAATTCTTAACCAGCAAGGTAGATGTGAAAGAAATGATTTTGACGGGAAGAACTCACATGACCCCTATCAATTACATCTGTCGGCATAGGCACCCAAGCACCCATGTCATATGCCCTTTCAAGGACGACATAAGATTCATGTCCCAAGAGTGCAAATTGCCAACGCTGAGACTTTAATTGTAGAAACAAAGTAGTTGCTGAGAGTCAGTACCAAATTTTGTCCATCTTCTCTGCAGCAGGGAATATCTGCTCTCAGAAGACAGCCAGCCTCACACCAGTCCATGTGGAGATGCTAACTTTCCTCAATTTGAATAAAATGTGAATGTGACATCATGTAGCCAACTAGACTCATGTTGAAAGTTGCAATAGAGTTGTTTGTGTCTGTGTAGAACACAAAGTGAATGCTGCTCACAGAATGCAATTTTCTTTAATTGAGTTTAAGTTATTATTGCTGCTACATCCTTGGTTTAAAAAAAAGGTAATATTTTGCTGCTACTTTAGTTTGTTTACAGGAAATGAGTCAATGAAACATTTTATATCAGCACTTTGCCAAAAGAGAAATGTTCAGAAGCACCTTTATTTGATTGAGTACTTTATTAACTGCACTTTGCCTGCTTTGTTTACAGAGAAAAAAAAAACCTCAGTAGCTTTTTTATTTGATTGAATACTTAACACTTTTATGTCATTAAAAGTACAGTTGTTGTAAAGTCAAAACTGTAATGAATACTTTGGAAGGAAGAATGAATTTTTATTGTCTTTATTGTTAATTAGAACATGCCTAAAAAAACTTCATGCTACACTGTAAAGGTCATTGAAAAACATTGCGATAACCCGATTAATTGATAAAATGATTACCGATTAAACGAAAATTAAATAGATTGTGAGTTGCAGCTTTAGAAGCAATCACTGGTTACAAACGTTGAAATGGATGAAAAGCAGACCTCAAGTGGGAAAAAAAGGCCCTGCGAGAAGTTCAACTACCCTGTACAATGCATGGCATTTTATGTCAACTAATCGTTACTTCTTCCTTTTGCAAAGCATTTTCCAGCAACTCGTCTACTCAGCGTTATTTCTTCCTGTTCCAAGCACCCAAGAACCCAAGCCAAGCTCAATCTCCTGGGTTGTAAAAGCCATGAGATCCAGAAAAATGCCATAGAAGAATGCAAATTGCCTACGCTGAGACTTAAATTGTAGAAAAATAGTACTTGCTGAGAGTCAGTCCCAAATTTCGCCCGATCTGATTGAAAAGGAGGCCAAGGTTTCCCACGCTGTGTCACTAAGCTATACTAATGCAGTGGCCGGGAATCGAACCCAGGTCAACTGCTTGGAAGGTAGCTATACTCACCACTATACCACCAATGCACCACCTGCACCTTCAAGGACGACATAAGCTTCATGTCACAAGATAATTGGGTCAAAAATGGGCTCAACTTCCAACTGTTTATTGCTGAAGGTGTGAAAGCATGCCAGAAAAGCAGGCATCAAACGCTAGCCGCAGGGCACCCTTGGATTCCATGGTGTAATGGTCAGCACTCTGGACTCTGAATCCATTGATCCGAGTTCAAGTCTCGGTGGGACCTTGTTTGGAGGCTGCTGTTTAACCTGCTGAAGCAATCACTGGTTACAGATGTTGAAATGGATGTAAAGCACACATCAAGAGGGGCAAAAAAGGCCCCGCCAGAAGTTCCACTTCCCTGTAAAACGCACGGTTTTCCGTCAACTCAGCGTTACTTCTTCCTGTTGCATCTTCCTGGCCACCAAAACGGCAGCCATCTCTTCCATGGACAGTCTCAAATTCATGTGAATACTGCATGGCCGATTACACCACCTTCAACCACTGCGGTCGAGCTATAAGGAAATCTGGCTTAAGGTGAGGTGCTATCGTTGGCATTCACGGACACCTTTTTAGTTGATGGGTGGGCAGAATGTGAGCACAGTCCAAAGACAAGAATGCCGAGCGGTCAAGGTGATGGAATGCCAGCTCATTATTTGCTACCACATGCATTGTAGAACCCCACCTTCTTGCTATGATGACATTCGCAGGGGAACCTTTCCTGCCAATCCAGCTGACGAGCGTTTAGGTCCACTGTCCTCCTCCTTTCCATGGAAAAGCACCTCTCCCATTTGCTCCTTTTTAACATCTTTTGTTCTCAATAGGCTCTTTTCTCCGTAACACGAAATCAGCAGTACCTTCTTTCATAGAAGACTTGGGATGTCTCCTATTTTCAAGCCTTAAATCTTCCTGACACAAAAGCAAAAATACTACCCCCACACTTTTCAAAAGGACGGAATGGGAGAATGGTCAACACCGCATGGAGGTGCCGATTTTGACATGGACAGGACATGTGGTATGGAGATAATTATTAACTAGCAAGGTAGACGTGAAAGGGATGATGTTGACGGGCAGAGCTCACATGACCCCGCTCAATTACTTCTTTCAGCGTGAGCACCAAAGACAAGCTCAATCTCCTGGGTTGTAAAAGCCATGAGATCCAGAAAAATGCCATAGAAGAGTGCAAATTGCCTACACTGAGACTTTAATTGTAGAAAGAAAGTACTTCCTGAGAGTCAGTCCCAAATTTCGCCTGATCTGATTGAAAAGGAGGCCAAGGTTTCCCACAATGTGTCACTATGCTATACTAATGCATTGGCCGGGAATCGAAGCCGGGTCAACTGCTTGGAAGGCAGCTATGCTCACCACTATACCACCAATGCACCACATGCCCCTTAAAGGACAACATAACGTTCATGTGACAAGATAATTTGGTCAAAAATAGGCTCAATTTCCACTTGTACATTGCCGAAGGTGTGAAAGCCTGCCAGAAAAGCAGGCATCAAACACTAGCCGCAGGGCACCCTTGGGTTCCATGGTGTAATGGTCAGCACTCTGGACTCTGAAACCAGCGATTCGAGTTCAAGTCTCGGTGGGGTCTCGTTTGGAGTCTGCTGTTTAACCTGCTGAAGAAATCACTGGTTACAGATGTTAAAATTGGTTAAAAGCACACATCAAGAGAGGCAAAAAAGTCCCCGCGATAAGTTCGGCTTCCCTGTAAAACGCATGGCATTTTCCGTCAACTCAGCGTTACTTCTTCCTGTTGCATCTTCCTGACCACAAAAACGGCAGCCATCTCTTCCAAGGACAGTCTCAAATTCAAGTGAATAGTGCATGGCCGATTACACCACCTTCAACCACTGCAGTCGAGCGATAAGGAAATCTGGCTTAAGGTGAGGTGCTATCGTTGGCATTCACGGACACCTATTTAGTTGATGGGTGGGCAGAATGTGAGCACAGTCCAAAGACAAGAATGCCGAGAGGTCAATGTGATGGCCTGCCAGCTCATTATTTGCTACCACATGCATTGTGGAACCCCACCTTCTTGCTATGATGACATTCGCAGGGGAACCTTTCCTGCCAATCCAGCTGACGAGCGTTTAGGTCCACTGTCCTCCTCTTTTCCGAGGAAAAGCACCTCTCCCATTTGCTCCTTTTTAACATCGTTGTTCTCAATAGGCTCTTTTCTCCGTAACACAAAATCAGCGGTAGCTTCTTTCATAGAAGACTTGGGATGTCTCCTTTTTTCAAGCCTTTAAACTTCCTGACAAAAAAGAAAAAATAATACCCCCACACTTTTCAAAAGGACGGAATGGGAGAATGGTCAACACTGCATGGAGGTCCCGATTTTGACATGGACAGGACATGTGGTATGGAGGTAATTATTAAGTAGAAAGGTACACGTGAAAGGGATGATGTTGAGGGGAAGAACTCACATGACCCCGCTCAATTACATCTGTCAGCGCAAGCACCCAAGCCAAGCTCAATCTCCTGGGTTGTAAAAGCCATGAGATCCAGAAAAATGCAAAAAAAGAGAGCAAATTGCCTATGCTGAGACATTAATTGTAGAAAGAAAGTACTTGCTGAGAGTCAGTCCCAAATTTCGCCTGATCTGATTGAAAAGGAGGCCAAGGTTTCCCACGCTGTGTCACTAAGCTATACTAATGCATTGGCCGGGAATCGAACGCAGGTCCACTGCTTGGAAGGCAGCTATGCTGACGACTATACCACCAATGCAACACATGCCCCTTCAAGGACGACATAAGCTTCATGTCACAAGATAATTGGGTCAAAAATAGGCTCAATTTTCACCTGTTCATTGCTGAAGGTGTGAAAGCCCGCCAGAAAAGCAGGCATCAAACACTAGCCGTGGGGCACCCTTGGGTTCCATGGTGTAATGGTCAGCACTCTGGACTCTGAATCCAGTGATCCGAGTTCAAGTCTCGGTGGGACCTCGTTTGGAGTCTGCTGTTTAACCTGCTGAAGCAATCACGGGTTACAGATGTTGAAATGGATGAAAAACACACATAAAGAGGGGCAAAAATAGCCCCGCGAGAAGTTCCGCTTCCCTGTACAACACATGGCATTTTCTGTCAACTCAGCGTTACTTTTTCCTGCCGCATCTTCCTGACCACCAAAACGGCAGCCATCTCTTCCAAGGACAGTCTAAAATTCATGTGAATAGTGCATGGCCGATTACACCACCTTCAACCACTGCACTCGAGCGATAAGGAAATCTGGCTTAAGGTGAGGTGCTATTGTTGGCATTCATGGACACCTTTTTAGTTGATGGGTGGGCAGAATGTGAGCACAGTCCAAAGACAAGAATGCCGAGAGGTCAATGTGATGGCCTGCCAGCTCATTATTTGCTACCACATGCATTGTGGATCCCCACCTTCTTGCTATGATGACATTCGCAGGGGAACCTTTCCTGCCAATCCAGCTGACGAGCGTTTAGGTCCACTGTTCTCCTCGTTTCCATGGAAAAGCACCTCTCCCATTTGCTCCATTTTAACATCGTTGTTCTCAATAGGCTCTTTTCTCCGTAACAAAAAATAAGTGGTACCTTCTTTCTTAGAAGACTTGGGCTGTCTCCTATTTTCAAGCCTTTAATCTTTCTGACACAAAAGTTAAAATAATACCCCCACACTTTTCAAAAGGACGGAATGGGAGAATGGTCAACACCGCATGGAGGTGCCGATTTTGACATGGACAGGACATGTGGTATTGAGATAATTATTAACTAGCAAGGTAGACGTGAAAGGGATGATGTTGACGGGCAGAACTCACATGACCCCGCTCAATTACATCTGTCAGCGCAGGCAAAAAAGCCAAGCTCAATCGCCTGGGTTGTAAAAGCCATGAGATCCAGAAAAATGCCATAGAAGAGTGCAAATTGCCTACGCTGAGACTTTAATTGTAGAAAGAAAGTACTTCCTGAGAGTCAGTCCCAAATTTCGCCTGATCTGATTGAAAAGGGGGCCAAGGTTTCCCACACTGAGTAACTATGCTATACTAATGCATTGGCCGGGAATCGAACCCGGGTCAACTGCTTGGAAGGCAGCTATGCTCACCACTATACCACCAATGCACCACAGGCCCCTTCAAGGACGACATAAGCTTCATGTCACAAGATAATTGGGTCAAAAATAGGCTCAATTTTCACCTGTTCATTGCTGAAGGTGTGAAAACCCGCCATAAAAGAAGGCATCAAACGCTAACCGCAGGGCACCCTTGGGTTCCATGGTGTAATGGTCAGCACTCTGGACTCTGAATCCAGTGATCCGAGTTCAAGTCTCGGTGGGACCTCGTTTGGAGTCTGCTGTTTAACCTGCTGAAGCAATCACTGGTTACAGACCTTAAAATGGATTAAAAGCACACATCAAGAGGGGCAAAAAAAGGCCCAGAGAGAAGTTCCGCTTCCCTCTACAACGCACACAATTTTCCGTCAACTCAGCGTTACTTCTTCCTGTTGCATCTTCCTGGCCACCAAAACGGCAGCCATCTCTTCCATGGACAGTCTCAAATTCATGTGAATAGTGTATGGCCGATGACACCACCTTCAACCACTGCACTCGAGCGATAAGGAAATCTGGCTTAAGGTGAGGTGCTATCGTTGGCATTGACGGACACCTTTTTAGTTGATGGGTGGGCAGAATGTGAGCACAGTCCAAAGACAAGAATGCCGAGAGGTCAAGGTGATGGACTGCCAGCTCATTATTTGCTACCACATGCATTGTAGAACCCCACCTTCTTGCTATGATGACATTCGCAGGGGAACCTTTCCTGCCAATCCAGCTGACGAGCGTTTAGCTCCACTGTCCTCCTCGTTTCCATGGAAAAGCACCTCTCCCATTTGCTCCTTTTTAACATCTTTTGTTCTCAATAGGCTCTTTTCTCCGTAACACAAAATCAGCGGTACCTTCTTTCATAGAAGACTTGGGCTGTCTCCTATTTTCAAGCCTTTAATCTTTCTGACACAAAAGTTAAAATAATACCCCCACACTTTTCAAAAGGACGGAATGGGAGAATGGTCAACACCGCATGGAGGTGCCGATTTTGATATGGACAGGACATGTGGTATTGAGATAATAATTAACTAGCAAGGTAGACGTGAAAGGGATGATGTTGACGGGCAGAACTCACATGACCCCGCTCAATTACATCTGTCAGCGCAAGCACCCAAGCCAAGCTCAATCTCCTGGGTTGTAAAAGCCATGAGATCCAGAAAAATGCCATAGAAGAGTGCAAATTGCCTACGCTGAGACTTTAATTGTAGAAAGAAAGTACTTGCTTAGAGTCACTCCTAAATTTCGCCCGATCTGATTGAAAAGGAGGCCCAGGTTTCCCACACTGTGTCACTATGCTATACTAATGCATTGGCTGGGAATCGAACCCGGGTCAACTGCTTGGAAGGCAGCTATGCTCACCACTATACCAACAATGCACCACATGCCCCTTCAAGGACGACATAACCTTCATGTCACAAGATAATTGGGTCAAAAATAGGCTCAATTTTCACCTGTTCATTGCTGAAGGTGTGAAAACCCGCCAGAAAAGCAGGCATCAAACGCTAGCCGCAGGGCACCCTTGGGTTCCATGGTGTAATGGTCAGCACTCTGGACTCTGAATCCAGTGATCCGAGTTCAAGTCTCGGTGGGACCTCGTTTGGAGTCTGCTGTTTAACCTGCTGAAGAAATCACTGGTTACAGATGTTGAAATGGATGAAAAGCACACATAAAGAGGGGCAAAAATTGCCCCGCGAGAAGTTCCGCTTCCCTGTACTACACATAGCATTTTCTGTCAACTCAGCGTTACTTCTTCCTGCCGCATCTTCCTGACCACCAAAACGGCAGCCATCTCTTCCATGGACAGTCTCAAATTCATGTGAATAGTGCATGGCCGATTACACCTCCTTCAACCACTGCACTCGAGCGATAAGGAAATCTGGCTTAAGGTGAGGTGCTGTCGTTGGCATTGACGGACACCTTTTTAGTTGATGGGTGGGAAGAATGTGAGCACAGTCCAAAGACAAGAATGCCGAGAGGTCAAGGTGATGGACTGCCAGCTCATTATTTGCTACCACATGCATTGTAGAACCCCACCTTCTTGCTATGATGACATTCGCAGGGGAACCTTTCCTGCCAATCCAGCTGACGAGCGTTTAGGTCCACTGTCCTCCTCCTTTCCATGGAAAAGAACCTCTCCCATTTGCTCCTTTTTAACATCGTTATTCTCAATAGGCTCTTTTCTCCGTAACAAAAAATAAGTGGTCCCTTCTTTCATAGAAGACTTGGGCTGTCTCCTATTTTCAAGCCTTTAATCTTTCTGACACAAAAGTTAATATAATACCCCCACACTTTTCAAAAGGACGGAATGGGAGAATGGTCAACACCGCATGGAGGTGCCGATTTTGATATGGACAGGACATGTGGTATTGAGATAATCATTAACTAGCAAGGTAGACGTGAAAGGGATGATGTTGACGGGCAGAACTCACATGACCCCGCTCAATTACATCTGTCAGCGCAAGCACCCAAGCCAAGCTCAATCTCCTGGGTTGTAAAAGCCATGAGATCCAGAAAAATGCCATAGAAGAGTGCAAATTGCCTACGCTGAGACTTTAATTGTAGAAAGAAAGTACTTGCTGAGAGTCACTCCTAAATTTCGCCCGATCTGATTGAAAAGGAGGCCCAGGTTTCCCACACTGTGTCACTATGCTATACTAATGCATTGGCCGGGAATCGAACCCGGGTCAACTGCTTGGAAGGCAGCTATGCTCACCACTATACCACCAATGCACCACAGGCCCCTTCAAGGACGACATAACCTTCATGTCACAAGATAATTGGGTCAAAAATAGGCTCAATTTTCACCTGTTCATTGCTGAAGGTGTGAAAACCCGCCAGAAAAGCAGGCATCAAACGCTAGCCGCAGGGCACCCTTGGGTTCCATGGTGTAATGGTCAGCCCTCTGGACTCTGAATCCAGTGATCCGAGTTCAAGTCTCGGTGGGACCTCGTTTGGAGTCTGCTGTTTAACCTGCTGAAGAAATCACTGGTTACAGATGTTGAAATGGATGAAAAGCACACATAAAGAGGGGCAAAAATTGCCCCGCGAGAAGTTCCGCTTCCCTGTACAACACACAGCATTTTCTGTCAACTCAGCGTTACTTCTTCCTGCCGCATCTTCCTGACCACCAAAACGGCAGCCATCTCTTCCATGGACAGTCTCAAATTCATGTGAATAGTGCATGGCCGATTACACCTCCTTCAACCACTGCACTCGAGCGATAAGGAAATCTGGCTTAAGGTGAGGTGCTGTCGTTGGCATTGACGGACACCTTTTTAGTTGATGGGTGGGAAGAATGTGAGCACAGTCCAAAGACAAGAATGCCGAGAGGTCAAGGTGATGGACTGCCAGCTCATTATTTGCTACCACATGCATTGTAGAACCCCACCTTCTTGCTATGATGACATTCGCAGGGGAACCTTTCCTGCCAATCCAGCTGACGAGCGTTTAGGTCCACTGTCCTCCTCCTTTCCATGGAAAAGAACCTCTCCCATTTGCTCCTTTTTAACATCGTTATTCTCAATAGGCTCTTTTCTCCGTAACAAAAAATAAGTGGTACCTTCTTTCATCGAAGACTTGGGCTGTCTCCTATTTTCAAGCCTTTAATCTTTCTGACACAAAAGTTAAAATAATACCCCCACACTTTTCAAAAGGACGGAATGGGAGAATGGTCAACACCGCATGGAGGTGCCGATTTTGACATGGACAGGACATGTGGTATTGAGATAATCATTAACTAGCAAGGTAGACGTGAAAGGGATGATGTTGACGGGCAGAACTCACATGACCCCGCTCAATTACATCTGTCAGCGCAAGCACCCAAGCCAAGCTCAATCTCCTGGGTTGTAAAAGCCATGAGATCCAGAAAAATGCTTTAGAAGAGTGCAAATTGCCTACGCTGAGACTTTAATTGTAGAAAGAAAGTACTTCCTGAGAGTCAGTCCCAAATTTTGCCCGATCTGATTGAAAAGGAGGCCCAGGTTTCCCTCATTGTGTCACTATGCTATACTAATGCATTGGCCAGGAATCGAACCCAGGTCAACTGCTTGGAAGGCAGCTATGCTCACCACTATACCACCAATGCACCACATGCCCCTTCAAGGACGACATAAGCTTCATGTCACAAGATAATTGGGTCAAAAATAGGCTCAATTTTCACCTGTTCATTGCTGAAGGTGTGAAAACCTGCCAGAAAAGAGGGCATCAAACGCTAGCCGCAGGGCACCCTTGGGTTCCATGGTGTAATGGTCAGAACTCTGGACTCTGAATCCAGTGATCCGAGTTCAAGTCTCGGTGGGACCTCGTTTGGAGTCTGCTGTTTAACCTGCTGAAGCAATCACTGGTTACAGACCTTAAAATGGATTAAAAGCACACATCAAGAGGGGCAAAAAAAGGCCCAGAGAGAAGTTCCGCTTCCCTGTACAACGCACACAATTTTCCGTCAACTCAGCGTTACTTCTTCCTGTTGCATCTTCCTGGCCACCAAAACGGCAGCCATCTCTTCCATGGACAGTCTCAAATTCATGTGAATAGTGTATGGCCGATGACACCACCTTCAACCACTGCACTCGAGCGATAAGGAAATCTGGCTTAAGGTGAGGTGCTATCGTTGGCATTGACGGACACCTTTTTAGTTGATGGGTGGGCAGAATGTGAGCACAGTCCAAAGACAAGAATGCCGAGAGGTCAAGGTGATGGACTGCCAGCTCATTATTTGCTACCACATGCATTGTAGAACCCCACCTTCTTGCTATGATGACATTCGCAGGGGAACCTTTCCTGCCAATCCAGCTGACGAGCGTTTAGCTCCACTGTCCTCCTCGTTTCCATGGAAAAGCACCTCTCCCATTTGCTCCTTTTTAACATCTTTTGTTCTCAATAGGCTCTTTTCTCCGTAACACAAAATCAGCGGTACCTTCTTTCATAGAAGACTTGGGCTGTCTCCTATTTTCAAGCCTTTAATCTTTCTGACACAAAAGTTAAAATAATACCCCCACACTTTTCAAAAGGACGGAATGGGAGAATGGTCAACACCGCATGGAGGTGCCGATTTTGATATGGACAGGACATGTGGTATTGAGATAATAATTAACTAGCAAGGTAGACGTGAAAGGGATGATGTTGACGGGCAGAACTCACATGACCCCGCTCAATTACATCTGTCAGCGCAAGCACCCAAGCCAAGCTCAATCTCCTGGGTTGTAAAAGCCATGAGATCCAGAAAAATGCCATAGAAGAGTGCAAATTGCCTACGCTGAGACTTTAATTGTAGAAAGAAAGTACTTGCTTAGAGTCACTCCTAAATTTCGCCCGATCTGATTGAAAAGGAGGCCCAGGTTTCCCACACTGTGTCACTATGCTATACTAATGCATTGGCCGGGAATCAAACCCGGGTCAACTGCTTGGAAGGCAGCTATGCTCACCACTATACCACCAATGCACCACATGCCCCTTCAAGGACGACATAACCTTCATGTCACAAGATAATTGGGTCAAAAATAGGCTCAATTTTCACCTGTTCATTGCTGAAGGTGTGAAAACCCGCCAGAAAAGCAGGCATCAAACGCTAGCCGCAGGGCACCCTTGGGTTCCATGGTGTAAAGGTCAGCACTCTGGACTCTGAATCCAGTGATCCGAGTTCAAGTCTCGGTGGGACCTCGTTTGGAGTCTGCTGTTTAACCTGCTGAAGAAATCACTGGTTACAGATGTTGAAATGGATGAAAAGCACACATAAAGAGGGGCAAAAATTGCCCCGCGAGAAGTTCCGCTTCCCTGTACTACACATAGCATTTTCTGTCAACTCAGCGTTACTTCTTCCTGCCGCATCTTCCTGACCACCAAAACGGCAGCCATCTCTTCCATGGACAGTCTCAAATTCATGTGAATAGTGCATGGCCGATTACACCTCCTTCAACCACTGCACTCGAGCGATAAGGAAATCTGGCTTAAGGTGAGGTGCTGTCGTTGGCATTGACGGACACCTTTTTAGTTGATGGGTGGGAAGAATGTGAGCACAGTCCAAAGACAAGAATGCCGAGAGGTCAAGGTGATGGACTGCCAGCTCATTATTTGCTACCACATGCATTGTAGAACCCCACCTTCTTGCTATGATGACATTCGCAGGGGAACCTTTCCTGCCAATCCAGCTGACGAGCGTTTAGGTCCACTGTCCTCCTCCTTTCCATGGAAAAGAACCTCTCCCATTTGCTCCTTTTTAACATCGTTATTCTCAATAGGCTCTTTTCTCCGTAACAAAAAATAAGTGGTCCCTTCTTTCATAGAAGACTTGGGCTGTCTCCTATTTTCAAGCCTTTAATCTTTCTGACACAAAAGTTAAAATAATACCCCCACACTTTTCAAAAGGACGGAATGGGAGAATGGTCAACACCGCATGGAGGTGCCGATTTTGACATGGACAGGACATGTGGTATTGAGATAATTATTAGCTTGCAAGGTAGACGTGAAAGGGATGATGTTGACGGGCAGAACTCACATGACCCCGCTCAATTACTTCTGTCAGCGCAAGCACCCAAGCCAAGCTCAATCTCCTGGGTTGTAAAAGCCATGAGATCCAGAAAAATGCCATAGAAGAGTGCAAATTGCCTACGCTGAGACTTTAATTGTAGAAAGAAAGTACTTCCTGAGAGTCAGTCCCAAATTTTGCCCGATCTGATTGAAAAGGAGGCAAAGGTTTCCCTCACTGTGTCACTATGCAAGACTAATGCATTGGCCAGGAATCGAACCCGGGTCAACTGCTTGGAAGGCAGCTATGCTCACCACTATACCACCAATGCACCACATGCCCCTTCAAGGATGACATAAGCTTCATGTCACAAGATAATTGGGTCAAAAATCGGCTCAATTTTCACCTGTTCATTGCTGAAGGTGTGAAAACCCGCCAGAAAAGCAGGCATCAAACGCTAGCCGCAGGGCACCCTGGGGTTCCATGGTGTAATGGTCAGCACTCTGGACTCTGAATCCAATGATCTGAGTTCAAGTCTCGGTGGGACCTCGTTTGGAGTCTGCTGTTTAACCTGCTGAAGAAATCACTGGTTACAGATGTTGAAATGGATGAAAAGCACACATAAAGAGGGGCAAAAATTGCCCCGCGAGAAGTTCCGCTTCCCTGTACAACACATGGAATTTTCTGTCAACTCAGCGTTACTTCTTCCTGCCGCATCTTCCTGACCACCAAAACGGCAGCCATCTTTTCCAAGGACAGTCTCAAATTCATGTGAATAGTGCATGGCCGATTACACCACCTTCAACCACTGCACTCGAGCGATAAGGAAATCTGGCTTAAGGTGAGGTGCTGTCGTTGGCATTGACGGACACCTTTTTAGTTGATGGGTGGGAAGAATGTGAGCACAGTCCAAAGACAAGAATGCCGAGAGGTCAAGGTGATGGACTGCCAGCTCATTATTTGCTACCACATGCATTGTAGAACCCCACCTTCTTGCTATGATGACATTCGCAGGGGAACCTTTCCTGCCAATCCAGCTGACGAGCGTTTAGGTCCACTGTCCTCCTCCTTTCCATGGAAAAGAACCTCTCCCATTTGCTCCTTTTGAACATCTTTTGTTCTCAATAGCCTCTTTTCTCTGTAACACGAAATCAGCGGTAGCTTCTTTCATAGAAGACTTGGGATGTCTCCTATTTTCAAGCCTTTAATCTTCCTGACACAAAAGAAAAAAATTATACCCCCACACTTTTCAAAAGGAAGGAATGGGAGAATGGTCAACACTGCATGGAGGTCCCGATATTGACATGGACAGGACATGTGGTATGTAGATAATTATTAACTAGCAAGGTAGACGTGATAGGGATGATGTTGACGGGCAGAACTCACATGACCCCGCTCAATTACATCTGTCAGCGCAAGCACCCAAGCCAAGCTCAATCTCCTGGGTTGTAAAAGCCATGAGATCCAGAAAAATGCCATAGAAGAGTGCAAATTGCCTACGCTGAGACTTTAATTGTAGAAAGAAAGTACTTCCTGAGAGTCACTCCCAAATTTCGCCCGATCTGATTGAAAAGGGGGCCAAGGTTTCCCACACTGTGTCACTATGCTATACTAATGCATTGGCCGGGAATCGAACCCGGGTCAACTGCTTGGAAGGCAGCTATGCTCACCACTATACCACCAATGCACCACATGCCCCTTCAAGGACGACATAAGCTTCATGTCACAAGATAATTGGGTCAAAAATAGGCTCAATTTTCACCTGTTCATTGCTGAAGGTGTGAAAACCCGCCATAAAAGCAGGCATCAAACGCTAGCCACAGGGCACCCTTGGGTTCCATGGTGTAATGGTCAGCACTCTGGACTCTGAATCCAGTGATCCGAGTTCAAGTCTCGGTGGAACCTCGTTCGAGTCTGCTGTTTAACCTGCTGAAGCAATCACTGGTTACAGACGTTAAAATGGATTAAAAAAACACATTAAGAGGGGCAAAGAAAGGCCCCGAGAGAAGTTCCGCTTCCCTGTACAACGCACAGCATCTTCCGTCAACTCGGCGTTGCTTCTTCATGTTGAATCTTCCTGGCCACCAAAATGGCAGCCATCTCTTCCATGGACACTCTCAAATTCATGTGAATAGTGCATGGCCGATTACACCACCTTCAACCACTGCACTCGAGCGATAAGGAAATCTGGCTTAAGGTGAGGTTCTGTCGTTGGCATTGACGGACACCTTTTTAGTTGATGGGTGGGCAGAATGTGAGCACAGTCCAAAGACAAGAATGCCGAGAGGTCAAGGTGATGGACTGCCAGCTCATTATTTGCTACCACATGCATTGTAGAACCCCACCTTCTTGCTATGATGACATTTGCAGGGGAACCTTTCCTGCCAATCCAGCTGACGAGCGTTTAGGTCCACTGTCCTCCTCCTTTCCATGGAAAAGAACCTCTCCCATTTGCTCCTTTTTAACATCTTTTGTTCTCAATAGGCTCTTTTCTCCGGAACACGAAATCAGCGGTACCTTCTTTCATAGAAGACTTGGGATGTCTCCTATTTTCAAGCCTTTAATCTTTCTGACACAAAAGTTAAAATAATACCCCCACACTTTTCAAAAGGACGGAATGGGAGAATGGTCAACACCGCATGGAGGTGCCGATTTTGACATGGACAGGACATGTGGTATTGAGATAATTATAAACTAGCAAGGTAGACGTGAAAGGGATGATGTTGACGGGCAGAACTCACATGACCCCGCTCAATTACATCTGTCAGCGCAGGCAAAAAAGCCAAGCTCAATCTCCTGGGTTGTAAAAGCCATGAGATCCAGAAAAATGCCATAGAAGAGTGCAAATTGCCTACGCTGAGACTTTAATTGTAGAAAGAAAGTACTTCCTGAGAGTCAGTCCCAAATTTTGCCCGATCTGATTGAAAAGGGGGCCAAGGTTTCCCACACTGTGTCACTATGCTGTACTAATGCATTGGCCGGGAATCGAACCCGGGTCAACTGCTTGGAAGGCAGCTATGCTCACCACTATACCACCAATGCACCACATGCCCCTTCAAGGACGACATAAGCTTCATGTCACAAGATAATTGGGTCAAAAATAGGCTCAATTTTCACCTGTTCATTGCTGAAGGTGTGAAAACCCGCCAGAAAAGCAGGCATCAAACGCTAGCCGCAGGGCACCCTTGGATTCCATGGTGTAATGGTCAGCACTCTGGACTCTGAATCCAGTGATCCGAGTTCAAGTCTCGGTGGAACCTTGTTCGAGTCTGCTGTTTAACCTGCTGAAGCAATCACTCGTTACAGATGTTAAAATGGTTTAAAAAAACACATCAAGAGGGGCAAAAAAAGGCCCCGAGAGAAGTTCCGCTTCCCTGTACAACGCACAGCATTTTCCGTCAACTCGGCGTTGCTTCTTCATGTTGCATCTTCCTGGCCACCAAAACGGCAGCCATCTCTTCCATGGACACTCTCAAATTCATGTGAATAGTGCATGGCCGATTACACCACCTTCAACCACTGCACTCGAGCGATAAGGAAATCTGGCTTAAGGTGAGGTGCTGTCGTTGGCATTGACGGACACCTTTTTAGTTGATGGGTGGGCAGAATGTGAGCACAGTCCAAAGACAAGAATGCCGAGAGGTCAAGGTGATGGACTGCCAGCTCATTATTTGCTACCACATGCATTGTAGAACCCCACCTTCTTGCTATGATGACATTCGAAGGGGAACCTTTCCTGCCAATCCAGCTGACGAGCGTTTAGCTCCACTGTCCTCCTCATTTCCATGGAAAAGCACCTCTCCCATTTGCTCCTTTTGAACATCTTTTGTTCTCAATAGCCTCTTTTCTCCGTAACACGAAATCAGCGGTACCTTCTTTCATAGAAGACTTGGGATGTCTCCTATTTTCAAGCCTTTAATCTTCCTGACACAAAAGAAAAAAATTATACCCCCACACTTTTCAAAAGGAAGGAATGGGAGAATGGTCAACACTGCATGGAGGTCCCGATATTGACATGGACAGGACATGTGGTATGTAGATAATTATTAACTAGCAAGGTAGACGTGAAAGGGATGATGTTGACGGGCAGAACTCACATGACCCCGCTCAATTACATCTGTCAGCGCAAGCACCCAAGCCAAGCTCAATCTCCTGGGTTGTAAAAGCCATGAGATCCAGAAAAATGCCATAGAAGAGTGCAAATTGCCTACGCTGAGACTTTAATTGTAGAAAGAAAGTACTTCCTGAGAGTCACTCCCAAATTTCGCCCGATCTGATTGAAAAGGGGGCCAAGGTTTCCCACACTGTGTCCCTATGCTATACTAATGCATTGGCTGGGAATCGAAGCCGGGTCAACTGCTTGGAAGGCAGCTATGCTCACCACTATACCACCAATGCACCACATGCCGCTTCAAGGACGACATAAGCTTCATTTCACAAGATATTTGGGTCATAAATAGGCTCAATTTTCACCTGTTCATTGCCGAAGGTGTGAAAACCCGCCAGAAAAGCAGGCATCAAACGCTAGCCGCAGGGCACCCTTGGGTTCCATGGTGTAATGGTCAGCACTCTGGACTCTGAATCCAGTGATCCGAGTTCAAGTCTCAGTGGGACCTTGTCTGGAGTCTGCTGTTTAACCTGCTGAAGCAATCACTGGGTACAGACGTTAAAATCGATGAAAAACACACATCAAAAGGGGCAAAACAAGGCCCAGAGAGAAGTTCCGCTTCCCTGTACAACGCACACAATTCTCCGTCAACTCAGCGTTACTTCTTCCTGTTGTATCTTCCTGGCCACCAAAACGGCAGCCATCTCTTCCATGGACAGTCTCAAATTCATGTGAATAGTGCATGGCCGATGACACCACCTTCAACCACTGCACTCGAGCGATAAGGAAATCTGGCTTAAGGTGAGGTGCTGTCGTTGGCATTGACGGACACCTTTTTAGTTGATGGGTGGGCAGAATGTGAGCACAGTCCAAAGACAAGAATGCCGAGAGGTCAAGGTGATGGACTGCCAGCTCATTATTTGCTACCACATGCATTGTAGAACCCCACCTTCTTGCTATGATGACATTCGCAGGGGAACCTTTCCTGCCAATCCAGCTGACGAGCGTTTAGTTCCACTGTCCTCCTCATTTCCATGGAAAAGCACCTCTCCCATTTGCTCCTTTTTAACATCTTTTGTTCTCAATAGGCTCTTTTCTCCGTAACACGAAATCAGCAGTACCTTCTTTCATAGAAGACTTGGGATGTCTCCTATTTTCAAGCCTTTAATCTTCCTGACACAAAAGAAAAAAATGATACCCCCACACTTTTCAAAAGGAAGGAATGGGAGAATGGTCAACACCGCATGGAGGTCCCGATTTTGACATGGACAGGACATGTGGTATGGAGATAATTATTAACTAGCAAGGTAGACGTGAAAGGGATGATGTTGACGGGCAGAACTCACATGACCCCGCTCAATTACATCTGTCAGCGCAGGCAAAAAAGCAAAGCTCAATCGCCTAGGTTGTAAAAGCCATGAGATCCAGAAAAATGCCATAGAAGAGTGCAAACTGCCTACGCTGAGACTTTTATTGTAGAAAGAAAGTACTTGCTGAGAGTCAGTCCCAAATTTCGCCCGATCTGATTGAAAAGGAGGTCAAGGTTTCCCATGCTGTGTCACAATGCTATACTAATGCATTGGCCAGGAAGCGAACCCGGGTCAACTGCTTGGAAGGCAGCTATGCTCACCACTATACCACCAATGCACCACATGCCTGTCAAGGATGACATAAGCTTCATGTCATAAGATAATTGGGTCAAAAATAGACTCAATTTTCACCTGTTCATTTCTGAAGGTGTGAAAACCCGCCAGAAAAGCAGGCATCAAACGCTAGCCACAGGGCACCCTTGGGTTCCATGGTGTAATGGTCAGCCCTCTGGACTCTGAATCCAGTGATCCGAGTTCAAGTCTCGGTGGGACCTCGTTTGGAGTCTGCTGTTTAACCTGCTGAAGCAATCACTGGTTAAAGATGTTGAAATGGATGAAAAGCACACATAAAGAGGGGTAAAAATGGCCCCGCGAGAAGTTCTGCTTCCCTGTACAACACACAGCATTTTCTGTCAACTCAGCGTTACTTCTTCCTGCCGCATCTTCTTTGACCACCAAAACGGCGGCCATCTCTTCCAAGGACAGTCTAAAATTCATGTGAATAGTGCATGGCCGATTACACCACCTTTAACCACTGCACTTGAGCGATAAGGAAATCTGGCTTAAGGTGAGGTGCTATTGTTGGCATTCACAGACACCTTTTTAGTTGATGGGTGGGCAGAATGTGAGCACAGTCCAAAGACAAGAATGCCGAGCGGTCAAGGTGATGGAATGCCAGCTCATTATTTGCTACCACATGCATTGTAGAACCCCACCTTCTTGCTATGATGACATTCGCAGGGGAACCTTTCCTGCCAATCCAGCTGACGGGCGTTTAGGTCCACTGTCCTCCTCATTTCCATGGAAAAGCACCTCTCCCATTTGCTCCTTTTTAACATCTTTTGTTCTCAATAGGCTCTTTTCTCCGTAACACGATATCAGCGGTACCTTCTTTCATAGAAGACTTGGGATGTCTCCTATTTTAAAGCCTTTAATCTTTCTGACACAAAAGTTAATATAATACCCCCACACTTTTCAAAAGGATGGAATGGGAGAATGGTCAACACCGCATGGAGGTGCCGATTTTGACATGGACAGGACATGTGGTATTGAGATAATTATTAACTAGCAAGGTAGACGTGAAAGGGATGATGTTGACGGGCAGAACTCACATGACCCCGCTCAATTACATCTGTCAGCGCAAGCACCCAAGCCAAGCTCAATCTCCTGGGTTGTAAAAGCCATGAGATCCAGAAAAATGCCATAGAAGAGTGCAAATTGCCTACGCTGAGACTTTAATTGTAGAAAGAAAGTACTTCCTGAGAGTCACTCCCAAATTTCGCCCGATCTGATTGAAAAGGAGGCCCAGGTTTCCCACACTGTGTCACTATGCTATACTAATGCATTGGCCGGGAATCGAACCCGGGTCAACTGCTTGGAAGGCAGCTATGCTCACCACTATACCACCAATGCACCACATGCCCCTTCAAGGACGACATAAGCTTCATGTCACAAGATAATTGGGTCAAAAAAAGGCTCAATTTTCACCTGTACATTGCTGAAGGTGTGAAAACCCGCCAGAAAAGCAGGCATCAAACGCTAGCCGCAGGGCACCCTTGGGTTCCATGGTGTAATGGTCAGCACTCTGGACTCTGAATCCAGTGATCCAAGTTCAAGTCTCGGTGGAACCTTGTTCGAGTCTGCTGTTCAACCTGCTGAAGCAATCACTGGTTACAGACGTTAAAATTGATTAAAAACACACATAAAGAGGGGCAACAAAAGGCCCTGAGAGAAGTTCCGCTTCCCTGTACAACGCACTGCATTTTCCGTCAACTCAGCGTTGCTTCTTCATGTTGCATCTTCCTGGCCACCAAAACGGCAGCCATCTCTTCCATGGACAGTCTCAAATTCATGTGAATAGTGCATGGCCGATTACAACACCTTCAACCACTGCACTCGAGCGATAAGGAAATCTGGCTTCAGGTGAGGTGCTGTCGTTGGCATTGACGGACACCTTTTTAGTTGATGGGTGGGCAGAATGTGAGCACAGTCCAAAGACAAGAATGCCGAGAGGTCAAGGTGATGGACTGCCAGCTCATTATTTGCTACCACATGCATTGTAGAACCCCACCTTCTTGCTATGATGACATTCGCAGGGGAACCTTTCCTGCCAATCCAGCTGACGAGCGTTTAGGTCCACTGTCCTCCTCCTTTCCATGGAAAAGAACCTCTCCCATTTGCTCCTTTTTAACATCGTTCTTCTCAATAGGCTCTTTTCTCCGTAACAAAAAATAAGTGGTACCTTCTTTCATAGAAGACTTGGGCTGTCTCCTATTTTCAAGCCTTTAATCTTTCTGACACAAAAGTTAAAATAATACCCCCACACTTTTCAAAAGGACGGAATGGGAGAATGGTCAACACTGCATGGAGGTCCCGATATTGACATGGACAGGACATGTGGTATGTAGATAATTATTAACTAGCAAGGTAGACGTGAAAGGGATGATGTTGACGGGCAGAACTCACATGACCCCGCTCAATTACATCTGTCAGCGCAAGCACCCAAGCCAAGCTCAATCTCCTGGGTTGTAAAAGCCATGAGATCCAGAAAAATGCCATAGAAGAGTGCAAATTGCCTACGCTGAGACTTTAATTGTAGAAAGAAAGTACTTCCTGAGAGTCAGTCCCAAATTTCGCCCGATCTGATTGAAAAGGAGGCCAAGGTTTCCCACACTGTGTCACTATGCTATACTACTGCATTGGCCGGGAATCGAACCCGGGTCAACTGCTTGGAAGGCAGCTATGCTCACCACTATACCACCAATGCACCGCATGCCCCTTCAAGGACGACATAAGCTTCATGTCACAAGATAATTGGGTCAAAAATAGGCTCAATTTTCACCTGTTCATTGCTGAAGGTGTGAAAACCCGCCAGAAAAGCAGGCATCAAACGCTAGCCGCAGGGCACCCTTGGGTTCCATGGTGTAATGGTCAGCACTCTGGACTCTGAATCCAGTGATCCGAGTTCAAGTCTCGGTGGGACCTCGTTCGAGTCTGCTGTTCAACCTGCTGAAGCAATCACTGGTTACAGATGTTGAAATGGATGAAAAGCACACACAAAGAGGGGTAAAAATGGCCCCGCGAGAAGTTCTGCTTCCCTGTACAGCACACAGCATTTTCTGTCAACTCAGCGTTGCTTCTTCATGTTGCATCTTCCTGGCCACCAAAACGGCAGCCATCTCTTCCATGGACAGTCTCAAATTCATGTGAATAGTGCATGGCCGATTACAACACCTTCAACCACTGCACTCGAGCGATAAGGAAATCTGGCTTCAGGTGAGGTGCTGTCGTTGGCATTGACGGACACCTTTTTAGTTGATGGGTGGGCAGAATGTGAGCACAGTCCAAAGACAAGAATGCCGAGAGGTCAAGGTGATGGACTGCCAGCTCATTATTTGCTACCACATGCATTGTAGAACCCCACCTTCTTGCTATGATGACATTCGCAGGGGAACCTTTCCTGCCAATCCAGCTGACGAGCGTTTAGGTCCACTGTCCTCCTCCTTTCCATGGAAAAAAACCTCTCCCATTTGCTCCTTTTTAACATCGTTCTTCTCAATAGGCTCTTTTCTCCGTAACAAAAAATAAGTGGTACCTTCTTTCATAGAAGACTTGGGCTGTCTCCTATTTTCAAGCCTTTAATCTTTCTGACACAAAAGTTAAAATAATACCCCCACACTTTTCAAAAGGACGGAATGGGAGAATGGTCAACACCGCATGGAGGTGCCGATTTTGACATGGACAGGACATGTGGTATTGAGATAATTATTAACTTGCAAGGTAGACGTGAAAGGGATGATGTTGACGGGAAGAACTCACATGACCCCGCTCAATTACTTCTGTCAGCGCAAGCACCCAAGCCAAGCTCAATCTCCTGGGTTGTAAAAGCCATGAGATCCAGAAAAATGCCATAGAAGAGTGCAAATTGCCTACGCTGAGACTTTAATTGTAGAAAGAAAGTACTTCCTGAGAGTCAGTCCCAAATTTTGCCCGATCTGATTGAAAAGGAGGCCAAGGTTTCCCTCACTGTGTCACTATGCAAGACTAATGCATTGGCCAGGAATGGAACCCGGGTCAACTGCTTGGAAGGCAGCTATTCTCACCACTATACCACCAATGCACCACATGCCCCTTCAAGGATGACATAAGCTTCATGTCACAAGATAATTGGGTCAAAAATAGGCTCAATTTTCACCTGTTCATTGCTGAAGGTGTGAAAACCCGCCAGAAAAGCAGGCATCAAACGCTAGCCGCAGGGCACCCTTGGGTTCCATGGTGTAATGGTCAGCACTCTGGACTCTGAATCCAGTGATCCGAGTTCAAGTCTCGGTGGGACCTCGTTTGGAGTCTGCTGTTTAACCTCCTGAAGAAATCACTGGTTACAGATGTTGAAATGGATGAAAAGCACACATAAAGAGGGGCAAAATTTGCCCCGCGAGAAGTTCCGCTTCCCTGTACAACGCACAGCATTTTCCGTCAACTCAGCGTTGCTTCTTCATGTTGCATCTTCCTGGCCACCAAAACGGCAGCCATCTCTTCCATGGACAGTCTCAAATTCATGTGAATAGTGCATGGCCGATTACAACACCTTCAACCACTGCACTCGAGCGATAAGGAAATCTGGCTTCAGGTGAGGTGCTGTCGTTGGCATTGACGGACACCTTTTTAGTTGATGGGTGGGCAGAATGTGAGCACAGTCCAAAGACAAGAATGCCGAGAGGTCAAGGTGATGGACTGCCAGCTCATTATTTGCTACCACATGCATTGTAGAACCCCACCTTCTTGCTATGATGACATTCGCAGGGGAACCTTTCCTGCCAATCCAGCTGACGAGCGTTTAGGTCCACTGTCCTCCTCCTTTCCATGGAAAAGAACCTCTCCCATTTGCTCCTTTTTAACATCGTTCTTCTCAATAGGCTCTTTTCTACGTAACAAAAAATAAGTGGTACCTTCTTTCATAGAAGACTTGGGCTGTCTCCTACTTTCAAGCCTTTAATCTTTCTGACACAAAAGTTAAAATAATACCCCCACACTTTTCAAAAGGACGGAATGGGAGAATGGTCAACACCGCATGGAGGTGCCGATTTTGACATGGACAGGACATGTGGTATTGAGATAATTATTAACTTGCAAGGTAGACGTGAAAGGGATGATGTTGACGGGCAGAACTCACATGACCCCGCTCAATTACTTCTGTCAGCGCAAGCACCCAAGCCAAGCTCAATCTCCTGGGTTGTAAAAGCCATGAGATCCAGAAAAATGCCATAGAAGAGTGCAAATTGCCTACGCTGAGACTTTAATTGTAGAAAGAAAGTACTTCCTGAGAGTCAGTCCCAAATTTTGCCCGATCTGATTGAAAAGGAGGCCAAGGTTTCCCTCACTGTGTCACTATGCAAGACTAATGCATTGGCCAGGAATGGAACCCGGGTCAACTGCTTGGAAGGCAGCTATTCTCACCACTATACCACCAATGCACCACATGCCCCTTCAAGGATGACATAAGCTTCATGTCACAAGATAATTGGGTCAAAAATAGGCTCAATTTTCACCTGTTCATTGCTGAAGGTGTGAAAACCCGCCAGAAAAGCAGGCATCAAACGCTAGCCGCAGGGCACCCTTGGGTTCCATGGTGTAATGGTCAGCACTCTGGACTCTGAATCCAGTGATCCGAGTTCAAGTCTCGGTGGGACCTCGTTTGGAGTCTGCTGTTTAACCTGCTGAAGAAATCACTGGTTACAGATGTTGAAATGGATGAAAAGCACACATAAAGAGGGGCAAAATTTGCCCCGCGAGAAGTTCCGCTTCCCTGTACAACACATGGCATTTTCTGTCAACTCAGCGTTGCTTCTTCCTGCCGCATCTTCCTGACCACCAAAACGGCAGCCATCTTTTCCAAGGACAGTCTCAAATTCATGTGAATAGTGCATGGCCGATTACACCACCTTCAACCACTGCACTCGAGCGATAAGGAAATCTGGCTTAAGGTGAGGTGCTGTCGTTGGCATTGACGGACACCTTTTTAGTTGATGGGTGGGAAGAATGTGAGCACAGTCCAAAGACAAGAATGCCGAGAGGTCAAGGTGATGGACTGCCAGCTCATTATTTGCTACCACATGCATTGTAGAACCCCACCTTCTTGCTATGATGACATTCGCAGGGGAACCTTTCCTGCCAATCCAGCTGACGAGCGTTTAGGTCCACTGTCCTCCTCCTTTCCATGGAAAAGAACCTCTCCCATTTGCTCCTTTTTAACATCGTTATTCTCAATAGGCTCTTTTCTCCGTAACAAAAAATAAGTGGTCCCTTCTTTCATAGAAGACTTGGGCTGTCTCCTATTTTCAAGCCTTTAATCTTTCTGACACAAAAGTTAAAATAATACCCCCACACTTTTCAAAAGGACGGAATGGGAGAATGGTCAACACCGCATGGAGGTGCCGATTTTGACATGGACAGGACATGTGGTATTGAGATAATCATTAACTAGCAAGGTAGACGTGAAAGGGATGATGTTGACGGGCAGAACTCACATGACCCCGCTCAATTACATCTGTCAGCGCAAGCACCCAAGCCAAGCTCAATCTCCTGGGTTGTAAAAGCCATGAGATCCAGAAAAATGACATAGAAGAGTGCAAATTGCCTACGCTGAGACTTTAATTGTAGAAAGAAAGTACTTGCTGAGAGTCACTCCCAAATTTCGCCCGATCTGATTGAAAAGGAGGCCAAGGTTTCCCTCACTGTGTCACTATGCAAGACTAATGCATTGGCCAGGAATCGAACCCGGGTCAACTGCTTGGAAGGAAGCTATGCTGACCACTATACCACCAATGCACCACATGCCCCTTCAAGGATGTCATAACCTTCATGTTACAAGATAATTGGGTCAAAAATAGGCTCAATTTTCACCTGTTCATTGCTGAAGGTGTGAAAACCCGCCAGAAAAGCAGGCATCAAACGCTAGCCGCAGGGCACCCTTGGGTTCCATGGTGTAATGGTCAGCACTCTGGACTCTGAATCCAGTGATCCGAGTTCAAGTCTCGGTGGGACCTCGTTTGGAGTCTGCTGTTTAACCTGCTGAAGAAATCACTGGTTACAGATGTTGAAATGGATGAAAAGCACACATAAAGAGGGGCAAAAATTGCCCCGCGAGAAGTTCCGCTTCCCTGTACAACACATGGCATTTTCTGTCAACTCAGCGTTACTTCTTCCTGCCGCATCTTCCTGACCACCAAAACGGCAGCCATCTTTTCCAAGGACAGTCTCAAATTCATGTGAATAGTGCATGGCCGATTACACCACCTTCAACCACTGCACTCGAGCGATAAGGAAATCTGGCTTAAGGTGAGGTGCTGTCGTTGGCATTGACGGACACCTTTTTAGTTGATGGGTGGGAAGAATGTGAGCACAGTCCAAAGACAAGAATGCCGAGAGGTCAAGGTGATGGACTGCCAGCTCATTATTTGCTACCACATGCATTGTAGAACCCCACCTTCTTGCTATGATGACATTCGCAGGGGAACCTTTCCTGCCAATCCAGCTGACGAGCGTTTAGGTCCACTGTCCTCCTCCTTTCCATGGAAAAGAACCTCTCCCATTTGCTCCTTTCTAACATCGTTATTCTCAATAGGCTCTTTTCTCCGTAACAAAAAATAAGTGGTCCCTTCTTTCATAGAAGACTTGGGCTGTCTCCTATTTTCAAGCCTTTAATCTTTCTGACACAAAAGTTAAAATAATACCCCCACACTTTTCAAAAGGACGGAATGGGAGAATGGTCAACACCGCATGGAGGTGCCGATTTTGACATGGACAGGACATGTGGTATTGAGATAATCATTAACTAGCAAGGTAGACGTGAAAGGGATGATGTTGACGGGCAGAACTCACATGACCCCGCTCAATTACATCTGTCAGCGCAAGCACCCAAGCCAAGCTCAATCTCCTGGGTTGTAAAAGCCATGAGATCCAGAAAAATGCCATAGAAGAGTGCAAATTGCCTACGCTGAGACTTTAATTATAGAAAGAAAGTACTTCCTGAGAGTCACTCCCAAATTTCGCCCGATCTGATTGAAAAGGAGGCCCAGGTTTCCCACACTGTGTCACTATGCTATACTAATGCATTGGCCGGGAATCGAAGCCAGGTCAACTGCTTGGAAGGCAGCTATGCTCACCACTATACCACCAATGCACCACATGCCCCTTCCTGGACGACATAAGGTTGATGTCAACAGATAATTGGGTCAAAAATAGGCTCAATTTTCACCTGTTCATTGCTGAAGGTGTGAAAACCCGCCATAAAAGCAGGCATCAAACGCTAGCCGCAGGGCACCCTTGGGTTCCATGGTGTAATGGTCAGCACTCTGGATTCTGAATCCAGTGATCCGAGTTCAAGTCTCGGTGGAACCTCGTTCGAGTCTGCTCTTTAACCTGCTGAAGCAATCACTGGTTACAGACGTTAAAATAGATTAAAAACACACATCAAGAGGGGCAAAAAAAGGCCCCGAGAGAAGTTCCGCTTCACTTTACAACGCACAGCATTTTCCGTCAACTCAGCGTTGCGTCTTCATGTTGGATCTTCCTGGCCACCAAAACGGCAGCCATCTCTTCCATGGACAGTCTCAAATTCATGTGAATAGTGCATGGCCGATTACACCACCTTCAACCACTGCACTCGAGCGATAAGGAAATCTGGCTTAAGGTGAGGTTCTGTCGTTGGCATTGACGGACACCTTTTTAGTTGATGGGTGGGAAGAATGTGAGCACAGTCCAAAGACAAGAATGCCGAGAGGTCAAGGTGATGGACTGCCAGCTCATTATTTGCTACCACATGCATTGTAGAACCCCACCTTCTTGCTATGTTGACATTCGCAGGGGAACCTTTCCTGCCAATCCAGCTGACGAGCGTTTAGGTCCACTGTCCTCCTCCTTTCCATGGAAAAGAACCTCTCCCATTTGCTCCTTTTTGACATCGTTATTCTCAATAGGCTCTTTTCTCAGTAACAAAAAATAAGTGGTACCTTCTTTCATAGAAGACTTGGGATGTCTCCTATTTTCAAGCCTTTAATCTTCCTGACACAAAAGCAAAAATAATACCCCCACACTTTTCAAAAGGACGGAATGGGAGAATGGTCAACACCGCATGGAGTTCCCGATGTTGTCATGGACAGGACATGTGGTATAGAGACAATTATTAACTCGCAAGGTAGACGTGAAAGGGATGAGGTTGACATGCAGAACTCACATGACCCCGCTCAATTACATCTGTCAGCGCAGGCAACCAAGCCAAGCTCAATCTCCTGGGTTGTAAAAGCCATGAGATCCAGAAAAATGCCATTGAAGAGTGCAAATTGCCTACGCTGAGACTTTAATTGTAGAAAGAAAGTACTTGCTGAGAGTCAGTCCCAAATTTCGCCCGATCTGATTGAAAAGGAGGTCAAGGTTTCCCACGCTGTGTCACTATGCTATACTAATGCATTGGCCGGGAATCGAACCCGGGTCAACTGCTTGGAAGGCAGCTATGCTCACCACTATACCACCAATGCACCACATGCCCCTTCAAGGACGACATAAGCTTCATGTCACAAGATAATTGGGTCAAAAATAGGCTCAATTTTCACCTGTTCATTGCTGAAGGTGTGAAAACCCGCCATAAAAGCAGGCATAAAACGCTAGCCGTAGGGCACCCTTGGGTTACATGGTGTAATGGTCAGCACTCTGGACTCTGAATCCAGTGATCCGAGTTCAAGTCTCGGTGGAACCTCGTTCGAGTCTGCTGTTTAACCTGCTGAAGCAATCACTGGTTACAGACGTTAAAATGGATTAAAAAAACACATTAAGAGGGGCAAAGAAAGGCCCCGAGAGAAGTTCCGCTTCCCTGTACAACGCACAGCATTTTCCGTCAACTCGGCGTTGCTTCTTCATGTTGCATCTTCCTGGCCACCAAAACGGCAGCCATCTCTTCCATGGACACTCTCAAATTCATGTGAATAGTGCATGGCCGATTACACCACCTTCAACCACTGCACTCGAGCGATAAGGAAATCTGGCTTAAGGTGAGGTGCTGTCGTTGGCATTGACGGACACCTTTTTAGTTGATGGGTGGGCAGAATGTGAGCACAGTCCAAAGACAAGAATGCCGAGAGGTCAAGGTGATGGACTGCCAGCTCATTATTTGCTACCACATGCATTGTAGAACCCCACCTTCTTGCTATGATGACATTTGCAGGGGAACCTTTCCTGCCAATCCAGCTGACGAGCGTTTAGGTCCACTGTCCTCCTCCTTTCCATGGAAAAGAACCTCTCCCATTTGCTCCTTTTTAACATCTTTTGTTCTCAATAGGCTCTTTTCTCCGGAACACGAAATCAGCGGTACCTTCTTTCATAGAAGACTTGGGATGTCTCCTATTTTCAAGCCTTTAATCTTTCTGACACAAAAGTTAAAATAATACCCCCACACTTTTCAAAAGGACGGAATGGGAGAATGGTCAACACCGCATGGAGGTGCCGATTTTGACATGGACAGGACATGTGGTATTGAGATAATTATAAACTAGCAAGGCAGACGTGAAAGGGATGATGTTGACGGGCAGAACTCACATGACCCCGCTCAATTACATCTGTCAGCGCAGGCAAAAAAGCCAAGCTCAATCTCCTGGGTTGTAAAAGCCATGAGATCCAGAAAAATGCCATAGAAGAGTGCAAATTGCCTACGCTGAGACTTTAATTGTAGAAAGAAAGTACTTCCTGAGAGTCACTCCCAAATTTCGCCCGATCTGATTGAAAAGGAGGCCCAGGTTTCCCACACTGTGTCACTATGCTGTACTAATGCATTGGCCGGGAATCGAACCCGGGTCAACTGCTTGGAAGGCAGCTATGCTCACCACTATACCACCAATGCACCACATGCCCCTTCAAGGACGACATAAGCTTCATGTCACAAGATAATTGGGTCAAAAATAGGCTCAATTTTCACCTGTTCATTGCTGAAGGTGTGAAAACCCGCCATAAAAGCAGGCATCAAACGCTAGCCGCAGGGCACCCTTGGGTTCCATGGTGTAATGGTCAGCACTCTGGACTCTGAATCCAGTGATCCGAGTTCAAGTCTCGGTGGAACCTTGTTCGAGTCTGCTGTTTAACCTGCTGAAGCAATCACTGGTTACAGACGTTAAAATGGTTTAAAAAAACACATCAAGAGGGGAAATAAAAAGCCCCGAGAGAAGTTCCGCTTCCCTGTACAACGCACAGCATTTTCCGTCAACTCGGCGTTGCTTCTTCATGTTGCATCTTCCTGGCCACCAAAACGGCAGCCAACTCTTCCATGGACACTCTCAAATTCATGTGAATAGTGCATGGCCGATTACACCACCTTCAACCACTGCACTCGAGCGATAAGGAAATCTGGCTTCAGGTGAGGTGCTGTCGTTGGCATTGACGGACACCTTTTTAGTTGATGGGTGGGCAGAATGTGAGCACAGTCCAAAGACAAGAATGCCGAGAGGTCAAGGTGATGGACTGCCAGCTCATTATTTGCTACCACATGCATTGTAGAACCCCACCTTCTTGCTATGATGACATTCGCAGGGGAACCTTTCCTGCCAATCCAGCTGACGAGCGTTTAGTTCCACTGTCCTCCTCGTTTCCATGGAAAAGCACCTCTCCCATTTGCTCCTTTTTAATATCTTTTGTTCTCAATAGGCTCTTTTCTCCGTAACACGAAATCAGCGGTACCTTATTTCATAGAAGACTTGGGATGTCTCCTATTTTCAAGCCTTTAATCTTCCTGACACAAAAGAAAAAAATGATACCCCCACACTTTTCAAAAGGAAGGAATGGGAGAATGGTCAACACCGCATGGAGGTCCCGATTTTGACATGGACAGGACATGTGGTATGGAGATAATTATTAACTAGCAAGGTAGACGTGAAAGGGATGATGTTGACGGGCAGAACTCACATGACCCCGCTCAATTACATCTGTCAGCGCAGGCAAAAAAGCCAAGCTCAATCGCCTAGGTTGTAAAAGCCATGAGATCCAGAAAAATGCCATAGAAGAGTGCAAACTGCCTACGCTGAGACTTTTATTGTAGAAAGAAAGTACTTCCTGAGAGTCAGTCCCAAATTTCGCCCGATCTGATTGAAAAGGAGGTCAAGGTTTCCCATGCTGTGTCACAATGCTATACTAATGCATTGGCCAGGAATCGAACCCAGGTCAACTGCTTGGACGGCAGCTATGCTCACCACTATACCACCAATGCACCACATGCCTGTCAAGGATGACATAAGCTTCATGTCACAAGATAATTGGGTCAAATATAGACTCAATTTTCACCTGTTCATTGCTGAAGGTGTGAAAACCCGCCAGAAAAGCAGGCATCAAACGCTAGGCGCACGGCACCCTTGGGTTCCATGGTGTAATGGTCAGCCCTCTGGACTCTGAATCCAGTGATCCGAGTTCACGTCTCGGTGGGACCTCGTTTGGAGTCTGCTGTTTTACCTGCTGAAGCAATCACTGGTTACAGATGTTGAAATGGATGAAAAGCACACATAAAGAGGGGTAAAAATGGCCCCGCGAGAAGTTCTGCTTCCCTGTACAACACACAGCATTTTCTGTCAACTCAGCGTTACTTCTTCCTGCCGCATCTTCTTTGACCACCAAAACGGCGGCCATCTCATCCAAGGACAGTCTAAAATTCATGTGAATAGTGCATGGCCGATTCCACCACCTTTAACCACTGCACTTGAGCGATAAGGAAATCTGGCTTAAGGTGAGGTGCTATTGTTGGCATTCACAGACACCTTTTTAGTTGATGGGTGGGCAGAATGTGAGCACAGTCCAAAGACAAGAATGCCGAGCGGTCAAGGTGATGGAATGCCAGCTCATTATTTGCTACCACATGCATTGTAGAACCCCACCTTCTTGCTATGATGACATTCGCAGGGGAACCTTTCCTGCCAATCCAGCTGACGGGCGTTTAGGTCCACTGTCCTCCTCATTTCCATGGAAAAGCACCTCTCCCATTTGCTCCTTTTTAACATCTTTTGTTCTCAATAGGCTCTTTTCTCCGTAACACGATATCAGCGGTACCTTCTTTCATAGAAGACTTGGGATGTCTCCTATTTTAAAGCCTTTAATCTTTCTGACACAAAAGTTAAAATAATACCCCCACACTTTTCAAAAGGACGGAATGGGAGAATGGTCAACACCGCATGGAGGTGCCGATTTTGACATGGACAGGACATGTGGTATTGAGATAATTATTAACTAGCAAGGTAGACGTGAAAGGGATGATGTTGACGGGCAGAACTCACATGACCCCGCTCAATTACATCTGTCAGCGCAAGCACCCAAGCCAAGCTCAATCTCCTGGGTTGTAAAAGCCATGAGATCCAGAAAAATGCCATAGAAGAGTGCAAATTGCCTACGCTGAGACTTTAATTGTAGAAAGAAAGTACTTCCTGAGAGTCAGTCCCAAATTTCGCCCGATCTGATTGAAAAGGAGGCCCAGGTTTCCCACACTGTGTCACTATGCTATACTAATGCATTGGCCGGGAATCGAACCCGGGTCAACTGCTTGGAAGGCAGCTATGCTCACCACTATACCACCAATGCACCACATGCCCCTTCAAGGACGACATAAGCTTCATGTCACAAGATAATTGGGTCAAAAATAGGCTCAATTTTCACCTGTTCATTGCTGAAGGTGTGAAAACCCGCCAGAAAAGCAGGCATCAAACGCTAGCCGCAGGGCACCCTTGGGTTCCATGGTGTAATGGTCAGCACTCTGGACTCTGAATCCAGTGATCCGAGTTCAAGTCTTGGTGGGACCTCGTTTGGAGTCTGCTGTTTAACCTGCTGAAGCAATCACTGGTCACAGACGTTAAAATGGATTAAAAGCACACATCAAGAGGGGCAAAAAAAGGCCCAGAGAGAAGTTCCGCTTCCCTGTACAACGCACACAATTTTCCGTCAACTCAGCGTTACTTCTTCCTGTTGCATCTTCCTGGCCACCAAAACGGCAGCCATCTCTTCCATGGACAGTCTCAAATTCATGTGAATAGTGTATGGCCGATGACACCACCTTCAACCACTGCACTCAAGCGATAAGGAAATCTGGCTTAAGGTGAGGTGCTATCGTTGGCATTGACGTACACCTTTTTAGTTGATGGGTGGGCAGAATTTGAGCACAGTCCAAAGACAAGAATGCCGAGAGGTCAAGGTGATGGACTGCCAGCTCATTGTTTGCTACCACATGCATTGTAGAACCCCACCTTCTTGCTATGATGACTTTCGCAGGGGAACCTTTCCTGCCAATCCAGCTGACGAGCGTTTAGGTCCACTGTCCTCCTCCTTTCCATGGAAAAGAACCTCTCCCATTTGCTCCTTTTTAACATCGTTCTTCTCAATAGGCTCTTTTCTCCGTAACAAAAAATAAGTGGTACCTTCTTTCAGAGAAGACTTGGGCTGTCTCCTATTTTCAAGCCTTTAATCTTTCTGACACAAAAGTTAAAATAATACCCCCACACTTTTCAAAAGGACGGAATGGGAGAATGGTCAACACCGCATGGAGGTGCCGATTTTGACATGGACAGGACATGTGGTATTGAGATAATTATTAACTTGCAAGGTAGACGTGAAAGGGATGATGTTGACGGGCAGAACTCACATGACCCCGCTCAATTACTTCTGTCAGCGCAAGCACCCAAGCCAAGCTCAATCTCCTGGGTTGTAAAAGCCATGAGATCCAGAAAAATGCCATAGAAGAGTGCAAATTGCCTACGCTGAGACTTTAATTGTAGAAAGAAAGTACTTCCTGAGAGTCAGTCCCAAATTTCGCCCGATCTGATTGAAAAGGGGGCCAAGGTTTCCCACACTGTGTCACTATGCTGTACTAATGCATTGGCCAGGAATCGAACCCGGGTCAACTGCTTGGAAGGCAGCTATGCTCACCACTATACCACCAATGCACCACATGCCCCTTCAAGGACGACATAAGCTTCATGTCACAAGATAATTGGGTCAAAAATAGGCTCAATTTTCACCTGTTCATTGCTGAAGGTGTGAAAACCCGCCATAAAAGCAGGCATCAAACGCTAGCCGCAGGGCACCCTTGGGTTCCATGGTGTAATGGTCAGCACTCTGGACTCTGAATCCAGTGATCCGAGTTCAAGTCTCGGTGGGACCTCGTTTGGAGTCTGCTGTTTAACCTGCTGAAGCAATCACTGATTACAGACGTTAAAATGGTTTAAAAAAACACATCAAGAGGGGCAAAAAAAGGCCCAGAGAGAAGTTCCGCTTCCCTGTACAACGCACAGCATTTTCCGTCAACTCGGCGTTGCTTCTTCATGTTGCATCTTCCTGGCCACCAAAACGGCAGCCATCTCTTCCATGGACACTCTCAAATTCATGTGAATAGTGCATGGCCGATTACACCACCTTCAACCACTGCACTCGAGCGATAAGGAAATCTGGCTTAAGGTGAGGTGCTATCGTTGGCATTCACGGACACCTTTTTAGTTGATGGGTGGGTAGAATGTGAGCACAGTCAAAAGCCAAGAATGCCGAGAGGTCAAGGTGATGGACTGCCAGCTCATTTTTTGCTACCACATGCATTAAAGAACGCCACCTTCCTGCTATGATGACATTCGCAGGGGAACCTTTCCTGCCAATCCAGCTGTTGAGCGTTTAGGTCGACTGTCCTCCTCGTTTCCATGGAAAAGAACCTCTCCCATTTGCTCCATTTTAACATTGTTGTTCTCAATAGGCTCTTTTCTCCGTAACACGAAATCAGCGGTACCTTCTTTCATAGAAGACTTGGGATGTCTCCTATTTTCAAGCCTTTAATCTTCCTGACACAAAAGCAAAAATAATACCCCCACACTTTTCAAAAGGACGGAATGGGAGAATGGTCAACACCGCATGGAGGTCCCGATGTTGTCATGGACAGGACATGTGGTATAGAGACAATTATTAACTAGCAAGGTAGACGTGAAAGGGATGATGTTGACATGCAGAACTCACATGACCCCGCTCAATTACATCTGTCAGCGCAGGCAACCAAGCCAAGCTCAATCTCCTGGGTTGTAAAAGCCATGAGATCCAGAAAAATGCCATTGAAGAGTGCAAATTGCCTACGCTGAGACTTTAATTGTATAAAGAAAGTCCTTGCTGAGAGTCACTCCCAAATTTCGCCCGATCTGATTGAAAAGGAGGTCAAGGTTTCCCACACTGTGTCACTATGCTATACTAATGCATTGGCCGGGAATCGAACCCAGGTCAACTGCTTGGAAGGCAGCTATGCTCACCACTATACCACCAATGCACCACATGCCGCTTCAAGGACGACATAAGCTTCATGTCACAAGATAATTGGGTCAAAAATAGACTCAATTTCCACCTGTTCATTGCTGAAGGTGTGATAACCCGCCAGAAAAGCAGGAATCAAACGCTAACCGCAGAGCACCCTTGGGCTCCATGGTGTAATGGTCAGCACTCTGGACTCTGAATCCAGTGATCTGAGTTCAAGTCTTGGTGGGACCTCGTTTGGAGTCTGCTGTTTTACCTGCTGAAGCATTCACTGGTTACAGACGTTAAAATGGATTAAAAGCACACATCAAGAGGGGCAAAAAAAGGCCCAGAGAGAAGTTCCGCTTCCCTGTACAACGCACACAATTTTCCGTCAACTCAGCGTTACTTCTTCCTGTTGCATCTTCCTGGCCACCAAAATGGCAGCCATCTCTTCCATGGACAGTCTCAAATTCATGTGAATAGTGTATGGCCGATGACACCACCTTCAACCACTGCACTCGAGCGATAAGGAAATCTGGCTTAAGGTGAGGTGCTATCGTTGGCATTGACGGACACCTTTTTAGTTGATGGGTGGGCAGAATGTGAGCACAGTCCAAAGACAAGAATGCCGAGAGGTCAAGGTGATGGACTGCCAGCTCATTGTTTGCTACCACATGCATTGTAGAACCCCACCTTCTTGCTATGATGACATTCGCAGGGGAACCTTTCCTGCCAATCCAGCTGACGAGCGTTTAGCTCCACTGTCCTCCTCGTTTCCATGGAAAAGCACCTCTCCCATTTGCTCCTTTTTAACATCTTTTGTTCTCAATAGGCTCTTTTCTCCGTAACACGAAATCAGCGGTACCTTCTTTCATAGAAGACTTGGGATGTCTCCTATTTTCAAGCCTTTAATCTTTCTGACACAAAAGTTAAAATAATACCCCCACACTTTTCAAAAGGACGGAATGGGAGAATGGTCAACACCGCATGGAGGTGCCGATTTTGACATGGACAGGACATGTGGTATTGAGATAATTATTAACTAGCAAGGTAGACGTGAAAGGGATGATGTTGACGGGCAGAACTCACATGACCCCGCTCAATTACTTCTGTCAGCGCAAGCACCCAAGCCAAGCTCAATCTCCTGGGTTGTAAAAGCCATGAGATCCAGAAAAATGCTTTAGAAGAGTGCAAATTGCCTACGCTGAGACTTTAATTGTAGAAAGAAAGTACTTCCTGAGAGTCAGTCCCAAATTTTGCCCGATCTGATTGAAAAGGAGGCCAAGGTTTCCCTCACTGTGTCACTATGCTATACTAATGCATTGGCCAGGAATCGAAGCCGGGTCAACTGCTTGGAAGGCAGCTATGCTCACCACTATACCACCAATGCACCACATGCCCCTTCAAGGATGACATAAGCTTCATGTCACAAGATAATTGGGTCAAAAATAGGCTCAATTTTCACCTGTTCATTGCTGAAGGTGTGAAAACCCGCCAGAAAAGCAGGCATCAAACGCTAGCCGCAGGGCACCCTTGGGTTCCATGGTGTAATGGTCAGCACTCTGGACTCTGAATCCAGTGATCCGAGTTCAAGTCTCGGTGGGACCTCATTTGGAGTCTGCTGTTTAACCTGCTGAAGAAATCACTGGTTACAGATGTTGAAATGGATGAAAAGCACACATAAAGAGGGGCAAAAATTGCCCCGCGAGAAGTTCCGCTTCCCTGTACAACACACAGCATTTTCTGTCAACTCAGCGTTACTTCTTCCTGCCGCATCTTCCTGACCACCAAAACGGCAGCCATCTTTTCCAAGGACAGTCTCAAATTCATGTGAATAGTGCATGGCAGATTACACCACCTTCAACCACTGCACTCGAGCGATAAGGAAATCTGGCTTAAGGTGAGGTGCTGTCGTTGGCATTGACGGACACCTTTTTAGTTGATGGGTGGGAAGAATGTGAGCACAGTCCAAAGACAAGAATGCCGAGAGGTCAAGGTGATGGACTGCCAGCTCATTATTTGCTACCACATGCATTGTAGAACCCCACCTTCTTGCTATGATGACATTCGCAGGGGAACCTTTCCTGCCAATCCAGCTGACGAGCGTTTAGGTCCACTGTCCTCCTCCTTTCCATGGAAAAGAACCTCTCCCATTTGCTCCTTTTTAACATCGTTATTCTCAATAGGCTCTTTTCTCCGTAACAAAAAATAAGTGGTCCCTTCTTTCATAGAAGACTTGGGCTGTCTCCTATTTTCAAGCCTTTAATCTTTCTGACACAAAAGTTAAAATAATACCCCCACACTTTTCAAAAGGACGGAATGGGAGAATGGTCAACACCGCATGGAGGTGCCGATTTTGACATGGACAGGACATGTGGTATTGAGATAATCATTAACTAGCAAGGTAGACGTGAAAGGGATGATGTTGACGGGCAGAACTCACATGACCCCGCTCAATTACATCAGTCAGCGCAAGCACCCAAGCCAAGCTCAATCTCCTGGGTTGTAAAAGCCATGAGATCCAGAAAAATGCCATAGAAGAGTGCAAATTGCCTACGCTGAGACTTTAATTGTAGAAAGAAAGTACTTCCTGAGAGTCAGTCCCAAATTTCGCCCGATCTGATTGAAAAGGAGGCCAACATTTCCCACACTGTGTCACTATGCTATACTAATGCATTGGCCAGGAATCGAACCCAGGTCAACTGCTTGGAAGGCAGCTACGCTCACCACTATACCACCAATGCACCACATGCCTCTTCAAGGACGACATAACCTTCATGTCACAAGATAATTGGGTCAAAAATAGGCTCAATTTTCACCTGTTCATTGCTGAAGGTGTGAAAACCCGCCATAAAAGCAGGCATCAAACGCTAGCCGCAGGGCACCCTTGGGTTCCATGGTGTAATGGTCAGCACTCTGGACTCTGAATCCAGTGATCAGAGTTCAAGTCTCGGTGGGACCTCGTTTGGAGTCTGCTGTTTAACCTGCTGAAGAAATCACTGGTTACAGATGTTGAAATGGATGAAAAGCACACATAAAGAGGGGCAAAAATGGCCCCGCGAGAAGTTCCGCTTCCCTGTACAACACACGGCAATTTCTGTCAACTCAGCGTTACTTCTTCCTGCCGCATCTTCCTGACCACCAAAACAGCAGCCATCTCTTCCAAGGACAGTCTAAAATTCATGTGAATAGTGCATGGCCGATTACACCACCTTCAACCACTGCACTCGAGCGATAAGGAAATCTGGCTTAAGGTGAGGTGCTATTGTTGGCATTCACGGACACCTTTTTAGTTGATGGGTGGGAAGAATGTGAGCACAGTCCAAAGACAAGAATGCCGAGCGGTCAAGGTGATGGAATGCCAGCTCATTATTTGCTACCACATGCATTGTAGAACCCCACCTTCTTGCTATGATGACATTCGCAGGGGAAACTTTCCTGCCAATCCAGCTGACGAGCGTTTAGGTCCACTGTCCTCCTCCTTTCCATGGAAAAGAACCTCTCCCATTTGCTCCTTTTTAACATCGTTATTCTCAATAGGCTCTTTTCTCCGTAACAAAAATAAGTGGTACCTTCTTTCATAGAAGACTTGGGCTGTCTCCTATTTTCAAGCCTTTAATCTTTCTGACACAAAAGTTAAAATAATACCCCCACACTTTTCAAAAGGACGGAATGGGAGAATGGTCAACACCGCATGGAGGTGCCGATTTTGACATGGACAGGACATGTGGTATGGAGATAATTATTAACTAGCAAGGTAGACGTGAAAGGGATGATGTTGACGGGCAGAACTCACATGACCCCGCTCAATTACATCTGTCAGCGCAAGCACCCAAGCCAAGCTCAATCTCCTGGGTTGTAAAAGCCATGAGATCCAGAAAAATGCCATAGAAGAGTGCAAATTGCCTACGCTGAGACTTTAATTGTAGAAAGAAAGTACTTCCTGAGAGTCAGTCCCAAATTTCGCCCGATCTGATTGAAAAGGAGGCCAAGGTTTCCCACACTGTGTCACTATGCTATACTAATGCATTGGCCGGGAATCGAACCCAGGTCAACTGCTTGGAAGGCAGCTATGCTCACCACTATACCACCAATGCACCACATGCCCCTTCCTGGACGACATAAGCTTAATTTCACAAGATAATTGGGTCAAAAATAGGCTCAATTTTCACCTGTTCATTGCTGAAGGTTTTAAAACCCGCCATAAAAGCAGGCATCAAACGCTAGCCGCAGGGCACCCTTGGGTTCCATGGTGTAATGGTCAGCACTCTGGATTCTGAATCCAGTGATCCGAGTTCAAGTCTCGGTGGAACCTCGTTCGAGTCTGCTCTTTAACCTGCTGAAGCAATCACTGGTTACAGACGTTAAAATAGATTAAAAACACACATCAAGAGGGGCAAAAAAAGGCCCCGAGAGAAGTTCCGCTTCCCTGTACAACGCACAGCATTTTCCGTCAACTCAGCGTTGCTTCTTCATGTTGGATCTTCCTGGCCACCAAAACGGCAGCCATCTCTTCCATGGACAGTCTCAAATTCATGTGAATAGTGCATGGCCGATTACACCACCTTCAACCACTGCACTCGAGCGATAAGGAAATCTGGCTTAAGGTGAGGTTCTGTCGTTGGCATTGACGGACACCTTTTTAGTTGATGGGTGGGCAGAATGTGAGCACAGTCCAAAGACAAGAATGCCGAGCGGTCAAGGTGATGGACTGCCAGCTCATTATTTGCTACCACATGCATTGTAGAACCCCACCTTCTTGCTATGATGACATTCGCAGGGGAACCTTTCCTGCCAATCCAGCTGACGAGCGTTTAGGTCCACTGTCCTCCTCCTTTCCATGGAAAAGAACCTCTCCCATTTGCTCCTTTTTGACATCGTTATTCTCAATAGGCTCTTTTCTCAGTAACAAAAAATAAGTGGTACCTTCTTTCATAGAAGACTTGGGATGTCTCCTATTTTCAAGCCTTTAATCTTCCTGACACAAAAGCAAAAATAATACCCCCACACTTTTCAAAAGGACGGAATGGGAGAATTGTCAACACCGCATGGAGTTCCCGATGTCGTCATGGACAGGACATGTGGTATAGAGACAATTATTAACTAGCAAGGTAGACGTGAAAGGGATGAGGTTGACATGCAGAACTCACATGACCCCGCTCAATTACATCTGTCAGCGCAGGCAACCAAGCCAAGCTCAATCTCCTGGGTTGTAAAAGCCATGAGATCCAGAAAAATGCCATTGAAGAGTGCAAATTGCCTACGCTGAGACTTTAATTGTAGAAAGAAAGTACTTGCTGAGAGTCAGTCCCAAATTTCGCCCGATCTGATTGAAAAGGAGGTCAAGGTTTCCCACGCTGTGTCACTATGCTATACTAATGCATTGGCCGGGAATCAAACCCGGGTCAACTGCTTGGAAGGCAGCTATGCTCACCACTATACCACCAATGCACCACATGCCCCTTCAAGGACGACATAACCTTCATGTCACAAGATAATTGGGTCAAAAATAGACTCAATTTTCACCTGTTCATTGCTGAAGGTGTGATAACCCGCCAGAAAAGCAGGCATCAAACGCTAGCCGCAGAGCACCCTTGGGCTCCATGGTGTAATGGTCAGCTCTCTGGACTCTGAATCCAGTGATCCGAGTTCAAGTCTCGGTGGGACCTCGTTTGGAGTCTGCTGTTTAACCTGCTGAAGCAATCACTGGTTACAGACGTTAAAATCGATTAAAAGCACACATCAAAAGGGCCAAAAAAAGGCCCAGAGAGAAGTTCCGCTTCGCTGTACAACGCACACAATTTTCCGTCAACTCAGCGTTACTTCTTCCTGTTGCATCTTCCTGGCCACCAAAACGGCAGCCATCTCTTCCATGGACAGTCTCAAATTCATGTGAATAGTGTATGGCCGATGACACCACCTTCAACCACTGCACTCGAGCGATAAGGAAATCTGGCTTAAGGTGAGGTGCTATCGTTGGCATTGACGGACACCTTTTTAGTTGATGGGTGGGCAGAATGTGAGCACAGTCCAAAGACAAGAATGCCGAGAGGTCAAGGTGATGGACTGCCAGCTCATTATTTGCTACCACATGCATTGTAGAACCCCACCTTCTTGCTATGATGACATTCGCAGGGGAACCTTTCCTGCCAATCCAGCTGACGAGCGTTTAGCTCCACTGTCCTCCTCGTTTCCATGGAAAAGCACCTCTCCCATTTGCTCCTTTTTAACATCTTTTGTTCTCAATAGCCTCTTTTCTCCGTAACACGAAATCAGCGGTACCTTCTTTAATAGAAGACTTGGGATGTCTCCTATTTTCAAGCCTTTAATCTTCCTGACACAAAAGAAAAAAATTATACCCCCACACTTTTCAAAAGGAAGGAATGGGACAATGGTCAACACCGCATGGAGGTCCCGATTTTGACATGGACAGGACATGTGGTATGGAGATAATTATTAACTAGCAAGGTAGACGTGAAAGGGATGATGTTGACGGGCAGAACTCACATGACCCCACTCAATTACATCTGTCAGCGCAGGCAAAAAAGCCAAGCTCAATCGCCTGGGTTGTAAAAGCCATGAGATCCAGAAAAATGCCATAGAAGAGTGCAAATTGCCTACGCTGAGACTTTAATTGTAGAAAGAAAGTACTTCCTGAGAGTCACTCCCAAATTTCGCCTGATCTGATTGAAAAGGAGGTCAAGGTTTCCCATGCTGTCTTACGATGCCGTACTAATGCATTGGCCGGGAAGCAAACCCAGGTCAACTGCTTGGAAGGCAGCTATGCTCACCACTATACCACCAACACAGCACATGCCCCTTCAAGGTCGACATAACCTTCATGTCACAAGATAATTGGGTCAAAAATAGGCTCGATTTCCACCTGTTCATTGCTGAAGGTGTGATAACCCACCAGAAAAGCAGGCATCAAACGCTAGCCGCAGGGCACCCTTGGGTTCCATGGTGTAATGGTCAGCACTCTGGACTCTGAATCCAGTGATCCGAGTTCAAGTCTCGGTGGAACCTCGTTCGAGTCTGCTGTTTAACCTGCTGAAGCAATCACTGGTTACAGATGTTAATATGGATTAAAAACACACATCAAGAGGGGCAAAAAAAGGCCCCGTGAAAAGTTCCGCTTCCCTGTACAACGCACACAATTTTCCGTCAACTCAGCGTAACTTCTTCATGTTGCATCTTCCTGGCCACCAAAACGGCAGCCATCTCTTCCATGGACAGTCTCAAATTCATGTGAATAGTGTATGGCCGATTACACCACCTTCAACCACTGCACTCGAGCGATAAGGAAATCTGGCTTAAGGTGAGGTGCTATCGTTGGCATTGACGGACACCTTTTTAGTTGATGGGTGGGCAGAATGTGAGCACAGTCCAAAGACAAGAATGCCGAGAGGTCAAGGTGATGGACTGCCAGCTCATTATTTGCTACCACATGCATTGTAGAACCCCACCTTCTTGCTATGAAGACATTCGCAGGGAAACCTTTCCTGCCAATCCAGCTGACGAGCGTTTAGGTCCACTGTCCTCCTCCTTTCCATGGAAAAGAACCTCTCCCATTTGCTCCTTTTTGACATCGTTATTCTCAATAGGCTCTTTTCTCCGTAACAAAAATAAGTGGTACCTTCTTTCATAGAAGACTTGGGCTGTCTCCTATTTTCAAGCCTTTAATCTTTCTGACACAAAAGTTAAAATAATACCCCCACACTTTTCAAAAGGACGGAATGGGAGAATGGTCAACACCGCATGGAGGTTCCGATTTTGACATGGACAGGACATGTGGTATGGAGATAATTATTAACTAGCAAGGTAGACGTGAAAGGGATGATGTTGACGGGCAGAACTCACATGACCCCGCTCAATTACATCTGTCAGCGCAGGCAACAAAGCCAAGCTCAATCGCCTGGGTTGTAAAAGCCATGAGATCCAGAAAAATGCCATAGAAGAGTGCAAATTGCCTACGCTGAGACTTTAATTGTAGAAAGAAAGTACTTGCTGAGAGTCAGTCCCAAATTTCGCCCGATCTGATTGAAAAGGAGGTCAAGGTTTCCCACGCAGTGTCACAATGCTATACTAATGCATTGGCCGGGAATCGAACCCGGGTCAACTGCTTGCAAGGCAGCTATGCTCACCACTATACCACCAATGCACCGCATGCCCCTTCAAGGACGACATAAGCTTCATGTCACAAGATAATTGGGTCAAAAATAGGCTCAATTTTCACCTGTTCATTGCTGAAGGTGTGAAAACCCGCCAGAAAAGCAGGCATCAAACGCTAGCCGCAGGGCACCCTTGGGTTCCATGGTGTAATGGTCAGCACTCTGGACTCTGAATCCAGTGATCCGAGTTCAAGTCTCGGTGGGACCTCGTTCGAGTCTGCTGTTCAACCTGCTGAAGCAATCACTGGTTACAGATGTTGAAATGGATGAAAAGCACACATAAAGAGGGGTAAAAATGGCCCCGCGAGAAGTTCTGCTTCCCTGTACAGCACACAGCATTTTCTGTCAACTCAGCGTTACTTCTTCCTGCCGCATCTTCTTTGACCACCAAAACGGCGGCCATCTCTTCCAAGGACAGTCTAAAATTCATGTGAATAGTGCATGGCCGATTACACCACCTTTAACCACTGCACTTGAGCGATAAGGAAATCTGGCTTAAGGTGAGGTGCTATTGTTGGCATTCACAGACACCTTTTTAGTTGATGGGTGGGCAGAATGTGAGCACAGTCCAAAGACAAGAATGCCGAGCGGTCAAGGTGATGGAATGCCAGCTCATTATTTGCTACTACATGCATTGTAGAACCCCACCTTCTTGCTATGATGACATTCGCAGGGGAACCTTTCCTGCCAATCCAGCTGACGGGCGTTTAGGTCCACTGTCCTCCTCATTTCCATGGAAAAGCACCTCTCCCATTTGCTCCTTTTTAACATCTTTTGTTCTCAATAGGCTCTTTTCTCCGTAACACGATATCAGCGGTACCTTCTTTCATAGAAGACTTGGGATGTCTCCTATTTTAAAGCCTTTAATCTTTCTGACACAAAAGTTAAAATAATACCCCCACACTTTTCAAAAGGACGGAATGGGAGAATGGTCAACACCGCATGGAGGTGCCGATTTTGACATGGACAGGACATGTGGTATTGAGATAATTATTAACTAGCAAGGTAGACGTGAAAGGGATGATGTTGACGGGCAGAACTCACATGACCCCGCTCAATTACATCTGTCAGCGCAAGCACCCAAGCCAAGCTCAATCTCCTGGGTTGTAAAAGCCATGAGATCCAGAAAAATGCCATAGAAGAGTGCAAATTGCCTACGCTGAGACTGTAATTGTAGAAAGAAAGTACTTCCTGAGAGTCAGTCCCAAATTTCGCCCGATCTGATTGAAAAGGAGGCCCAGGTTTCCCACACTGTGTCACTACGCAAAACTAATGCATTGGCCGGGAATCGAAGCCGGGTCAACTGCTTGGAAGGCAGCTATGCTCACCACTATACCACCAATGCACCACATGCCCCTTCAAGGACGACATAAGCTTCATGTCACAAGATAATTAGGTCAAAAATAGGCTCAATTTTCACCTGTACATTGCTGAAGGTGTGAAAACCCGCCAGAAAAGCAGGCATCAAACGCTAGCCGCAGGGCACCCTTGGGTTCCATGGTGTAATGGTCAGCACTCTGGACTCTGAATCCAGTGATCCGAGTTCAAGTCTCGGTGGAACCTCGTTCGAGTCTGCTGTTCAACCTGCTGAAGCAATCACTGGTTACAGACGTTAAAATTGATTAAAAACACACATAAAGAGGGGCAAAAAAAGGCCCCGAGAGAAGTTCCGCTTCCCTGTACAACGCACAGCTTTTTCCGTCAACTCAGCGTTGCTTCTTCATGTTGCATCTTCCTGGCCACCAAAACGGCAGCCATCTCTTCCATGGACACTCTCAAATTCATGTGAATAGTGCATGGCCGATTACAACACCTTCAACCACTGCACTCGAGCGATAAGGAAATCTGGCTTCAGGTGAGGTGCTGTCGTTGGCATTGACGGACACCTTTTTAGTTGATGGGTGGGCAGAATGTGAGCACAGTCCAAAGACAAGAATGCCGAGAGGTCAAGGTGATGGACTGCCAGCTCATTATTTGCTACCACATGCATTGTAGAACCCCACCTTCTTGCTATGATGACATTCGCAGGGGAACCTTTCCTGCCAATCCAGCTGACGAGCGTTTAGGTCCACTGTCCTCCTCCTTTCCATGGAAAAGAACCTCTCCCATTTGCTCCTTTTTAACATCGTTCTTCTCAATAGGCTCTTTTCTCCGTAACAAAAAATAAGTGGTACCTTCTTTCATAGAAGACTTGGGCTGTCTCCTACTTTCAAGCCTTTAATCTTTCTGACACAAAAGTTAAAATAATACCCCCACACATTTCAAAAGGACGGAATGGGAGAATGGTCAACACCGCATGGAGGTGCCGATTTTGACATGGACAGGACATGTGGTATTGAGATAATTATTAACTTGCAAGGTAGACGTGAAAGGGATGATGTTGACGGGCAGAACTCACATGACCCCGCTCAATTACTTCTGTCAGCGCAAGCACCCAAGCCAAGCTCAATCTCCTGGGTTGTAAAAGCCATGAGATCCAGAAAAATGCCATAGAAGAGTGCAAATTGCCTACGCTGAGACTTTAATTGTAGAAAGAAAGTACTTCCTGAGAGTCAGTCCCAAATTTTGCCCGATCTGATTGAAAAGGAGGCCAAGGTTTCCCTCACTGTGTCACTATGCAAGACTAATGCATTGGCCAGGAATGGAACCCGGGTCAACTGCTTGGAAGGCAGCTATTCTCACCACTATACCACCAATGCACCACATGCCCCTTCAAGGATGACATAAGCTTCATGTCACAAGATAATTGGGTCAAAAATAGGCTCAATTTTCACCTGTTCATTGCTGAAGGTGTGAAAACCCGCCAGAAAAGCAGGCATCAAACGCTAGCCGCAGGGCACCCTTGGGTTCCATGGTGTAATGGTCAGCACTCTGGACTCTGAATCCAGTGATCCGAGTTCAAGTCTCGGTGGAACCTCGTTTGGAGTCTGCTTTTTAACCTGCTGAAGAAATCACTGGTTACAGATGTTGAAATGGATGAAAAGCACACATAAAGAGGGGCAAAATTTGCCCCGCGAGAAGTTCCGCTTCCCTGTACAACACATGGCATTTTCTGTCAACTCAGCGTTGCTCCTTCCTGCCGCATCTTCCTGACCACCAAAACGGCAGCCATCTTTTCCAAGGACAGTCTCAAATTCATGTGAATAGTGCATGGCCGATTACACCACCTTCAACCACTGCACTCGAGCGATAAGGAAATCTGGCTTAAGGTGAGGTGCTGTCGTTGGCATTGACGGACACCTTTTTAGTTGATGGGTGGGAAGAATGTGAGCACAGTCCAAAGACAAGAATGCCGAGAGGTCAAGGTGATGGACTGCCAGCTCATTATTTGCTACCACATGCATTGTAGAACCCCACCTTCTTGCTATGATGACATTCGCAGGGGAACCTTTCCTGCCAATCCAGCTGACGAGCGTTTAGGTCCACTGTCCTCCTCCTTTCCATGGAAAAGAACCTCTCCCATTTGCTCCTTTTTAACATCTTTTGTTCTCAATAGGCTCTTTTCTCCATAACACGATATCAGCGGTACCTTCTTTCATAGAAGACTTGGGATGTCTCCTATTTTAAAGCCTTTAATCTTTCTGACACAAAAGTTAAAATAATACCCCCACACTTTTCAAAAGGACGGAATGGGAGAATGGTCAACACCGCATGGAGGTGCCGATTTTGACATGGACAGGACATGTGGTATTGAGATAATTATTAACTAGCAAGGTAGACGTGAAAGGGATGATGTTGACGGGCAGAACTCACATGACCCCGCTCAATTACATCTGTCAGCGCAAGCACCCAAGCCAAGCTCAATCTCCTGGGTTGTAAAAGCCATGAGATCCAGAAAAATGCCATAGAAGAGTGCAAATTGCCTACGCTGAGACTTTAATTGTAGAAAGAAAGTACTTCCTGAGAGTCACTCCCAAATTTCGCCCGATCTGATTGAAAAGGGGGCCCAGGTTTCCCACACTGTGTCACTATGCTATACTAATGCATTGGCCGGGAATCGAAGCCGGGTCAACTGGTTGGAAGGTAGCTATGCTCACCACTATACCACCAATGCACCACATGCCCCTTCAAGGACGACATAAGCTTCATGTCACAAGATAATTGGGTCAAAAATAGGCTCAATTTTCACCTGTACATTGCTGAAGGTGTGAAAACCCGCCAGAAAAGCAGGCATCAAACGCTAGCCGCAGGGCACCCTTGGGTTCCATGGTGTAATGGTCAGCACTCTGGACTCTGAATCCAGTGATCCGAGTTCAAGTCTCGGTGGAACCTCGTTCGAGTCTGCTGTTCAACCTGCTGAAGCAATCACTGGTTACAGACGTTAAAATTGATTAAAAACACACATAAAGAGGGGCAAAAAAAGGCCCCGAGAGAAGTTCCGCTTCCCTGTACAACGCACAGCATTTTCCGTCAACTCAGCGTTGCTTCTTCATGTTGCATCTTCCTGGCCACCAAAACGGCAGCCATCTCTTCCATGGACACTCTCAAATTCATGTGAATAGTGCATGGCCGAATACAACACCTTCAACCACTGCACTCGAGCGATAAGGAAATCTGGCTTCAGGTGAGGTGCTGTCGTTGGCATTGACGGACACCTTTTTAGTTGATGGGTGGGCAGAATGTGAGCACAGTCCAAAGACAAGAATGCCGAGAGGTCAAGGTGATGGACTGCCAGCTCATTATTTGCTACCACATGCATTGTAGAACCCCACCTTCTTGCTATGATGACATTCGCAGGGGAACCTTTCCTGCCAATCCAGCTGACGAGCGTTTAGGTCCACTGTCCTCCTCCTTTCCATGGAAAAGAACCTCTCCCATTTGCTCCTTTTTAACATCGTTCTTCTCAATAGGCTCTTTTCTCCGTAACAAAAAATAAGTGGTACCTTCTTTCATAGAAGACTTGGGCTGTCTCCTACTTTCAAGCCTTTAATCTTTCTGACACAAAAGTTAAAATAATACCCCCACACTTTTCAAAAGGACGGAATGGGAGAATGGTCAACACCGCATGGAGGTGCCGATTTTGACATGGACAGGACATGTGGTATTGAGATAATTATTAACTTGCAAGGTAGACGTGAAAGGGATGATGTTGACGGGCAGAACTCACATGACCCCGCTCAATTACTTCTGTCAGCGCAAGCACCCAAGCCAAGCTCAATCTCCTGGGTTGTAAAAGCCATGAGATCCAGAAAAATGCCATAGAAGAGTGCAAATTGCCTACGCTGAGACTTTAATTGTAGAAAGAAAGTACTTCCTGAGAGTCAGTCCCAAATTTTGCCCGATCTGATTGAAAAGGAGGCCAAGGTTTCCCTCACTGTGTCACTATGCAAGACTAATGCATTGGCCAGGAATGGAACCCGGGTCAACTGCTTGGAAGGCAGCTATTCTCACCACTATACCACCAATGCACCACATGCCCCTTCAAGGATGACATAAGCTTCATGTCACAAGATAATTGGGTCAAAAATAGGCTCAATTTTCACCTGTTCATTGCTGAAGGTGTGAAAACCCGCCAGAAAAGCAGGCATCAAACGCTAGCCGCAGGGCACCCTTGGGTTCCATGGTGTAATGGTCAGCACTCTGGACTCTGAATCCAGTGATCCGAGTTCAAGTCTCGGTGGAACCTCGTTTGGAGTCTGCTGTTTAACCTGCTGAAGAAATCACTGGTTACAGATGTTGAAATGGATGAAAAGCACACATTAAGAGGGGCAAAGAAAGGCCCCGAGAGAAGTTCCGCTTCCCTGTACAACGCACAGCATTTTCCGTCAACTCGGCGTTGCTTCTTCATGTTGCATCTTCCTGGCCACCAAAACGGCAGCCATCTCTTCCATGGACACTCTCAAATTCATGTGAATAGTGCATGGCCGATTACACCACCTTCAACCACTGCACTCGAGCGATAAGGAAATCTGGCTTAAGGTGAGGTGCTGTCGTTGGCATTGACGGACACCTTTTTAGTTGATGGGTGGGCAGAATGTGAGCACAGTCCAAAGACAAGAATGCCGAGAGGTCAAGGTGATGGATTGCCAGCTCATTATTTGCTACCACATGCATTGTAGAACCCCACCTTCTTGCTATGATGACATTTGCAGGGGAACCTTTCCTGCCAATCCAGCTGACGAGCGTTTAGGTCCACTGTCCTCCTCCTTTCCATGGAAAAGAACCTCTCCCATTTGCTCCTTTTTAACATCTTTTGTTCTCAATAGGCTCTTTTCTCCGGAACACGAAATCAGCGGTACCTTCTTTCATAGAAGACTTGGGATGTCTCCTATTTTCAAGCCTTTAATCTTTCTGACACAAAAGTTAAAATAATACCCCCACACTTTTCAAAAGGACGGAATGGGAGAATGGTCAACACCGCATGGAGGTGCCGATTTTGACATGGACAGGACATGTGGTATTGAGATAATTATAAACTAGCAAGGCAGACGTGAAAGGGATGATGTTGACGGGCAGAACTCACATGACCCCGCTCAATTACATCTGTCAGCGCAGGCAAAAAAGCCAAGCTCAGTCTCCTGGGTTGTAAAAGCCTTGAGATCCAGAAAAATGCCATAGAAGAGTGCAAATTGCCTACGCTGAGACTTTAATTGTAGAAAGAAAGTACTTCCTGAGAGTCAGTCCCAAATTTCGCCCGATCTGATTGAATAGGGGGCCAAGGTTTCCCACACTGTGTCACTATGCTGTACTAATGCATTGGCCGGGAATCGAACCCGGGTCAACTGCTTGGAAGGCAGCTATGCTCACCACTATACCACCAATGCACCACATGCCCCTTCAAGGACGACATAAGCTTCATGTCACAAGATAATTGGGTCAAAAATAGGCTCAATTTTCACCTGTTCATTGCTGAAGGTGTGAAAACCCGCCATAAAAGCAGGCATCAAACGCTAGCCGCAGGGCACCCTTGGGTTCCATGGTGTAATGGTCAGCACTCTGGACTCTGAATCCAGTGATCCGAGTTCAAGTCTCGGTGGGACCTCGTTTGGAGTCTGCTGTTTAACCTGCTGAAGCAATCACTGGTTACAGACGTTAAAATGGTTTAAAAAAACACATCAAGAGGGGCAAAAAAAGGCCCCGAGAGAAGTTCCGCTTCCCTGTACAACGCACAGCATTTTCCGTCAACTCGGCGTTGCTTCTTCATGTTGCATCTTCCTGGCCACCAAAACGGCAGCCATCTCTTCCATGGACACTCTCAAATTCATGTGAATAGTGCATGGCCGATTACACCACCTTCAACCACTGCACTCGAGCGATAAGGAAATCTGGCTTAAGGTGAGGTGCTGTCGTTGGCATTGACGGACACCTTTTTAGTTGATGGGTGGGCAGAATGTGAGCACAGTCCAAAGACAAGAATGCCGAGAGGTCAAGGTGATGGACTGCCAGCTCATTATTTGCTACCACATGCATTGTAGAACCCCACCTTCTTGCTATGATGACATTCGCAGGGGAACCTTTCCTGCCAATCCAGCTGACGAGCGTTTAGGTCCACTGTCCTCCTCGTTTCCATGGAAAAGCACCTCTCCCATTTGCTCCTTTTTAATATCTTTTGTTCTCAATAGGCTCTTTTCTCCGTAACACGAAATCAGCGGTACCTTCTTTCATAGAAGACTTGGGATGTCTCCTATTTTCAAGCCTTTAATCTTCCTGACACAAAAGAAAAAAATGATACCCCCACACTTTTCAAAAGGAAGGAATGGGAGAATGGTCAACACCGCATGGAGGTCCCGATTTTGACATGGACAGGACATGTGGTATGGAGATAATTATTAACTAGCAAGGTAGACGTGAAAGGGATGATGTTGACGGGCAGAACTCACATGACCCCGCTCAATTACATCTGTCAGCGCAGGCAAAAAAGCCAAGCTCAATCGCCTAGGTTGTAAAAGCCATGAGATCCAGAAAAATGCCATAGAAGAGTGAAAACTGCCTACGCTGAGACTTTTATTGTAGAAAGAAAGTACTTCCTGAGAGTCAGTCCCAAATTTCGCCCGATCTGATTGAAAAGGAGGTCAAGGTTTCCCATGCTGTGTCACAATGCTATACTAATGCATTGGCCAGGAATCGAACCCGGGTCAACTGCTTGGACGGCAGCTATGCTCACCACTATACCACCAATGCACCACATGCTTGTCAAGGATGACATAAGCTTCATGTCACAAGATAATTGGGTCAAATATAGACTCAATTTTCACCTGTTCATTGCTGAAGGTGTGAAAACCCGCCAGAAAAGCAGGCATCAAACGCTAGCCGCACGGCACCCTTGGGTTCCATGGTGTAATGGTCAGCCCTCTGGACTCTGAATCCAGTGATCCGAGTTCAAGTCTCGGTGGGACCTCGTTTGGAGTCTGCTGTTTTACCTGCTGAAGCAATCACTGGTTACAGATGTTGAAATGGATGAAAAGCACACATAAAGAGGGGTAAAAATGGCCCCGCGAGAAGTTCTGCTTCCCTGTACAACACACAGCATTTTCTGTCAACTCAGCGTTACTTCTTCCTGCCGCATCTTCTTTGACCACCAAAACGGCGGCCATCTCTTCCAAGGACAGTCTAAAATTCATGTGAATAGTGCATGGCCGATTACACCACCTTTAACCACTGCACTTGAGCGATAAGGAAATCTGGCTGAAGGTGAGGTGCTATTGTTGGCATTCACAGACACCTTTTTAGTTGATGGGTGGGCAGAATGTGAGCACAGTCCAAAGACAAGAATGCCGAGCGGTCAAGGTGATGGAATGCCAGCTCATTATTTGCTACCACATGCATTGTAGAACCCCACCTTCTTGCTATGATGACATTCGCAGGGGAACCTTTCCTGCCAATCCAGCTGACGGGCGTTTAGGTCCACTGTCCTCCTCATTTCCATGGAAAAGCACCTCTCCCATTTGCTCCTTTTTAACATCTTTTGTTCTCAATAGGCTCTTTTCTCCGTAACACGATATCAGCGGTACCTTCTTTCATAGAAGACTTGGGATGTCTCCTATTTTAAAGCCTTTAATCTTTCTGACACAAAAGTTAAAATAATACCCCCACACTTTTCAAAAGGACGGAATGGGAGAATGCTCAACACCGCATGGAGGTGCCGATTTTGACATGGACAGGACATGTGGTATTGAGATAATTATTAACTAGCAAGGTAGACGTGAAAGGGATGATGTTGACGGGCAGAACTCACATGACCCCGCTCAATTACATCTGTCAGCGCAAGCACCCAAGCCAAGCTCAATCTCCTGGGTTGTAAAAGCCATGAGATCCAGAAAAATGCCATAGAAGAGTGCAAATTGCCTACGCTGAGACTTTAATTGTAGAAAGAAAGTACTTCCTGAGAGTCAGTCCCAAATTTCGCCCGATCTGATTGAAAAGGAGGCCCAGGTTTCCCACACTGTGTCACTATGCTATACTAATGCATTGGCCGGGAATCGAACCCGGGTCAACTGCTTGGAAGGCAGCTATGCTCACCACTATACCACCAATGCACCACATGCCCCTTCAAGGACGACATAAGCTTCATGTCACAAGATAATTGGGTCAAAAATAGGCTCAATTTTCACCTGTTCATTGCTGAAGGTGTGAAAACCCGCCAGAAAAGCAGGCATCAAACGCTAGCCGCAGGGCACCCTTGGGTTCCATGGTGTAATGGTCAGCACTCTGGACTCTGAATCCAGTGATCCGAGTTCAAGTCTTGGTGGGACCTCGTTTGGAGTCTGCTGTTTTACCTGCTGAAGCAATCACTGGTTACAGACGTTAAAATGGATTAAAAGCACACATCAAGAGGGGCAAAAAAAGGCCCAGAGAGAAGTTCCGCTTCCCTGTACAACGCACACAATTTTCCGTCAACTCAGCGTTACTTCTTCCTGTTGCATCTTCCTGGCCACCAAAACGGCAGCCATCTCTTCCATGGACAGTCTCAAATTCATGTGAATAGTGTATGGCCGATGACACCACCTTCAACCACTGCACTCGAGCGATAAGGAAATCTGGCTTAAGGTGAGGTGCTATCGTTGGCATTGACGTACACCTTTTTAGTTGATGGGTGGGCAGAATTTGAGCACAGTCCAAAGACAAGAATGCCGAGAGGTCAAGGTGATGGACTGCCAGCTCATTGTTTGCTACCACATGCATTGTAGAACCCCACCTTCTTGCTATGATGACTTTCGCAGGGGAACCTTTCCTGCCAATCCAGCTGACGAGCGTTTAGGTCCACTGTCCTCCTCCTTTCCATGGAAAAGAACCTCTCCCATTTGCTCCTTTTTAACATCGTTCTTCTCAATAGGCTCTTTTCTCCGTAACAAAAAATAAGTGGTACCTTCTTTCATAGAAGACTTGGGCTGTCTCCTATTTTCAAGCCTTTAATCTTTCTGACACAAAAGTTAAAATATTACCCCCACACTTTTCAAAAGGACGGAATGGGAGAATGGTCAACACCGCATGGAGGTGCCGATTTTGACATGGACAGGACATGTGGTATTGAGATAATTATTAACTTGCAAGGTAGACGTGAAAGGGATGATGTTGACGGGCAGAACTCACATGACCCCGCTCAATTACTTCTGTCAGCGCAAGCACCCAAGCCAAGCTCAATCTCCTGGGTTGTAAAAGCCATGAGATCCAGAAAAATGCCATAGAAGAGTGCAAATTGCCTACGCTGAGACTTTAATTGTAGAAAGAAAGTACTTCCTGAGAGTCAGTCCCAAATTTCGCCCGATCTGATTGAAAAGGGGGCCAAGGTTTCCCACACTGTGTCACTATGCTGTACTAATGCATTGGCCGGGAATCGAACCCGGGTCAACTGCTTGGAAGGCAGCTATGCTCACCACTATACCACCAATGCACCACATGCCCCTTCAAGGACGACATAAGCTTCATGTCACAAGATAATTGGGTCAAAAATAGGCTCAATTTTCACCTGTTCATTGCTGAAGGTGTGAAAACCCGCCATAAAAGCAGGCATCAAACGCTAGCCGCAGGGCACCCTTGGGTTCCATGGTGTAATGGTCAGCACTCTGGACTCTGAATCCAGTGATCCGAGTTCAAGTCTCGGTGGGACCTCGTTTGGAGTCTGCTGTTTAACCTGCTGAAGCAATCACTGGTTACAGACGTTAAAATGGTTTAAAAAAACACATCAAGAGGGGCAAAAAAAGGCCCCGAGAGAAGTTCCGCTTCCCTGTACAACGCACAGCATTTTCCGTCAACTCGGCGTTGCTTCTTCATGTTGCATCTTCCTGGCCACCAAAACGGCAGCCATCTCTTCCATGGACACTCTCAAATTCATGTGAATAGTGTATGGCCGATTACACCACCTTCAACCACTGCACTCGAGCGATAAGGAAATCTGGCTTAAGGTGAGGTGCTGTCGTTGGCATTGACGGACACCTTTTTAGTTGATGGGTGGGCAGAATGTGAGCACAGTCCAAAGACAAGAATGCCGAGAGGTCAAGGTGATGGACTGCCAGCTCATTATTTGCTACCACATGCATTGTAGAACCCCACCTTCTTGCTATGATGACATTCGCAGGGGAACCTTTCCTGCCAATCCAGCTGACGAGCGTTTAGGTCCACTGTCCTCCTCGTTTCCATGGAAAAGCACCTCTCCCATTTGCTCCTTTTTAATATCTTTTGTTCTCAATAGGCTCTTTTCTCCGTAACACGAAATCAGCGGTACCTTCTTTCATAGAAGACTTGGGATGTCTCCTATTTTAAAGCCTTTAATCTTTCTGACACAAAAGTTAAAATAATACCCCCACACTTTTCAAAAGGAAGGAATGGGAGAATGGTCAACACCGCATGGAGGTCCCGATTTTGACATGGACAGGACATGTGGTATGGAGATAATTATTAACTAGCAAGGTAGACGTGAAAGGGATGATGTTGACGGGCAGAACTCACATGACCCCGCTCAATTACATCTGTCACCGCAGGCAAAAAAGCCAAGCTCAATCGCCTAGGTTGTAAAAGCCATGACATCCAGAAAAATGCCATAGAAGAGTGCAAACTGCCTACGCTGAGACTTTTATTGTAGAAAGAAAGTACTTCCTGAGAGTCAGTCCCAAATTTCGCCCGATCTGATTGAAAAGGAGGTCAAGGTTTCCCACACTGTGTCACTATGCTGTACTAATGCATTGGCCGGGAATCGAACCCGGGTCAACTGCTTGGAAGGCAGCTATGCTCACCACTATACCACCAATGCACCACATGCCCCTTCAAGGACGACATAAGCTTCATGTCACAAGATAATTGGGTCAAAAATAGGCTCAATTTTCACCTGTTCATTGCTGAAGGTGTGAAAACCCGCCATAAAAGCAGGCATCAAACGCTAGCCGCAGGGCACCCTTGGGTTCCATGGTGTAATGGTCAGCCCTCTGGACTCTGAATCCAGTGATCCGAGTTCAAGTCTCGGTGGGACCTCGTTTGGAGTCTGCTGTTTTACCTGCTGAAGCAATCACTGGTTACAGATGTTGAAATGGATGAAAAGCACACATAAAGAGGGGTAAAAATGGCCCCGCGAGAAGTTCTGCTTCCCTGTACAACACACAGCATTTTCTGTCAACTCAGCGTTACTTCTTCCTGCCGCATCTTCTTTGACCACCAAAACGGCGGCCATCTCTTCCAAGGACAGTCTAAAATTCATGTGAATAGTGCATGGCCGATTACACCACCTTTAACCACTGCACTTGAGCGATAAGGAAATCTGGCTTAAGGTGAGGTGCTATTGTTGGCATTCACAGACACCTTTTTAGTTGATGGGTGGGCAGAATGTGAGCACAGTCCAAAGACAAGAATGCCGAGCGGTCAAGGTGATGGAATGCCAGCTCATTATTTGCTACCACATGCATTGTAGAACCCCACCTTCTTGCTATGATGACATTCGCAGGGGAACCTTTCCTGCCAATCCAGCTGACGGGCGTTTAGGTCCACTGTCCTCCTCATTTCCATGGAAAAGCACCTCTCCCATTTGCTCCTTTTTAACATCTTTTGTTCTCAATAGGCTCTTTTCTCCGTAACACGATATCAGCGGTACCTTCTTTCATAGAAGACTTGGGATGTCTCCTATTTTAAAGCCTTTAATCTTTCTGACACAAAAGTTAAAATAATACCCCCACACTTTTCAAAAGGACGGAATGGGAGAATGGTCAACACCGCATGGAGGTGCCGATTTTGACATGGACAGGACATGTGGTATTGAGATAATTATTAACTAGCAAGGTAGACGTGAAAGGGATGATGTTGACGGGCAGAACTCACATGACCCCGCTCAATTACATCTGTCAGCGCAAGCACCCAAGCCAAGCTCAATCTCCTGGGTTGTAAAAGCCATGAGATCCAGAAAAATGCCATAGAAGAGTGCAAATTGCCTACGCTGAGACTTTAATTGTAGAAAGAAAGTACTTCCTGAGAGTCAGTCCCAAATTTCGCCCGATCTGATTGAAAAGGAGGCCCAGGTTTCCCACACTGTGTCACTATGCTATACTAATGCATTGGCCGGGAATCGAACCCGGGTCAACTGCTTGGAAGGCAGCTATGCTCACCACTATACCACCAATGCACCACATGCCCGTTCAAGGACGACATAAGCTTCATGTCACAAGATAATTGGGTCAAAAATAGGCTCAATTTTCACCTGTTCATTGCTGAAGGTGTGAAAACCCGCCAGAAAAGCAGGCATCAAACGCTAGCCGCAGGGCACCCTTGGGTTCCATGGTGTAATGGTCAGCACTCTGGACTCTGAATCCAGTGATCCGAGTTCAAGTCTTGGTGGGACCTCGTTTGGAGTCTGCTGTTTTACCTGCTGAAGCAATCACTGGTTACAGACGTTAAAATGGATTAAAAGCACACATCAAGAGGGGCAAAAAAAGGCCCAGAGAGAAGTTCCGCTTCCCTGTACAACGCACACAATTTTCAGTCAACTCAGCGTTACTTCTTCCTGTTGCATCTTCCTGGCCACCAAAACGGCAGCCATCTCTTCCATGGACAGTCTCAAATTCATGTGAATAGTGTATGGCCGATGACACCACCTTCAACCACTGCACTCGAGCGATAAGGAAATCTGGCTTAAGGTGAGGTGCTATCGTTGGCATTGACGTACACCTTTTTAGTTGATGGGTGGGCAGAATTTGAGCACAGTCCAAAGACAAGAATGCCGAGAGGTCAAGGTGATGGACTGCCAGCTCATTGTTTGCTACCACATGCATTGTAGAACCCCACCTTCTTGCTATGATGACTTTCGCAGGGGAACCTTTCCTGCCAATCCAGCTGACGAGCGTTTAGGTCCACTGTCCTCCTCCTTTCCATGGAAAAGAACCTCTCCCATTTGCTCCTTTTTAACATCGTTCTTCTCAATAGGCTCTTTTCTCCGTAACAAAAAATAAGTGGTACCTTCTTTCATAGAAGACTTGGGCTGTCTCCTACTTTCAAGCCTTTAATCTTTCTGACACAAAAGTTAAAATAATACCCCCACACTTTTCAAAAGGACGGAATGGGAGAATGGTCAACACCGCATGGAGGTGCCGATTTTGACATGGACAGGACATGTGGTATTGAGATAATTATAAACTAGCAAGGCAGACGTGAAAGGGATGATGTTGACGGGCAGAACTCACATGACCCCGCTCAATTACATCTGTCAGCGCAGGCAAAAAAGCCAAGCTCAGTCTCCTGGGTTGTAAAAGCCATGAGATCCAGAAAAATGCCATAGAAGAGTGCAAATTGCCTACGCTGAGACTTTAATTGTAGAAAGAAAGTACTTCCTGAGAGTCAGTCCCAAATTTCGCCCGATCTGATTGAATAGGGGGCCAAGGTTTCCCACACTGTGTCACTATGCTGTACTAATGCATTGGCCGGGAATCGAACCCGGGTCAACTGCTTGGAAGGCAGCTATGCTCACCACTATACCACCAATGCACCACATGCCCCTTCAAGGACGACATAAGCTTCATGTCACAAGATAATTGGGTCAAAAATAGGCTCAATTTTCACCTGTTCATTGCTGAAGGTGTGAAAACCCGCCATAAAAGCAGGCATCAAACGCTAGCCGCAGGGCACCCTTGGGTTCCATGGTGTAATGGTCAGCACTCTGGACTCTGAATCCAGTGATCCGAGTTCAAGTCTCGGTGGAACCTCGTTCGAGTCTGCTGTTTAACCTGCTGAAGCAATCACTGGTTACAGACGTTAAAATGGTTTAAAAAAACACATCAAGAGGGGAAATAAAAAGCCCCGAGAGAAGTTCCGCTTCCCTGTACAACGCACAGCATTTTCCCTCAACTCGGCGTTGCTTCTTCATGTTGCATCTTCCTGGCCACCAAAACGGCAGCCAACTCTTCCATGGACACTCTCAAATTCATGTGAATAGTGCATGGCCGATTACACCACCTTCAACCACTGCACTCGAGCGATAAGGAAATCTGGCTTCAGGTGAGGTGCTGTCGTTGGCATTGACGGACACCTTTTTAGTTGATGGGTGGGCAGAATGTGAGCACAGTCCAAAGACAAGAATGCCGAGAGGTCAAGGTGATGGACTGCCAGCTCATTATTTGCTACCACATGCATTGTAGAACCCCACCTTCTTGCTATGATGACATTCGCAGGGGAACCTTTCCTGCCAATCCAGCTGACGAGCGTTTAGTTCCACTGTCCTCCTCGTTTCCATGGAAAAGCACCTCTCCCATTTGCTCCTTTTTAATATCTTTTGTTCTCAATAGGCTCTTTTCTCCGTAACACGAAATCAGCGGTACCTTATTTCATAGAAGACTTGGGATGTCTCCTATTTTCAAGCCTTTAATCTTCCTGACACAAAAGAAAAAAATGATACCCCCACACTTTTCAAAAGGAAGGAATGGGAGAATGGTCAACACCGCATGGAGGTCCCGATTTTGACATGGACAGGACATGTGGTATGGAGATAATTATTAACTAGCAAGGTAGACGTGAAAGGGATGATGTTGACGGGCAGAACTCACATGACCCCGCTCAATTACATCTGTCAGCGCAGGCAAAAAAGCCAAGCTCAATCGCCTAGGTTGTAAAAGCCATGAGATCCAGAAAAATGCCATAGAAGAGTGCAAACTGCCTACGCTGAGACTTTTATTGTAGAAAGAAAGTACTTCCTGAGAGTCAGTCCCAAATTTCGCCCGATCTGATTGAAAAGGAGGTCAAGGTTTCCCATGCTGTGTCACAATGCTATACTAATGCATTGGCCAGGAATCGAACCCGGGTCAACTGCTTGGACGGCAGCTATGCTCACCACTATACCACCAATGCACCACATGCCTGTCAAGGATGACATAAGCTTCATGTCACAAGATAATTGGGTCAAATATAGACTCAATTTTCACCTGTTCATTGCTGAAGGTGTGAAAACCCGCCAGAAAAGCAGGCATCAAACGCTAGCCGCACGGCACCCTTGGGTTCCATGGTGTAATGGTCAGCCCTCTGGACTCTGAATCCAGTGATCCGAGTTCACGTCTCGGTGGGACCTCGTTTGGAGTCTGCTGTTTTACCTGCTGAAGCAATCACTGGTTACAGATGTTGAAATGGATGAAAAGCACACATAAAGAGGGGTAAAAATGGCCCCGCGAGAAGTTCTGCTTCCCTGTACAACACACAGCATTTTCTGTCAACTCAGCGTTACTTCTTCCTGCCGCATCTTCTTTGACCACCAAAACGGCGGCCATCTCTTCCAAGGACAGTCTAAAATTCATGTGAATAGTGCATGGCCGATTCCACCACCTTTAACCACTGCACTTGAGCGATAAGGAAATCTGGCTTAAGGTGAGGTGCTATTGTTGGCATTCACAGACACCTTTTTAGTTGATGGGTGGGCAGAATGTGAGCACAGTCCAAAGACAAGAATGCCGAGCGGTCAAGGTGATGGAATGCCAGCTCATTATTTGCTACCACATGCATTGTAGAACCCCACCTTCTTGCTATGATGACATTCGCAGGGGAACCTTTCCTGCCAATCCAGCTGACGGGCGTTTAGGTCCACTGTCCTCCTCATTTCCATGGAAAAGCACCTCTCCCATTTGCTCCTTTTTAACATCTTTTGTTCTCAATAGGCTCTTTTCTCCGTAACACGATATCAGCGGTACCTTCTTTCATAGAAGACTTGGGATGTCTCCTATTTTAAAGCCTTTAATCTTTCTGACACAAAAGTTAAAATAATACCCCCACACTTTTCAAAAGGACGGAATGGGAGAATGCTCAACACCGCATGGAGGTGCCGATTTTGACATGGACAGGACATGTGGTATTGAGATAATTATTAACTAGCAAGGTAGACGTGAAAGGGATGATGTTGACGGGCAGAACTCACATGACCCCGCTCAATTACATCTGTCAGCGCAAGCACCCAAGCCAAGCTCAATCTCCTGGGTTGTAAAAGCCATGAGATCCAGAAAAATGCCATAGAAGAGTGCAAATTGCCTACGCTGAGACTTTAATTGTAGAAAGAAAGTACTTCCTGAGAGTCAGTCCCAAATTTCGCCCGATCTGATTGAAAAGGAGGCCCAGGTTTCCCACACTGTGTCACTATGCTATACTAATGCATTGGCCGGGAATCGAACCCGGGTCAACTGCTTGGAAGGCAGCTATGCTCACCACTATACCACCAATGCACCACATGCCCCTTCAAGGACGACATAAGCTTCATGTCACAAGATAATTGGGTCAAAAATAGGCTCAATTTTCACCTGTTCATTGCTGAAGGTGTGAAAACCCGCCAGAAAAGCAGGCATCAAACGCTAGCCGCAGGGCACCCTTGGGTTCCATGGTGTAATGGTCAGCACTCTGGACTCTGAATCCAGTGATCCGAGTTCAAGTCTTGGTGGGACCTCGTTTGGAGTCTGCTGTTTTACCTGCTGAAGCAATCACTGGTCACAGACGTTAAAATGGATTAAAAGCACACATCAAGAGGGGCAAAAAAAGGCCCAGAGAGAAGTTCCGCTTCCCTGTACAACGCACACAATTTTCCGTCAACTCAGCGTTACTTCTTCCTGTTGCATCTTCCTGGCCACCAAAACGGCAGCCATCTCTTCCATGGACAGTCTCAAATTCATGTGAATAGTGTATGGCCGATTACACCACCTTCAACCACTGCACTCGAGCGATAAGGAAATCTGGCTTAAGGTGAGGTGCTATCGTTGGCATTGACGTACACCTTTTTAGTTGATGGGTGGGCAGAATTTGAGCACAGTCCAAAGACAAGAATGCCGAGAGGTCAAGGTGATGGACTGCCAGCTCATTGTTTGCTACCACATGCATTGTAGAACCCCACCTTCTTGCTATGATGACTTTCGCAGGGGAACCTTTCCTGCCAATCCAGCTGACGAGCGTTTAGGTCCACTGTCCTCCTCCTTTCCATGGAAAAGAACCTCTCCCATTTGCTCCTTTTTAACATCGTTCTTCTCAATAGGCTCTTTTCTCCGTAACAAAAAATAAGTGGTACCTTCTTTCAGAGAAGACTTGGGCTGTCTCCTATTTTCAAGCCTTTAATCTTTCTGACACAAAAGTTAAAATAATACCCCCACACTTTTCAAAAGGACGGAATGGGAGAATGGTCAACACCGCATGGAGGTGCCGATTTTGACATGGACAGGACATGTGGTATTGAGATAATTATTAACTTGCAAGGTAGACGTGAAAGGGATGATGTTGACGGGCAGAACTCACATGACCCCGCTCAATTACTTCTGTCAGCGCAAGCACCCAAGCCAAGCTCAATCTCCTGGGTTGTAAAAGCCATGAGATCCAGAAAAATGCCATAGAAGAGTGCAAATTGCCTACGCTGAGACTTTAATTGTAGAAAGAAAGTACTTCCTGAGAGTCAGTCCCAAATTTCGCCCGATCTGATTGAAAAGGGGGCCAAGGTTTCCCACACTGTGTCACTATGCTGTACTAATGCATTGGCCGGGAATCGAACCCGGGTCAACTGCTTGGAAGGCAGCTATGCTCACCACTATACCACCAATGCACCACATGCCCCTTCAAGGACGACATAAGCTTCATGTCACAAGATAATTGGGTCAAAAATAGGCTCAATTTTCACCTGTTCATTGCTGAAGGTGTGAAAACCCGCCATAAAAGCAGGCATCAAACGCTAGCCGCAGGGCACCCTTGGGTTCCATGGTGTAATGGTCAGCACTCTGGACTCTGAATCCAGTGATCCGAGTTCAAGTCTCGGTGGGACCTCGTTTGGAGTCTGCTGTTTAACCTGCTGAAGCAATCACTGATTACAGACGTTAAAATGGTTTAAAAAAACACATCAAGAGGGGCAAAAAAAGGCCCCGAGAGAAGTTCCGCTTCCCTGTACAACGCACAGCATTTTCCGTCAACTCGGCGTTGCTTCTTCATGTTGCATCTTCCTGGCCACCAAAACGGCAGCCATCTCTTCCATGGACACTCTCAAATTCATGTGAATAGTGCATGGCCGATTACACCACCTTCAACCACTGCACTCGAGCGATAAGGAAATCTGGCTTAAGGTGAGGTGCTATCGTTGGCATTCACGGACACCTTTTTAGTTGATGGGTGGGTAGAATGTGAGCACAGTCAAAAGCCAAGAATGCCGAGAGGTCAAGGTGATGGACTGCCAGCTCATTTTTTGCTACCACATGCATTAAAGAACGCCACCTTCCTGCTATGATGACATTCGCAGGGGAACCTTTCCTGCCAATCCAGCTGTTGAGCGTTTAGGTCGACCGTCCTCCTCGTTTCCATGGAAAAGAACCTCTCCCATTTGCTCCATTTTAACATTGTTGTTCTCAATAGGCTCTTTTCTCCGTAACACGAAATCAGCGGTACCTTCTTTCATAGAAGACTTGGGATGTCTCCTATTTTCAAGCCTTTAATCTTCCTGACACAAAAGCAAAAATAATACCCCCACACTTTTCAAAAGGACGGAATGGGAGAATGGTCAACACCGCATGGAGGTCCCGATGTTGTCATGGACAGGACATGTGGTATAGAGACAATTATTAACTAGCAAGGTAGACGTGAAAGGGATGATGTTGACATGCAGAACTCACATGACCCCGCTCAATTACATCTGTCAGCGCAGGCAACCAAGCCAAGCTCAATCTCCTGGGTTGTAAAAGCCATGAGATCCAGAAAAATGCCATTGAAGAGTGCAAATTGCCTACGCTGAGACTTTAATTGTATAAAGAAAGTCCTTGCTGAGAGTCACTCCCAAATTTTGCCCGATCTGATTGAAAAGGAGGTCAAGTTTTCCCACACTGTGTCACTATGCTATACTAATGCATTGGCCGGGAATCGAACCCAGGTCAACTGCTTGGAAGGCAGCTATGCTCACCACTATACCACCAATGCACCACATGCCGCTTCAAGGACGACATAAGCTTCATGTCACAAGATAATTGGGTCAAAAATAGACTCAATTTCCACCTGTTCATTGCTGAAGGTGTGATAACCCGCCAGAAAAGCAGGAATCAAACGCTAACCGCAGAGCACCCTTGGGCTCCATGGTGTAATGGTCAGCACTCTGGACTCTGAATCCAGTGATCTGAGTTCAAGTCTTGGTGGGACCTCGTTTGGAGTCTGCTGTTTTACCTGCTGAAGCATTCACTGGTTACAGACGTTAAAATGGATTAAAAGCACACATCAAGAGGGGCAAAAAAAGGCCCAGAGAGAAGTTCCGCTTCCCTGTACAACGCACACAATTTTCCGTCAACTCAGCGTTACTTCTTCCTGTTGCATCTTCCTGGCCACCAAAACGGCAGCCATCTCTTCCATGGACAGTCTCAAATTCATGTGAATAGTGTATGGCCGATGACACCACCTTCAACCACTGCACTCGAGCGATAAGGAAATCTGGCTTAAGGTGAGGTGCTATCGTTGGCATTGACGGACACCTTTTTAGTTGATGGGTGGGCAGAATGTGAGCACAGTCCAAAGACAAGAATGCCGAGAGGTCAAGGTGATGGACTGCCAGCTCATTGTTTGCTACCACATGCATTGTAGAACCCCACCTTCTTGCTATGATGACATTCGCAGGGGAACCTTTCCTGCCAATCCAGCTGACGAGCGTTTAGCTCCACTGTCCTCCTCGTTTCCATGGAAAAGCACCTCTCCCATTTGCTCCTTTTTAACATCTTTTGTTCTCAATAGGCTCTTTTCTCCGTAACACGAAATCAGCGGTACCTTCTTTCATAGAAGACTTGGGATGTCTCCTATTTTCAAGCCTTTAATCTTTCTGACACAAAAGTTAAAATAATACCCCCACACTTTTCAAAAGGACGGAATGGGAGAATGGTCAACACCGCATGGAGGTGCCGATTTTGACATGGACAGGACATGTGGTATTGAGATAATTATTAACTAGCAAGGTAGACGTGAAAGGGATGATGTTGACGGGCAGAACTCACATGACCCCGCTCAATTACTTCTGTCAGCGCAAGCACCCAAGCCAAGCTCAATCTCCTGGGTTGTAAAAGCCATGAGATCCAGAAAAATGCTTTAGAAGAGTGCAAATTGCCTACGCTGAGACTTTAATTGTAGAAAGAAAGTACTTCCTGAGAGTCAGTCCCAAATTTTGCCCGATCTGATTGAAAAGGAGGCCAAGGTTTCCCTCACTGTGTCACTATGCTATACTAATGCATTGGCCAGGAATCGAAGCCGGGTCAACTGCTTGGAAGGCAGCTATGCTCACCACTATACCACCAATGCACCACATGCCCCTTCAAGGATGACATAAGCTTCATGTCACAAGATAATTGGGTCAAAAATAGGCTCAATTTTCACCTGTTCATTGCTGAAGGTGTGAAAACCCGCCAGAAAAGCAGGCATCAAACGCTAGCCGCAGGGCACCCTTGGGTTCCATGGTGTAATGGTCAGCACTCTGGACTCTGAATCCAGTGATCCGAGTTCAAGTCTCGGTGGGACCTCATTTGGAGTCTGCTGTTTAACCTGCTGAAGAAATCACTGGTTACAGATGTTGAAATGGATGAAAAGCACACATAAAGAGGGGCAAAAATTGCCCCGCGAGAAGTTCCGCTTCCCTGTACAACACACAGCATTTTCTGTCAACTCAGCGTTACTTCTTCCTGCCGCATCTTCCTGACCACCAAAACGGCAGCCATCTTTTCCAAGGACAGTCTCAAATTCATGTGAATAGTGCATGGCAGATTACACCACCTTCAACCACTGCACTCGAGCGATAAGGAAATCTGGCTTAAGGTGAGGTGCTGTCGTTGGCATTGACGGACACCTTTTTAGTTGATGGGTGGGAAGAATGTGAGCACAGTCCAAAGACAAGAATGCCGAGAGGTCAAGGTGATGGACTGCCAGCTCATTATTTGCTACCACATGCATTGTAGAACCCCACCTTCTTGCTATGATGACATTCGCAGGGGAACCTTTCCTGCCAATCCAGCTGACGAGCGTTTAGGTCCACTGTCCTCCTCCTTTCCATGGAAAAGAACCTCTCCCATTTGCTCCTTTTTAACATCGTTCTTCTCAATAGGCTCTTTTCTCCGTAACAAAAAATAAGTGGTCCCTTCTTTCATAGAAGACTTGGGCTGTCTCCTATTTTCAAGCCTTTAATCTTTCTGACACAAAAGTTAAAATAATACCCCCACACTTTTCAAAAGGACGGAATGGGAGAATGGTCAACACCGCATGGAGGTGCCGATTTTGACATGGACAGGACATGTGGTATTGAGATAATCATTAACTAGCAAGGTAGACGTGAAAGGGATGATGTTGACGGGCAGAACTCACATGACCCCGCTCAATTACATCTGTCAGCGCAAGCACCCAAGCCAAGCTCAATCTCCTGGGTTGTAAAAGCCATGAGATCCAGAAAAATGCCATAGAAGAGTGCAAATTGCCTACGCTGAGACTTTAATTGTAGAAAGAAAGTACTTCCTGAGAGTCAGTCCCAAATTTCGCCCGATCTGATTGAAAAGGAGGCCAACATTTCCCACACTGTGTCACTATGCTATACTAATGCATTGGCCAGGAATCGAACCCAGGTCAACTGCTTGGAAGGCAGCTACGCTCACCACTATACCACCAATGCACCACATGCCTCTTCAAGGACGACATAACCTTCATGTCACAAGATAATTGGGTCAAAAATAGGCTCAATTTTCACCTGTTCATTGCTGAAGGTGTGAAAACCCGCCATAAAAGCAGGCATCAAACGCTAGCCGCAGGGCACCCTTGGGTTCCATGGTGTAATGGTCAGCACTCTGGACTCTGAATCCAGTGATCAGAGTTCAAGTCTCGGTGGGACCTCGTTTGGAGTCTGCTGTTTAACCTGCTGAAGAAATCACTGGTTACAGATGTTGAAATGGATGAAAAGCACACATAAAGAGGGGCAAAAATGGCCCCGCGAGAAGTTCCGCTTCCCTGTACAACACACGGCAATTTCTGTCAACTCAGCGTTACTTCTTCCTGCCGCATCTTCCTGACCACCAAAACAGCAGCCATCTCTTCCAAGGACAGTCTAAAATTCATGTGAATAGTGCATGGCCGATTACACCACCTTCAACCACTGCACTCGAGCGATAAGGAAATCTGGCTTAAGGTGAGGTGCTATTGTTGGCATTCACGGACACCTTTTTAGTTGATGGGTGGGAAGAATGTGAGCACAGTCCAAAGACAAGAATGCCGAGCGGTCAAGGTGATGGAATGCCAGCTCATTATTTGCTACCACATGCATTGTAGAACCCCACCTTCTTGCTATGATGACATTCGCAGGGGAAACTTTCCTGCCAATCCAGCTGACGAGCGTTTAGGTCCACTGTCCTCCTCCTTTCCATGGAAAAGAACCTCTCCCATTTGCTCCTTTTTAACATCGTTATTCTCAATAGGCTCTTTTCTCCGTAACAAAAATAAGTGGTACCTTCTTTCATAGAAGACTTGGGCTGTCTCCTATTTTCAAGCCTTTAATCTTTCTGACACAAAAGTTAAAATAATACCCCCACACTTTTCAAAAGGACGGAATGGGAGAATGGTCAACACCGCATGGAGGTGCCGATTTTGACATGGACAGGACATGTGGTATGGAGATAATTATTAACTAGCAAGGTAGACGTGAAAGGGATGATGTTGACGGGCAGAACTCACATGACCCCGCTCAATTACATCTGTCAGCGCAAGCACCCAAGCCAAGCTCAATCTCCTGGGTTGTAAAAGCCATGAGATCCAGAAAAATGCCATAGAAGAGTGCAAATTGCCTACGCTGAGACTTTAATTGTAGAAAGAAAGTACTTCCTGAGAGTCAGTCCCAAATTTCGCCCGATCTGATTGAAAAGGAGGCCAAGGTTTCCCACACTGTGTCACTATGCTATACTAATGCATTGGCCGGGAATCGAACCCAGGTCAACTGCTTGGAAGGCAGCTATGCTCACCACTATACCACCAATGCACCACATGCCCCTTCCTGGACGACATAAGCTTAATTTCACAAGATAATTGGGTCAAAAATAGGCTCAATTTTCACCTGTTCATTGCTGAAGGTTTTAAAACCCGCCATAAAAGCAGGCATCAAACGCTAGCCGCAGGGCACCCTTGGGTTCCATGGTGTAATGGTCAGCACTCTGGATTCTGAATCCAGTGATCCGAGTTCAAGTCTCGGTGGAACCTCGTTCGAGTCTGCTCTTTAACCTGCTGAAGCAATCACTGGTTACAGACGTTAAAATAGATTAAAAACACACATCAAGAGGGGCAAAAAAAGGCCCCGAGAGAAGTTCCGCTTCCCTGTACAACGCACAGCATTTTCCGTCAACTCAGCGTTGCTTCTTCATGTTGGATCTTCCTGGCCACCAAAACGGCAGCCATCTCTTCCATGGACAGTCTCAAATTCATGTGAATAGTGCATGGCCGATTACACCACCTTCAACCACTGCACTCGAGCGATAAGGAAATCTGGCTTAAGGTGAGGTTCTGTCGTTGGCATTGACGGACACCTTTTTAGTTGATGGGTGGGCAGAATGTGAGCACAGTCCAAAGACAAGAATGCCGAGCGGTCAAGGTGATGGACTGCCAGCTCATTATTTGCTACCACATGCATTGTAGAACCCCACCTTCTTGCTATGATGACATTCGCAGGGGAACCTTTCCTGCCAATCCAGCTGACGAGCGTTTAGGTCCACTGTCCTCCTCCTTTCCATGGAAAAGAACCTCTCCCATTTGCTCCTTTTTGACATCGTTATTCTCAATAGGCTCTTTTCTCAGTAACAAAAAATAAGTGGTACCTTCTTTCATAGAAGACTTGGGATGTCTCCTATTTTCAAGCCTTTAATCTTCCTGACACAAAAGCAAAAATAATACCCCCACACTTTTCAAAAGGACGGAATGGGAGAATTGTCAACACCGCATGGAGTTCCCGATGTCGTCATGGACAGGACATGTGGTATAGAGACAATTATTAACTAGCAAGGTAGACGTGAAAGGGATGAGGTTGACATGCAGAACTCACATGACCCCGCTCAATTACATCTGTCAGCGCAGGCAACCAAGCCAAGCTCAATCTCCTGGGTTGTAAAAGCCATGAGATCCAGAAAAATGCCATTGAAGAGTGCAAATTGCCTACGCTGAGACTTTAATTGTAGAAAGAAAGTACTTGCTGAGAGTCAGTCCCAAATTTCGCCCGATCTGATTGAAAAGGAGGTCAAGGTTTCCCACGCTGTGTCACTATGCTATACTAATGCATTGGCCGGGAATCAAACCCGGGTCAACTGCTTGGAAGGCAGCTATGCTCACCACTATACCACCAATGCACCACATGCCCCTTCAAGGACGACATAACCTTCATGTCACAAGATAATTGGGTCAAAAATAGACTCAATTTTCACCTGTTCATTGCTGAAGGTGTGATAACCCGCCAGAAAAGCAGGCATCAAACGCTAGCCGCAAAGCACCCTTGGGCTCCATGGTGTAATGGTCAGCTCTCTGGACTCTGAATCCAGTGATCCGAGTTCAAGTCTCGGTGGGACCTCGTTTGGAGTCTGCTGTTTAACCTGCTGAAGCAATCACTGGTTACAGACGTTAAAATCGATTAAAAGCACACATCAAAAGGGCCAAAAAAAGGCCCAGAGAGAAGTTCCGCTTCCCTGTACAACGCACACAATTTTCCGTCAACTCAGCGTTACTTCTTCCTGTTGCATCTTCCTGGCCACCAAAACGGCAGCCATCTCTTCTATGGACAGTCTCAAATTCATGTGAATAGTGTATGGCCGATGACACCACCTTCAACCACTGCACTCGAGCGATAAGGAAATCTGGCTTAAGGTGAGGTGCTATCGTTGGCATTGACGGACACCTTTTTAGTTGATGGGTGGGCAGAATGTGAGCACAGTCCAAAGACAAGAATGCCGAGAGGTCAAGGTGATGGACTGCCAGCTCAATATTTGCTACCACATGCATTGTAGAACCCCACCTTCTTGCTATGATGACATTCGCAGGGGAACCTTTCCTGCCAATCCAGCTGACGAGCGTTTAGCTCCACTGTCCTCCTCGTTTCCATGGAAAAGCACCTCTCCCATTTGCTCCTTTTTAACATCTTTTGTTCTCAATAGCCTCTTTTCTCCGTAACACGAAATCAGCGGTACCTTCTTTAATAGAAGACTTGGGATGTCTCCTATTTTCAAGCCTTTAATCTTCCTGACACAAAAGAAAAAAATTATACCCCCACACTTTTCAAAAGGAAGGAATGGGACAATGGTCAACACCGCATGGAGGTCCCGATTTTGACATGGACAGGACATGTGGTATGGAGATAATTATTAACTAGCAAGGTAGACGTGAAAGGGATGATGTTGACGGGCAGAACTCACATGACCCCACTCAATTACATCTGTCAGCGCAGGCAAAAAAGCCAAGCTCAATCGCCTGGGTTGTAAAAGCCATGAGATCCAGAAAAATGCCATAGAAGAGTGCAAATTGCCTACGCTGAGACTTTAATTGTAGAAAGAAAGTACTTCCTGAGAGTCACTCCCAAATTTCGCCTGATCTGATTGAAAAGGAGGTCAAGGTTTCCCATGCTGTCTAACGATGCCATACTAATGCATTGGCCGGGAAGCGAACCCAGGTCAACTGCTTGGAAGGCAGCTATGCTCACCACTATACCACCAACACAGCACATGCCCCTTCAAGGTCGACATAACCTTCATGTCACAAGATAATTGGGTCAAAAATAGGCTCGATTTCCACCTGTTCATTGCTGAAGGTGTGATAACCCACCAGAAAAGCAGGCATCAAACGCTAGCCGCAGGGCACCCTTGGGTTCCATGGTGTAATGGTCAGCACTCTGGACTCTGAATCCAGTGATCCGAGTTCAAGTCTCGGTGGAACCTCGTTCGAGTCTGCTGTTTAACCTGCTGAAGCAATCACTGGTTACAGATGTTAATATGGATTAAAAACACACATCAAGAGGGGCAAAAAAAGGCCCCGTGAAAAGTTCCGCTTCCCTGTACAACGCACACAATTTTCCGTCAACTCAGCGTAACTTCTTCATGTTGCATCTTCCTGGCCACCAAAACGGCAGCCATCTCTTCCATGGACAGTCTCAAATTCATGTGAATAGTGTATGGCCGATTACACCACCTTCAACCACTGCACTCGAGCGACAAGGAAATCTGGCTTAAGGTGAGGTGCTATCGTTGGCATTGACGGACACCTTTTTAGTTGATGGGTGGGCAGAATGTGAGCACAGTCCAAAGACAAGAATGCCGAGAGGTCAAGGTGATGGACTGCCAGCTCATTATTTGCTACCACATGCATTGTAGAACCCCACCTTCTTGCTATGAAGACATTCGCAGGGAAACCTTTCCTGCCAATCCAGCTGACGAGCGTTTAGGTCCACTGTCCTCCTCCTTTCCATGGAAAAGAACCTCTCCCATTTGCTCCTTTTTGACATCGTTATTCTCAATAGGCTCTTTTCTCCGTAACAAAAATAAGTGGTACCTTCTTTCATAGAAGACTTGGGCTGTCTCCTATTTTCAAGCCTTTAATCTTTCTGACACAAAAGTTAAAATAATACCCCCACACTTTTCAAAAGGACGGAATGGGAGAATGGTCAACACCGCATGGAGGTTCCGATTTTGACATGGACAGGACATGTGGTATGGAGATAATTATTAACTAGCAAGGTAGACGTGAAAGGGATGATGTTGACGGGCAGAACTCACATGACCCCGCTCAATTACATCTGTCAGCGCAGGCAACAAAGCCAAGCTCAATCGCCTGGGTTGTAAAAGCCATGAGATCCAGAAAAATGCCATAGAAGAGTGCAAATTGCCTACGCTGAGACTTTAATTGTAGAAAGAAAGTACTTGCTGAGAGTCAGTCCCAAATTTCGCCCGATCTGATTGAAAAGGAGGTCAAGGTTTCCCACGCAGTGTCACAATGCTATACTAATGCATTGGCCGGGAATCGAACCCGGGTCAACTGCTTGGAAGGCAGCTATGCTCACCACTATACAACCAGTGCACCACATGCCGCTTCAAGGACGACATAACCTTCATGTCACAAGATAATTGGGTCAAAAATAGGCTCAATTTTCACCTGTTCATTGCTGAAGGTGTGAAAACCCGCCAGAAAAGCAGGCATCAAACGCTAGCCGCAGGGCACCCTTGGGTTCCATGGTGTAATGGTCAGCACTCTGGACTCTGAATCCAGTGATCCGAGTTCAAGTCTTGGTGGGACCTCGTTTGGAGTCTGCTGTTTAACCTGCTGAAGCAATCACTGGTTACAGATGTTGAAATGGATGAAAAGCACACATAAAGAGGGGCAAAAATGGCCCCGCGAAAAGTTCCAATTCCCTGTACAACGCACAGTATTTTCCGTCAACTCAGCTTTGCTTCTTCCTGCCGCATCTTCCTGACCACCAAAACGGCAGCCATCTCTTCCAAGGACAGTCTAAAATTCATGTGAATAGTGCATGGCCGATTACACCACCTTCAACCACTGCACTCGAGCGATAAGGAAATCTGGCTTAAGGTGAGGTGCTATTGTTGGCATTCACGGACACCTTTTTAGTTGATGGGTGGGCAGAATGTGAGCACAGTCCAAAGACAAGAATGCCGAGAAGTCAAGGTGATGGACTGCCAGCTCATTATTTGCTACCACATGCATTGTAGAACCCCACCTTCTTGCTATGATGACATTCGCAGGGGAAACTTTCCTGCCAATCCAGCTGACGGGCGTTTAGGTCCACTGTCCTCCTCATTTCCATGGAAAAGCACCTCTCCCATTTGCTCCTTTTTAACATCTTTTGTTCTCAATAGGCTCTTTTCTCCGTAACACGAAATCAGCGGTACCTTCTTTCATAGAAGACTTGGGATGTCTCCTATTTTCAAGCCTTTAATCTTCCTGACACAAAAGCAAAAATAATACCCCCACACTTTTCAAAAGGACGGAATGGGAGAATTGTCAACACCGCATGGAGTTCCCGATGTCGTCATGGACAGGACATGTGGTATAGAGACAATTATTAACTAGCAAGGTAGACGTGAAAGGGATGAGGTTGACATGCAGAACTCACATGACCCCGCTCAATTACATCTGTCAGCGCAGGCAACCAAGCCAAGCTCAATCTCCTGGGTTGTAAAAGCCATGAGATCCAGAAAAATGCCATTGAAGAGTGCAAATTGCCTACGCTGAGACTTTAATTGTAGAAAGAAAGTACTTGCTGAGAGTCAGTCCCAAATTTCGCCCGATCTGATTGAAAAGGAGGTCCAGGTTTCCCACGCTGTGTCACTATGCTATACTAATGCATTGGCCGGGAATCAAACCCAGGTCAACTGCTTGGAAGGCAGCTATGCTCACCACTATACCACCAATGCACCACATGCCCCTTCAAGGACGACATAAGCTTCATGTCACAAGATAATTGGGTCAAAAATAGGCTCAATTTTCACCTGTTCATTGCTGAAGGTGTGATAACCCGCCAGAAAAGCAGGCATCAAACGCTAGCCGCAGAGCACCCTTGGGCTCCATGGTGTAATGGTCAGCTCTCTGGACTCTGAATCCAGTGATCCGAGTTCAAGTCTCGGTGGGACCTCGTTTGGAGTCTGCTGTTTAACCTGCTGAAGCAATCACTGGTTACAGACGTTAAAATCGATTAAAAGCACACATCAAAAGGGCCAAAAAAAGGCCCAGAGAGAAGTTCCGCTTCCCTGTACAACGCACACAATTTTCCGTCAACTCAGCGTTACTTCTTCCTGTTGCATCTTCCTGGCCACCAAAACGGCAGCCATCTCTTCCATGGACAGTCTCAAATTCATGTGAATAGTGTATGGCCGATGACACCACCTTCAACCACTGCACTCGAGCGATAAGGAAATCTGGCTTAAGGTGAGGTGCTATCGTTGGCATTGACGGACACCTTTTTAGTTGATGGGTGGGCAGAATGTGAGCACAGTCCAAAGACAAGAATGCCGAGAGGTCAAGGTGATGGACTGCCAGCTCATTATTTGCTACCACATGCATTGTAGAACCCCACCTTCTTGCTATGATGACATTCGCAGGGGAACCTTTCCTGCCAATCCAGCTGACGAGCGTTTAGCTCCACTGTCCTCCTCGTTTCCATGGAAAAGCACCTCTCCCATTTGCTCCTTTTTAACATCTTTTGTTCTCAATAGCCTCTTTTCTCCGTAACACGAAATCAGCGGTACCTTCTTTAATAGAAGACTTGGGATGTCTCCTATTTTCAAGCCTTTAATCTTCCTGACACAAAAGAAAAAAATTATACCCCCACACTTTTCAAAAGGAAGGAATGGGAGAATGGTCAACACCGCATGGAGGTCCCGATTTTGACATGGACAGGACATGTGGTATGGAGATAATTATTAACTAGCAAGGTAGACGTGAAAGGGATGATGTTGACGGGCAGAACTCACATGACCCCACTCAATTACATCTGTCAGCGCAGGCAAAAAAGCCAAGCTCAATCGCCTGGGTTGTAAAAGCCATGAGATCCAGAAAAATGCCATAGAAGAGTGCAAATTGCCTACGCTGAGACTTTAATTGTAGAAAGAAAGTACTTCCTGAGAGTCACTCCCAAATTTCGCCTGATCTGATTGAAAAGGAGGTCAAGGTTTCCCATGCTGTCTAACGATGCCATACTAATGCATTGGCCGGGAATCGAAGCCGGGTCAACTGCTTGGAAGGTAGCTATGCTCACCACTATACCACCAATGCACCACATGCCCCTTCAAGGACGACATAAGCTTCATGTCACAAGATAATTGGGTCAAAAATAGGCTCAATTTTCACCTGTACATTGCTGAAGGTGTGAAAACCCGCCAGAAAAGCAGGCATCAAACGCTAGCCGCAGGGCACCCTTGGGTTCCATGGTGTAATGGTCAGCACTCTGGACTCTGAATCCAGTGATCCGAGTTCAAGTCTCGGTGGAACCTCGTTCGAGTCTGCTGTTCAACCTGCTGAAGCAATCACTGGTTACAGACGTTAAAATTGATTAAAAACACACATAAAGAGGGGCAAAAAAAGGCCCCGAGAGAAGTTCCGCTTCCCTGTGCAATGCACAGCATTTTCCGTCAACTCAGCGTTGCTTCTTCATGTTGCATCTTCCTGGCCACCAAAACGGCAGCTATCTCTTCCATGGACACTCTCAAATTCATGTGAATAGTGCATGGCCGATTACAACACCTTCAACCACTGCACTCGAGCGATAAGGAAATCTGGCTTCAGGTGAGGTGCTGTCGTTGGCATTGACGGACACCTTTTTAGTTAATGGGTGGGCAGAATGTGAGCACAGTCCAAAGACAAGAATGCCGAGAGGTCAAGGTGATGGACTGCCAGCTCATTATTTGCTACCACATGCATTGTAGAACCCCACCTTCTTGCTATGATGACATTCGCAGGGGAACCTTTCCTGCCAATCCAGCTGACGAGCGTTTAGGTCCACTGTCCTCCTCCTTTCCATGGAAAAGAACCTCTCCCATTTGCTCCTTTTTAACATCGTTCTTCTCAATAGGCTCTTTTCTCCGTAACAAAAAATAAGTGGTACCTTCTTTCATAGAAGACTTGGGCTGTCTCCTACTTTCAAGCCTTTAATCTTTCTGACACAAAAGTTAAAATAATACCCCCACACATTTCAAAAGGACGGAATGGGAGAATGGTCAACACCGCATGGAGGTGCCGATTTTGACATGGACAGGACATGTGGTATTGAGATAATTATTAACTTGCAAGGTAGACGTGAAAGGGATGATGTTGACGGGCAGAACTCACATGACCCCGCTCAATTACTTCTGTCAGCGCAAGCACCCAAGCCAAGCTCAATCTCCTGGGTTGTAAAAGCCATGAGATCCAGAAAAATGCCATAGAAGAGTGCAAATTGCCTACGCTGAGACTTTAATTGTAGAAAGAAAGTACTTCCTGAGAGTCAGTCCCAAATTTCGCCCGATCTGATTGAAAAGGAGGCCAAGGTTTCCCTCACTGTGTCACTATGCAAGACTAATGCATTGGCCAGGAATGGAACCCGGGTCAACTGCTTGGAAGGCAGCTATTCTCACCACTATACCACCAATGCACCACATGCCCCTTCAAGGATGACATAAGCTTCATGTCACAAGATAATTGGGTCAAAAATAGGCTCAATTTTCACCTGTTCATTGCTGAAGGTGTGAAAACCCGCCAGAAAAGCAGGCATCAAACGCTAGCCGCAGGGCACCCTTGGGTTCCATGGTGTAATGGTCAGCACTCTGGACTCTGAATCCAGTGATCCGAGTTCAAGTCTCGGTGGAACCTCGTTTGGAGTCTGCTTTTTAACCTGCTGAAGAAATCACTGGTTACAGATGTTGAAATGGATGAAAAGCACACATAAAGAGGGGCAAAATTTGCCCCGCGAGAAGTTCCGCTTCCCTGTACAACACATGGCATTTTCTGTCAACTCAGCGTTGCTCCTTCCTGCCGCATCTTCCTGACCACCAAAACGGCAGCCATCTTTTCCAAGGACAGTCTCAAATTCATGTGAATAGTGCATGGCCGATTACACCACCTTCAACCACTGCACTCGAGCGATAAGGAAATCTGGCTTAAGGTGAGGTGCTGTCGTTGGCATTGACGGACACCTTTTTAGTTGATGGGTGGGAAGAATGTGAGCACAGTCCAAAGACAAGAATGCCGAGAGGTCAAGGTGATGGACTGCCAGCTCATTATTTGCTACCACATGCATTGTAGAACCCCACCTTCTTGCTATGATGACATTCGCAGGGGAACCTTTCCTGCCAATCCAGCTGACGAGCGTTTAGGTCCACTGTCCTCCTCCTTTCCATGGAAAAGAACCTCTCCCATTTGCTCCTTTTTAACATCTTTTGTTCTCAATAGGCTCTTTTCTCCGTAACACGATATCAGCGGTACCTTCTTTCATAGAAGACTTGGGATGTCTCCTATTTTAAAGCCTTTAATCTTTCTGACACAAAAGTTAAAATAATACCCCCACACTTTTCAAAAGGACGGAATGGGAGAATGGTCAACACCGCATGGAGGTGCCGATTTTGACATGGACAGGACATGTGGTATTGAGATAATTATTAACTAGCAAGGTAGACGTGAAAGGGATGATGTTGACGGGCAGAACTCACATGACCCCGCTCAATTACATCTGTCAGCGCAAGCACCCAAGCCAAGCTCAATCTCCTGGGTTGTAAAAGCCATGAGATCCAGAAAAATGCCATAGAAGAGTGCAAATTGCCTACGCTGAGACTTTAATTGTAGAAAGAAAGTACTTCCTGAGAGTCACTCCCAAATTTCGCCCGATCTGATTGAAAAGGGGGCCCAGGTTTCCCACACTGTGTCACTATGCTATACTAATGCATTGGCCGGGAATCGAAGCCGGGTCAACTGGTTGGAAGGTAGCTATGCTCACCACTATACCACCAATGCACCACATGCCCCTTCAAGGACGACATAAGCTTCATGTCACAAGATAATTGGGTCAAAAATAGGCTCAATTTTCACCTGTACATTGCTGAAGGTGTGAAAACCCGCCAGAAAAGCAGGCATCAAACGCTAGCCGCAGGGCACCCTTGGGTTCCATGGTGTAATGGTCAGCACTCTGGACTCTGAATCCAGTGATCCGAGTTCAAGTCTCGGTGGAACCTCGTTCGAGTCTGCTGTTCAACCTGCTGAAGCAATCACTGGTTACAGACGTTAAAATTGATTAAAAACACACATAAAGAGGGGCAAAAAAAGGCCCCGAGAGAAGTTCCGCTTCCCTGTACAACGCACAGCATTTTCCGTCAACTCAGCGTTGCTTCTTCATGTTGCATCTTCCTGGCCACCAAAACGGCAGCCATCTCTTCCATGGACACTCTCAAATTCATGTGAATAGTGCATGGCCGAATACAACACCTTCAACCACTGCACTCGAGCGATAAGGAAATCTGGCTTCAGGTGAGGTGCTGTCGTTGGCATTGACGGACACCTTTTTAGTTGATGGGTGGGCAGAATGTGAGCACAGTCCAAAGACAAGAATGCCGAGAGGTCAAGGTGATGGACTGCCAGCTCATTATTTGCTACCACATGCATTGTAGAACCCCACCTTCTTGCTATGATGACATTCGCAGGGGAACCTTTCCTGCCAATCCAGCTGACGAGCGTTTAGGTCCACTGTCCTCCTCCTTTCCATGGAAAAGAACCTCTCCCATTTGCTCCTTTTTAACATCGTTCTTCTCAATAGGCTCTTTTCTCCGTAACAAAAAATAAGTGGTACCTTCTTTCATAGAAGACTTGGGCTGTCTCCTACTTTCAAGCCTTTAATCTTTCTGACACAAAAGTTAAAATAATACCCCCACACTTTTCAAAAGGACGGAATGGGAGAATGGTCAACACCGCATGGAGGTGCCGATTTTGACATGGACAGGACATGTGGTATTGAGATAATTATTAACTTGCAAGGTAGACGTGAAAGGGATGATGTTGACGGGCAGAACTCACATGACCCCGCTCAATTACTTCTGTCAGCGCAAGCACCCAAGCCAAGCTCAATCTCCTGGGTTGTAAAAGCCATGAGATCCAGAAAAATGCCATAGAAGAGTGCAAATTGCCTACGCTGAGACTTTAATTGTAGAAAGAAAGTACTTCCTGAGAGTCAGTCCCAAATTTTGCCCGATCTGATTGAAAAGGAGGCCAAGGTTTCCCTCACTGTGTCACTATGCAAGACTAATGCATTGGCCAGGAATGGAACCCGGGTCAACTGCTTGGAAGGCAGCTATTCTCACCACTATACCACCAATGCACCACATGCCCCTTCAAGGATGACATAAGCTTCATGTCACAAGATAATTGGGTCAAAAATAGGCTCAATTTTCACCTGTTCATTGCTGAAGGTGTGAAAACCCGCCAGAAAAGCAGGCATCAAACGCTAGCCGCAGGGCACCCTTGGGTTCCATGGTGTAATGGTCAGCACTCTGGACTCTGAATCCAGTGATCCGAGTTCAAGTCTCGGTGGAACCTCGTTTGGAGTCTGCTGTTTAACCTGCTGAAGAAATCACTGGTTACAGATGTTGAAATGGATGAAAAGCACACATTAAGAGGGGCAAAGAAAGGCCCCGAGAGAAGTTCCGCTTCCCTGTACAACGCACAGCATTTTCCGTCAACTCGGCGTTGCTTCTTCATGTTGCATCTTCCTGGCCACCAAAACGGCAGCCATCTCTTCCATGGACACTCTCAAATTCATGTGAATAGTGCATGGCCGATTACACCACCTTCAACCACTGCACTCGAGCGATAAGGAAATCTGGCTTAAGGTGAGGTGCTGTCGTTGGCATTGACGGACACCTTTTTAGTTGATGGGTGGGCAGAATGTGAGCACAGTCCAAAGACAAGAATGCCGAGAGGTCAAGGTGATGGATTGCCAGCTCATTATTTGCTACCACATGCATTGTAGAACCCCACCTTCTTGCTATGATGACATTTGCAGGGGAACCTTTCCTGCCAATCCAGCTGACGAGCGTTTAGGTCCACTGTCCTCCTCCTTTCCATGGAAAAGAACCTCTCCCATTTGCTCCTTTTTAACATCTTTTGTTCTCAATAGGCTCTTTTCTCCGGAACACGAAATCAGCGGTACCTTCTTTCATAGAAGACTTGGGATGTCTCCTATTTTCAAGCCTTTAATCTTTCTGACACAAAAGTTAAAATAATACCCCCACACTTTTCAAAAGGACGGAATGGGAGAATGGTCAACACCGCATGGAGGTGCAGATTTTGACATGGACAGGACATGTGGTATTGAGATAATTATAAACTAGCAAGGCAGACGTGAAAGGGATGATGTTGACGGGCAGAACTCACATGACCCCGCTCAATTACATCTGTCAGCGCAGGCAAAAAAGCCAAGCTCAGTCTCCTGGGTTGTAAAAGCCTTGAGATCCAGAAAAATGCCATAGAAGAGTGCAAATTGCCTACGCTGAGACTTTAATTGTAGAAAGAAAGTACTTCCTGAGAGTCAGTCCCAAATTTCGCCCGATCTGATTGAATAGGGGGCCAAGGTTTCCCACACTGTGTCACTATGCTGTACTAATGCATTGGCCGGGAATCGAACCCGGGTCAACTGCTTGGAAGGCAGCTATGCTCACCACTATACCACCAATGCACCACATGCCCCTTCAAGGACGACATAAGCTTCATGTCACAAGATAATTGGGTCAAAAATAGGCTCAATTTTCACCTGTTCATTGCTGAAGGTGTGAAAACCCGCCATAAAAGCAGGCATCAAACGCTAGCCGCAGGGCACCCTTGGGTTCCATGGTGTAATGGTCAGCACTCTGGACTCTGAATCCAGTGATCCGAGTTCAAGTCTCGGTGGAACCTCGTTCGAGTCTGCTGTTTAACCTGCTGAAGCAATCACTGGTTACAGACGTTAAAATGGTTTAAAAAAACACATCAAGAGGGGAAAAAAAAGGCCCCGAGAGAAGTTCCGCTTCCCTGTACAACGCACAGCATTTTCCGTCAACTCGGCGTTGCTTCTTCATGTTGCATCTTCCTGGCCACCAAAACGGCAGCCATCTCTTCCATGGACAGTCTCAAATTCATGTGAATAGTGCATGGCCGATTACACCACCTTCAACCACTGCACTTGAGCGATAAGGAAATCTGGCTTCAGGTGAGGTGCTGTCGTTGGCATTGACGGACACCTTTTTAGTTGATGGGTGGGCAGAATGTGAGCACAGTCCAAAGACAAGAATGCCGAGAGGTCAAGGTGATGGACTGCCAGCTCATTATTTGCTACCACATGCATTGTAGAACCCCACCTTCTTGCTATGATGACATTCGCAGGGGAACCTTTCCTGCCAATCCAGCTGACGAGCGTTTAGTTCCACTGTCCTCCTCGTTTCCATGGAAAAGCACCTCTCCCATTTGCTCCTTTTTAATATCTTTTGTTCTCAATAGGCTCTTTTCTCCGTAACACGAAATCAGCGGTACCTTCTTTCATAGAAGACTTGGGATGTCTCCTATTTTCAAGCCTTTAATCTTCCTGACACAAAAGAAAAAAATGATACCCCCACACTTTTCAAAAGGAAGGAATGGGAGAATGGTCAACACCGCATGGAGGTCCCGATTTTGACATGGACAGGACATGTGGTATGGAGATAATTATTAACTAGCAAGGTAGACGTGAAAGGGATGATGTTGACGGGCAGAACTCACATGACCCCGCTCAATTACATCTGTCAGCGCAGGCAAAAAAGCCAAGCTCAGTCGCCTAGGTTGTAAAAGCCATGAGATCCAGAAAAATGCCATAGAAGAGTGCAAACTGCCTACGCTGAGACTTTTATTGTAGAAAGAAAGTACTTCCTGAGAGTCAGTCCCAAATTTCGCCCGATCTGATTGAAAAGGAGGTCAAGGTTTCCCATGCTGTGTCACAATGCTATACTAATGCATTGGCCAGGAATCGAACCCGGGTCAACTGCTTGGACGGCAGCTATGCTCACCACTATACCACCAATGCACCACATGCCTGTCAAGGATGACATAAGCTTCATGTCACAAGATAATTGGGTCAAATATAGACTCAATTTTCACCTGTTCATTGCTGAAGGTGTGAAAACCCGCCAGAAAAGCAGGCATCAAACGCTAGCCGCACGGCACCCTTGGGTTCCATGGTGTAATGGTCAGCCCTCTGGACTCTGAATCCAGTGATCCGAGTTCACGTCTCGGTGGGACCTCGTTTGGAGTCTGCTGTTTTACCTGCTGAAGCAATCACTGGTTACAGATGTTGAAATGGATGAAAAGCACACATAAAGAGGGGTAAAAATGGCCCCGCGAGAAGTTCTGCTTCCCTGTACAACACACAGCATTTTCTGTCAACTCAGCGTTACTTCTTCCTGCCGCATCTTCTTTGACCACCAAAACGGCGGCCATCTCTTCCATGGACACTCTCAAATTCATGTGAATAGTGCATGGCCGATTACACCACCTTTAACCACTGCACTTGAGCGATAAGGAAATCTGGCTTAAGGTGAGGTGCTATTGTTGGCATTCACAGACACCTTTTTAGTTGATGGGTGGGCAGAATGTGAGCACAGTCCAAAGACAAGAATGCCGAGCGGTCAAGGTGATGGAATGCCAGCTCATTATTTGCTACCACATGCATTGTAGAACCCCACCTTCTTGCTATGATGACATTCGCAGGGGAACCTTTCCTGCCAATCCAGCTGACGGGCGTTTAGGTCCACTGTCCTCCTCCTTTCCATGGAAAAGAACCTCTCCCATTTGCTCCTTTTTAACATCGTTCTTCTCAATAGGCTCTTTTCTCCGTAACAAAAAATAAGTGGTACCTTCTTTCATAGAAGACTTGGGATGTCTCCTATTTTAAAGCCTTTAATCTTTCTGACACAAAAGTTAAAATAATACCCCCACACTTTTCAAAAGGACGGAATGGGAGAATGCTCAACACCGCATGGAGGTGCCGATTTTGACATGGACAGGACATGTGGTATTGAGATAATTATTAACTAGCAAGGTAGACGTGAAAGGGATGATGTTGACGGGCAGAACTCACATGACCCCGCTCAATTACATCTGTCAGCGCAAGCACCCAAGCCAAGCTCAATCTCCTGGGTTGTAAAAGCCATGAGATCCAGAAAAATGCCATAGAAGAGTGCAAATTGCCTACGCTGAGACTTTAATTGTAGAAAGAAAGTACTTCCTGAGAGTCAGTCCCAAATTTCGCCCGATCTGATTGAAAAGGAGGCCCAGGTTTCCCACACTGTGTCACTATGCTATACTAATGCATTGGCCGGGAATCGAACCCGGGTCAACTGCTTGGAAGGCAGCTATGCTCACCACTATACCACCAATGCACCACATGCCCCTTCAAGGACGACATAAGCTTCATGTCACAAGATAATTGGGTCAAAAATAGGCTCAATTTTCACCTGTTCATTGCTGAAGGTGTGAAAACCCGCCAGAAAAGCAGGCATCAAACGCTAGCCGCAGGGCACCCTTGGTTTCCATGGTGTAATGGTCAGCACTCTGGACTCTGAATCCAGTGATCCGAGTTCAAGTCTTGGTGGGACCTCGTTTGGAGTCTGCTGTTTTACCTGCTGAAGCAATCACTGGTTACAGACGTTAAAATGGATTAAAAGCACACATCAAGAGGGGCAAAAAAAGGCCCAGAGAGAAGTTCCGCTTCCCTGTACAACGCACACAATTTTCCGTCAACTCAGCGTTACTTCTTCCTGTTGCATCTTCCTGGCCACCAAAACGGCAGCCATCTCTTCCATGGACAGTCTCAAATTCATGTGAATAGTGTATGGCCGATGACACCACCTTCAACCACTGCACTCGAGCGATAAGGAAATCTGGCTTAAGGTGAGGTGCTATCGTTGGCATTGACGTACACCTTTTTAGTTGATGGGTGGGCAGAATTTGAGCACAGTCCAAAGACAAGAATGCCGAGAGGTCAAGGTGATGGACTGCCAGCTCATTGTTTGCTACCACATGCATTGTAGAACCCCACCTTCTTGCTATGATGACTTTCGCAGGGGAACCTTTCCTGCCAATCCAGCTGACGAGCGTTTAGGTCCACTGTCCTCCTCCTTTCCATGGAAAAGAACCTCTCCCATTTGCTCCTTTTTAACATCGTTCTTCTCAATAGGCTCTTTTCTCCGTAACAAAAAATAAGTGGTACCTTCTTTCATAGAAGACTTGGGCTGTCTCCTATTTTCAAGCCTTTAATCTTTCTGACACAAAAGTTAAAATATTACCCCCACACTTTTCAAAAGGACGGAATGGGAGAATGGTCAACACCGCATGGAGGTGCCGATTTTGACATGGACAGGACATGTGGTATTGAGATAATTATTAACTTGCAAGGTAGACGTGAAAGGGATGATGTTGACGGGCAGAACTCACATGACCCCGCTCAATTACTTCTGTCAGCGCAAGCACCCAAGCCAAGCTCAATCTCCTGGGTTGTAAAAGCCATGAGATCCAGAAAAATGCCATAGAAGAGTGCAAATTGCCTACGCTGAGACTTTAATTGTAGAAAGAAAGTACTTCCTGAGAGTCAGTCCCAAATTTCGCCCGATCTGATTGAAAAGGGGGCCAAGGTTTCCCACACTGTGTCACTATGCTGTACTAATGCATTGGCCGGGAATCGAACCCGGGTCAACTGCTTGGAAGGCAGCTATGCTCACCACTATACCACCAATGCACCACATGCCCCTTCAAGGACGACATAAGCTTCATGTCACAAGATAATTGGGTCAAAAATAGGCTCAATTTTCACCTGTTCATTGCTGAAGGTGTGAAAACCCGCCATAAAAGCAGGCATCAAACGCTAGCCGCAGGGCACCCTTGGGTTCCATGGTGTAATGGTCAGCACTCTGGACTCTGAATCCAGTGATCCGAGTTCAAGTCTCGGTGGGACCTCGTTTGGAGTCTGCTGTTTAACCTGCTGAAGCAATCACTGGTTACAGACGTTAAAATGGTTTAAAAAAACACATCAAGAGGGGCAAAAAAAGGCCCCGAGAGAAGTTCCGCTTCCCTGTACAACGCACAGCATTTTCCGTCAACTCGGCGTTGCTTCTTCATGTTGCATCTTCCTGGCCACCAAAACGGCAGCCATCTCTTCCATGGACACTCTCAAATTCATGTGAATAGTGCATGGCCGATTACACCACCTTCAACCACTGCACTCGAGCGATAAGGAAATCTGGCTTAAGGTGAGGTGCTGTCGTTGGCATTGACGGACACCTTTTTAGTTGATGGGTGGGCAGAATGTGAGCACAGTCCAAAGACAAGAATGCCGAGAGGTCAAGGTGATGGACTGCCAGCTCATTATTTGCTACCACATGCATTGTAGAACCCCACCTTCTTGCTATGATGACATTCGCAGGGGAACCTTTCCTGCCAATCCAGCTGACGAGCGTTTAGGTCCACTGTCCTCCTCGTTTCCATGGAAAAGCACCTCTCCCATTTGCTCCTTTTTAATATCTTTTGTTCTCAATAGGCTCTTTTCTCCGTAACACGAAATCAGCGGTACCTTCTTTCATAGAAGACTTGGGATGTCTCCTATTTTCAAGCCTTTAATCTTCCTGACACAAAAGAAAAAAATGATACCCCCACACTTTTCAAAAGGAAGGAATGGGAGAATGGTCAACACCGCATGGAGGTCCCGATTTTGACATGGACAGGACATGTGGTATGGAGATAATTATTAACTAGCAAGGTAGACGTGAAAGGGATGATGTTGACGGGCAGAACTCACATGACCCCGCTCAATTACATCTGTCAGCGCAGGCAAAAAAGCCAAGCTCAATCGCCTAGGTTGTAAAAGCCATGAGATCCAGAAAAATGCCATAGAAGAGTGCAAACTGCCTACGCTGAGACTTTTATTGTAGAAAGAAAGTACTTCCTGAGAGTCAGTCCCAAATTTCGCCCGATCTGATTGAAAAGGAGGTCAAGGTTTCCCATGCTGTGTCAAAATGCTATACTAATGCATTGGCCAGGAATCGAACCCGGGTCAACTGCTTGGACGGCAGCTATGCTCACCACTATACCACCAATGCACCACATGCTTGTCAAGGATGACATAAGCTTCATGTCACAAGATAATTGGGTCAAATATAGACTCAATTTTCACCTGTTCATTGCTGAAGGTGTGAAAACCCGCCAGAAAAGCAGGCATCAAACGCTAGCCGCACGGCACCCTTGGGTTCCATGGTGTAATGGTCAGCCCTCTGGACTCTGAATCCAGTGATCCGAGTTCAAGTCTCGGTGGGACCTCGTTTGGAGTCTGCTGTTTTACCTGCTGAAGCAATCACTGGTTACAGATGTTGAAATGGATGAAAAGCACACATAAAGAGGGGTAAAAATGGCCCCGCGAGAAGTTCTGCTTCCCTGTACAACACACAGCATTTTCTGTCAACTCAGCGTTACTTCTTCCTGCCGCATCTTCTTTGACCACCAAAACGGCGGCCATCTCTTCCAAGGACAGTCTAAAATTCATGTGAATAGTGCATGGCCGATTACACCACCTTTAACCACTGCACTTGAGCGATAAGGAAATCTGGCTTAAGGTGAGGTGCTATTGTTGGCATTCACAGACACCTTTTTAGTTGATGGGTGGGCAGAATGTGAGCACAGTCCAAAGACAAGAATGCCGAGCGGTCAAGGTGATGGAATGCCAGCTCATTATTTGCTACCACATGCATTGTAGAACCCCACCTTCTTGCTATGATGACATTCGCAGGGGAACCTTTCCTGCCAATCCAGCTGACGGGCGTTTAGGTCCACTGTCCTCCTCATTTCCATGGAAAAGCACCTCTCCCATTTGCTCCTTTTTAACATCTTTTGTTCTCAATAGGCTCTTTTCTCCGTAACACGATATCAGCGGTACCTTCTTTCATAGAAGACTTGGGATGTCTCCTATTTTAAAGCCTTTAATCTTTCTGACACAAAAGTTAAAATAATACCCCCACACTTTTCAAAAGGACGGAATGGGAGAATGCTCAACACCGCATGGAGGTGCCGATTTTGACATGGACAGGACATGTGGTATTGAGATAATTATTAACTAGCAAGGTAGACGTGAAAGGGATGATGTTGACGGGCAGAACTCACATGACCCCGCTCAATTACATCTGTCAGCGCAAGCACCCAAGCCAAGCTCAATCTCCTGGGTTGTAAAAGCCATGAGATCCAGAAAAATGCCATAGAAGAGTGCAAATTGCCTACGCTGAGACTTTAATTGTAGAAAGAAAGTACTTCCTGAGAGTCAGTCCCAAATTTCGCCCGATCTGATTGAAAAGGAGGCCCAGGTTTCCCACACTGTGTCACTATGCTATACTAATGCATTGGCCGGGAATCGAACCCGGGTCAACTGCTTGGAAGGCAGCTATGCTCACCACTATACCACCAATGCACCACATGCCCCTTCAAGGACGACATAAGCTTCATGTCACAAGATAATTGGGTCAAAAATAGGCTCAATTTTCACCTGTTCATTGCTGAAGGTGTGAAAACCCGCCAGAAAAGCAGGCATCAAACGCTAGCCGCAGGGCACCCTTGGGTTCCATGGTGTAATGGTCAGCACTCTGGACTCTGAATCCAGTGATCCGAGTTCAAGTCTTGGTGGGACCTCGTTTGGAGTCTGCTGTTTTACCTGCTGAAGCAATCACTGGTTACAGACGTTAAAATGGATTAAAAGCACACATCAAGAGGGGCAAAAAAAGGCCCAGAGAGAAGTTCCGCTTCCCTGTACAACGCACACAATTTTCCGTCAACTCAGCGTTACTTCTTCCTGTTGCATCTTCCTGGCCACCAAAACGGCAGCCATCTCTTCCATGGACAGTCTCAAATTCATGTGAATAGTGTATGGCCGATGACACCACCTTCAACCACTGCACTCGAGCGATAAGGAAATCTGGCTTAAGGTGAGGTGCTATCGTTGGCATTGACGTACACCTTTTTAGTTGATGGGTGGGCAGAATTTGAGCACAGTCCAAAGACAAGAATGCCGAGAGGTCAAGGTGATGGACTGCCAGCTCATTGTTTGCTACCACATGCATTGTAGAACCCCACCTTCTTGCTATGATGACTTTCGCAGGGGAACCTTTCCTGCCAATCCAGCTGACGAGCGTTTAGGTCCACTGTCCTCCTCCTTTCCATGGAAAAGAACCTCTCCCATTTGCTCCTTTTTAACATCGTTCTTCTCAATAGGCTCTTTTCTCCGTAACAAAAAATAAGTGGTACCTTCTTTCATAGAAGACTTGGGCTGTCTCCTATTTTCAAGCCTTTAATCTTTCTGACACAAAAGTTAAAATATTACCCCCACACTTTTCAAAAGGACGGAATGGGAGAATGGTCAACACCGCATGGAGGTGCCGATTTTGACATGGACAGGACATGTGGTATTGAGATAATTATTAACTTGCAAGGTAGACGTGAAAGGGATGATGTTGACGGGCAGAACTCACATGACCCCGCTCAATTACTTCTGTCAGCGCAAGCACCCAAGCCAAGCTCAATCTCCTGGGTTGTAAAAGCCATGAGATCCAGAAAAATGCCATAGAAGAGTGCAAATTGCCTACGCTGAGACTTTAATTGTAGAAAGAAAGTACTTCCTGAGAGTCAGTCCCAAATTTCGCCCGATCTGATTGAAAAGGGGGCCAAGGTTTCCCACACTGTGTCACTATGCTGTACTAATGCATTGGCCGGGAATCGAACCCGGGTCAACTGCTTGGAAGGCAGCTATGCTCACCACTATACCACCAATGCACCACATACCCCTTCAAGGACGACATAAGCTTCATGTCACAAGATAATTGGGTCAAAAATAGGCTCAATTTTCACCTGTTCATTGCTGAAGGTGTGAAAACCCGCCATAAAAGCAGGCATCAAACGCTAGCCGCAGGGCACCCTTGGGTTCCATGGTGTAATGGTCAGCACTCTGGACTCTGAATCCAGTGATCCGAGTTCAAGTCTCGGTGGGACCTCGTTTGGAGTCTGCTGTTTAACCTGCTGAAGCAATCACTGGTTACAGACGTTAAAATGGTTTAAAAAAACACATCAAGAGGGGCAAAAAAAGGCCCCGAGAGAAGTTCCGCTTCCCTGTACAACGCACAGCATTTTCCGTCAACTCGGCGTTGCTTCTTCATGTTGCATCTTCCTGGCCACCAAAACGGCAGCCATCTCTTCCATGGACACTCTCAAATTCATGTGAATAGTGCATGGCCGATTACACCACCTTCAACCACTGCACTCGAGCGATAAGGAAATCTGGCTTAAGGTGAGGTGCTGTCGTTGGCATTGACGGACACCTTTTTAGTTGATGGGTGGGCAGAATGTGAGCACAGTCCAAAGACAAGAATGCCGAGAGGTCAAGGTGATGGACTGCCAGCTCATTATTTGCTACCACATGCATTGTAGAACCCCACCTTCTTGCTATGATGACATTCGCAGGGGAACCTTTCCTGCCAATCCAGCTGACGAGCGTTTAGGTCCACTGTCCTCCTCGTTTCCATGGAAAAGCACCTCTCCCATTTGCTCCTTTTTAATATCTTTTGTTCTCAATAGGCTCTTTTCTCCGTAACACGAAATCAGCGGTACCTTCTTTCATAGAAGACTTGGGATGTCTCCTATTTTAAAGCCTTTAATCTTTCTGACACAAAAGTTAAAATAATACCCCCACACTTTTCAAAAGGAAGGAATGGGAGAATGGTCAACACCGCATGGAGGTCCCGATTTTGACATGGACAGGACATGTGGTATGGAGATAATTATTAACTAGCAAGGTAGACGTGAAAGGGATGATGTTGACGGGCAGAACTCACATGACCCCGCTCAATTACATCTGTCACCGCAGGCAAAAAAGCCAAGCTCAATCGCCTAGGTTGTAAAAGCCATGAGATCCAGAAAAATGCCATAGAAGAGTGCAAACTGCCTACGCTGAGACTTTTATTGTAGAAAGAAAGTACTTCCTGAGAGTCAGTCCCAAATTTCGCCCGATCTGATTGAAAAGGAGGTCAAGGTTTCCCATGCTGTGTCAAAATGCTATACTAATGCATTGGCCAGGAATCGAACCCGGGTCAACTGCTTGGACGGCAGCTATGCTCACCACTATACCACCAATGCACCACATGCTTGTCAAGGATGACATAAGCTTCATGTCACAAGATAATTGGGTCAAATATAGACTCAATTTTCACCTGTTCATTGCTGAAGGTGTGAAAACCCGCCAGAAAAGCAGGCATCAAACGCTAGCCGCACGGCACCCTTGGGTTCCATGGTGTAATGGTCAGCCCTCTGGACTCTGAATCCAGTGATCCGAGTTCAAGTCTCGGTGGGACCTCGTTTGGAGTCTGCTGTTTTACCTGCTGAAGCAATCACTGGTTACAGATGTTGAAATGGATGAAAAGCACACATAAAGAGGGGTAAAAATGGCCCCGCGAGAAGTTCTGCTTCCCTGTACAACACACAGCATTTTCTGTCAACTCAGCGTTACTTCTTCCTGCCGCATCTTCTTTGACCACCAAAACGGCGGCCATCTCTTCCAAGGACAGTCTAAAATTCATGTGAATAGTGCATGGCCGATTACACCACCTTTAACCACTGCACTTGAGCGATAAGGAAATCTGGCTTAAGGTGAGGTGCTATTGTTGGCATTCACAGACACCTTTTTAGTTGATGGGTGGGCAGAATGTGAGCACAGTCCAAAGACAAGAATGCCGAGCGGTCAAGGTGATGGAATGCCAGCTCATTATTTGCTACCACATGCATTGTAGAACCCCACCTTCTTGCTATGATGACATTCGCAGGGGAACCTTTCCTGCCAATCCAGCTGACGGGCGTTTAGGTCCACTGTCCTCCTCATTTCCATGGAAAAGCACCTCTCCCATTTGCTCCTTTTTAACATCTTTTGTTCTCAATAGGCTCTTTTCTCCGTAACACGATATCAGCGGTACCTTCTTTCATAGAAGACTTGGGATGTCTCCTATTTTAAAGCCTTTAATCTTTCTGACACAAAAGTTAAAATAATACCCCCACACTTTTCAAAAGGACGGAATGGGAGAATGGTCAACACCGCATGGAGGTGCCGATTTTGACATGGACAGGACATGTGGTATTGAGATAATTATTAACTAGCAAGGTAGACGTGAAAGGGATGATGTTGACGGGCAGAACTCACATGACCCCGCTCAATTACATCTGTCAGCGCAAGCACCCAAGCCAAGCTCAATCTCCTGGGTTGTAAAAGCCATGAGATCCAGAAAAATGCCATAGAAGAGTGCAAATTGCCTACGCTGAGACTTTAATTGTAGAAAGAAAGTACTTCCTGAGAGTCAGTCCCAAATTTCGCCCGATCTGATTGAAAAGGAGGCCCAGGTTTCCCACACTGTGTCACTATGCTATACTAATGCATTGGCCGGGAATCGAACCCGGGTCAACTGCTTGGAAGGCAGCTATGCTCACCACTATACCACCAATGCACCACATTCCCCTTCAAGGACGACATAAGCTTCATGTCACAAGATAATTGGGTCAAAAATAGGCTCAATTTTCACCTGTTCATTGCTGAAGGTGTGAAAACCCGCCAGAAAAGCAGGCATCAAACGCTAGCCGCAGGGCACCCTTGGGTTCCATGGTGTAATGGTCAGCACTCTGGACTCTGAATCCAGTGATCCGAGTTCAAGTCTTGGTGGGACCTCGTTTGGAGTCTGCTGTTTTACCTGCTGAAGCAATCACTGGTTACAGACGTTAAAATGGATTAAAAGCACACATCAAGAGGGGCAAAAAAAGGCCCAGAGAGAAGTTCCGCTTCCCTGTACAACGCACACAATTTTCAGTCAACTCAGCGTTACTTCTTCCTGTTGCATCTTCCTGGCCACCAAAACGGCAGCCATCTCTTCCATGGACAGTCTCAAATTCATGTGAATAGTGTATGGCCGATGACACCACCTTCAACCACTGCACTCGAGCGATAAGGAAATCTGGCTTAAGGTGAGGTGCTATCGTTGGCATTGACGTACACCTTTTTAGTTGATGGGTGGGCAGAATTTGAGCACAGTCCAAAGACAAGAATGCCGAGAGGTCAAGGTGATGGACTGCCAGCTCATTGTTTGCTACCACATGCATTGTAGAACCCCACCTTCTTGCTATGATGACTTTCGCAGGGGAACCTTTCCTGCCAATCCAGCTGACGAGCGTTTAGGTCCACTGTCCTCCTCCTTTCCATGGAAAAGAACCTCTCCCATTTGCTCCTTTTTAACATCGTTCTTCTCAATAGGCTCTTTTCTCCGTAACAAAAAATAAGTGGTACCTTCTTTCATAGAAGACTTGGGCTGTCTCCTATTTTCAAGCCTTTAATCTTTCTGACACAAAAGTTAAAATATTACCCCCACACTTTTCAAAAGGACGGAATGGGAGAATGGTCAACACCGCATGGAGGTGCCGATTTTGACATGGACAGGACATGTGGTATTGAGATAATTATTAACTTGCAAGGTAGACGTGAAAGGGATGATGTTGACGGGCAGAACTCACATGACCCCGCTCAATTACTTCTGTCAGCGCAAGCACCCAAGCCAAGCTCAATCTCCTGGGTTGTAAAAGCCATGAGATCCAGAAAAATGCCATAGAAGAGTGCAAATTGCCTACGCTGAGACTTTAATTGTAGAAAGAAAGTACTTCCTGAGAGTCAGTCCCAAATTTCGCCCGATCTGATTGAAAAGGGGGCCAAGGTTTCCCACACTGTGTCACTATGCTGTACTAATGCATTGGCCAGGAATCGAACCCGGGTCAACTGCTTGGAAGGCAGCTATGCTCACCACTATACCACCAATGCACCACATGCCCCTTCAAGGACGACATAAGCTTCATGTCACAAGATAATTGGGTCAAAAATAGGCTCAATTTTCACCTGTTCATTGCTGAAGGTGTGAAAACCCGCCAGAAAAGCAGGCATCAAACGCTAGCCGCAGGGCACCCTTGGGTTCCATGGTGTAATGGTCAGCACTCTGGACTCTGAATCCAGTGATCCGAGTTCAAGTCTTGGTGGGACCTCGTTTGGAGTCTGCTGTTTTACCTGCTGAAGCAATCACTGGTTACAGACGTTAAAATGGATTAAAAGCACACATCAAGAGGGGCAAAAAAAGGCCCAGAGAGAAGTTCCGCTTCCCTGTACAACGCACACAATTTTCCGTCAACTCAGCGTTACTTCTTCCTGTTGCATCTTCCTGGCCACCAAAACGGCAGCCATCTCTTCCATGGACAGTCTCAAATTCATGTGAATAGTGTATGGCCGATGACACCACCTTCAACCACTGCACTCGAGCGATAAGGAAATCTGGCTTAAGGTGAGGTGCTATCGTTGGCATTGACGTACACCTTTTTAGTTGATGGGTGGGCAGAATTTGAGCACAGTCCAAAGACAAGAATGCCGAGAGGTCAAGGTGATGGACTGCCAGCTCATTGTTTGCTACCACATGCATTGTAGAACCCCACCTTCTTGCTATGATGACTTTCGCAGGGGAACCTTTCCTGCCAATCCAGCTGACGAGCGTTTAGGTCCACTGTCCTCCTCCTTTCCATGGAAAAGAACCTCTCCCATTTGCTCCTTTTTAACATCGTTCTTCTCAATAGGCTCTTTTCTCCGTAACAAAAAATAAGTGGTACCTTCTTTCATAGAAGACTTGGGCTGTCTCCTATTTTCAAGCCTTTAATCTTTCTGACACAAAAGTTAAAATAATACCCCCACACTTTTCAAAAGGACGGAATGGGAGAATGGTCAACACCGCATGGAGGTGCCGATTTTGACATGGACAGGACATGTGGTATTGAGATAATTATTAACTTGCAAGGTAGACGTGAAAGGGATGATGTTGACGGGCAGAACTCACATGACCCCGCTCAATTACTTCTGTCAGCGCAAGCACCCAAGCCAAGCTCAATCTCCTGGGTTGTAAAAGCCATGAGATCCAGAAAAATGCCATAGAAGAGTGCAAATTGCCTACGCTGAGACTTTAATTGTAGAAAGAAAGTACTTCCTGAGAGTCAGTCCCAAATTTCGCCCGATCTGATTGAAAAGGGGGCCAAGGTTTCCCACACTGTGTCACTATGCTGTACTAATGCATTGGCCGGGAATCGAACCCGGGTCAACTGCTTGGAAGGCAGCTATGCTCACCACTATACCACCAATGCACCACATGCCCCTTCAAGGACGACATAAGCTTCATGTCACAAGATAATTGGGTCAAAAATAGGCTCAATTTTCACCTGTTCATTGCTGAAGGTGTGAAAACCCGCCATAAAAGCAGGCATCAAACGCTAGCCGCAGGGCACCCTTGGGTTCCATGGTGTAATGGTCAGCACTCTGGACTCTGAATCCAGTGATCCGAGTTCAAGTCTCGGTGGGACCGTGTTTGGATTCTGCTGTTTAACCTGCTGAAGCAATCACTGGTTACAGACGTTAAAATGGATTAAAAACACACATCAAGAGGGGAAAAAAAGGCCCCGAGAGAAGTTCCGCTTCCCTGTACAACACACAGCATTTTCCGTGAACTCAGCGTGACTTCGTCCTGTTGCATCTTCCTGGCAACCAAAACGGCAGCCATCTCTTCCATAGACAGTCTCAAATTCATGTGAATACTGCATGGCCGATTACACCACCTTCAACCCCGCACTCGAGCGATAAGGAAATCTGGCTTAAGGTGAGGTGCTATCGTTGGCATTCACGGACACCTTTTTAGTTGATGGGTGGGTAGAATGTGAGCACAGTCAAAAGCCAAGAATGCCGAGAGGTCAAGGTGATGGACTGCCAGCTCATTTTTTGCTACCACATGCATTAAAGAACGCCACCTTCCTGCTATGATGACATTCGCAGGGGAACCTTTCCTGCCAATCCAGCTGTTGAGCGTTTAGGTCGACTGTCCTCCTCGTTTCCATGGAAAAGAACCTCTCCCATTTGCTCCATTTTAACATTGTTGTTCTCAATAGGCTCTTTTCTCCGTAACACGAAATCAGCGGTACCTTCTTTCATAGAAGACTTGGGATGTCTCCTATTTTCAAGCCTTTAATCTTCCTGACACAAAAGCAAAAATAATACCCCCACACTTTTCAAAAGGACGGAATGGGAGAATGGTCAACACCGCATGGAGGTCCCGATGTTGTCATGGACAGGACATGTGGTATAGAGACAATTATTAACTAGCAAGGTAGACGTGAAAGGGATGATGTTGACATGCAGAACTCACATGACCCCGCTCAATTACATCTGTCAGCCTAGGCAACCAAGCCAAGCTCAATCTCCTGGGTTGTAAAAGCCATGAGATCCAGAAAAATGCCATTGAAGAGTGCAAATTGCCTACGCTGAGACTTTAATTGTATAAAGAAAGTCCTTGCTGAGAGTCACTCCCAAATTTCGCCCGATCTGATTGAAAAGGAGGTCAAGGTTTCCCACACTGTGTCACTATGCTATACTAATGCATTGGCCGGGAATCGAACCCAGGTCAACTGCTTGGAAGGCAGCTATGCTCACCACTATACCACCAATGCACCACATGCCGCTTCAAGGACGACATAAGCTTCATGTCACAAGATAATTGGGTCAAAAATAGACTCAATTTCCACCTGTTCATTGCTGAAGGTGTGATAACCCGCCAGAAAAGCAGGCATCAAACGCTAACCGCAGAGCACCCTTGGGCTCCATGGTGTAATGGTCAGCCCTCTGGACTCTGAATCCAGTGATCTGAGTTCAAGTCTTGGTGGGACCTCGTTTGGAGTCTGCTGTTTTACCTGCTGAAGCATTCACTGGTTACAGACGTTAAAATGGATTAAAAGCACACATCAAGAGGGGCAAAAAAAGGCCCAGAGAGAAGTTCCGCTTCCCTGTACAACGCACACAATTTTCCGTCAACTCAGCGTTACTTCTTCCTGTTGCATCTTCCTGGCCACCAAAACGGCAGCCATCTCTTCCATGGACAGTCTCAAATTCATGTGAATAGTGTATGGCCGATGACACCACCTTCAACCACTGCACTCGAGCGATAAGGAAATCTGGCTTAAGGTGAGGTGCTATCGTTGGCATTGACGGACACCTTTTTAGTTGATGGGTGGGCAGAATGTGAGCACAGTCCAAAGACAAGAATGCCGAGAGGTCAAGGTGATGGACTGCCAGCTCATTGTTTGCTACCACATGCATTGTAGAACCCCACCTTCTTGCTATGATGACATTCGCAGGGGAACCTTTCCTGCCAATCCAGCTGACGAGCGTTTAGCTCCACTGTCCTCCTCGTTTCCATGGAAAAGCACCTCTCCCATTTGCTCCTTTTTAACATCTTTTGTTCTCAATAGGCTCTTTTCTCCGTAACACGAAATCAGCGGTACCTTCTTTCATAGAAGACTTGGGATGTCTCCTATTTTCAAGCCTTTAATCTTTCTGACACAAAAGTTAAAATAATACCCCCACACTTTTCAAAAGGACGGAATGGGAGAATGGTCAACACCGCATGGAGGTGCCGATTTTGACATGGACAGGACATGTGGTATTGAGATAATTATTAACTAGCAAGGTAGACGTGAAAGGGATGATGTTGACGGGCAGAACTCACATGACCCCGCTCAATTACATCTGTCAGCGCAAGCACCCAAGCCAAGCTCAATCTCCTGGGTTGTAAAAGCCATGAGATCCAGAAAAATGCTTTAGAAGAGTGCAAATTGCCTACGCTGAGACTTTAATTGTAGAAAGAAAGTACTTCCTGAGAGTCAGTCCCAAATTTTGCCCGATCTGATTGAAAAGGAGGCCAAGGTTTCCCTCACTGTGTCACTATGCTATACTAATGCATTGGCCAGGAATCGAACCCGGGTCAACTGCTTGGAAGGCAGCTATGCTCACCACTATACCACCAATGCACCACATGCCCCTTCAAGGATGACATAAGCTTCATGTCACAAGATAATTGGGTCAAAAATAGGCTCAATTTTCACCTGTTCATTGCTGAAGGTGTGAAAACCCGCCAGAAAAGCAGGCATCAAACGCTAGCCGCAGGGCACCCTTGGGTTCCATGGTGTAATGGTCAGCACTCTGGACTCTGAATCCAGTGATCCGAGTTCAAGTCTCGGTGGGACCTCGTTTGGAGTCTGCTGTTTAACCTGCTGAAGAAATCACTGGTTACAGATGTTGAAATGGATGAAAAGCACACATAAAGAGGGGCAAAAATTGCCCCGCGAGAAGTTCCGCTTCCCTGTACAACACACAGCATTTTCTGTCAACTCAGCGTTACTTCTTCCTGCCGCATCTTCCTGACCACCAAAACGGCAGCCATCTTTTCCAAGGACAGTCTCAAATTCATGTGAATAGTGCATGGCCGATTACACCACCTTCAACCACTGCACTCGAGCGATAAGGAAATCTGGCTTAAGGTGAGGTGCTGTCGTTGGCATTGACGGACACCTTTTTAGTTGATGGGTGGGAAGAATGTGAGCACAGTCCAAAGACAAGAATGCCGAGAGGTCAAGGTGATGGACTGCCAGCTCATTATTTGCTACCACATGCATTGTAGAACCCCACCTTCTTGCTATGATGACATTCGCAGGGGAACCTTTCCTGCCAATCCAGCTGACGAGCGTTTAGGTCCACTGTCCTCCTCCTTTCCATGGAAAAGAACCTCTCCCATTTGCTCCTTTTTAACATCGTTATTCTCAATAGGCTCTTTTCTCCGTAACAAAAAATAAGTGGTCCCTTCTTTCATAGAAGACTTGGGCTGTCTCCTATTTTCAAGCCTTTAATCTTTCTGACACAAAAGTTAAAATAATACCCCCACATTTTTCAAAAGGACGGAATGGGAGAATGGTCAACACCGCATGGAGGTGCCGATTTTGACATGGACAGGACATGTGGTATTGAGATAATCATTAACTAGCAAGGTAGACGTGAAAGGGATGATGTTGACGGGCAGAACTCACATGACCCCGCTCAATTACATCTGTCAGCGCAAGCACCCAAGCCAAGCTCAATCTCCTGGGTTGTAAAAGCCATGAGATCCAGAAAAATGCCATAGAAGAGTGCAAATTGCCTACGCTGAGACTTTAATTGTAGAAAGAAAGTACTTCCTGAGAGTCAGTCCCAAATTTCGCCCGATCTGATTGAAAAGGAGGCCAACATTTCCCACACTGTGTCACTATGCTATACTAATGCATTGGCCAGGAATCGAACCCAGGTCAACTGCTTGGAAGGCAGCTACGCTCACCACTATACCACCAATGCACCACATGCCTCTTCAAGGACGACATAACCTTCATGTCACAAGATAATTGGGTCAAAAATAGGCTCAATTTTCACCTGTTCATTGCTGAAGGTGTGAAAACCCGCCATAAAAGCAGGCATCAAACGCTAGCCGCAGGGCACCCTTGGGTTCCATGGTGTAATGGTCAGCACTCTGGACTCTGAATCCAGTGATCAGAGTTCAAGTCTCGGTGGGACCTCGTTTGGAGTCTGCTGTTTAACCTGCTGAAGAAATCACTGGTTACAGATGTTGAAATGGATGAAAAGCACACATAAAGAGGGGCAAAAATGGCCCCGCGAGAAGTTCCGCTTCCCTGTACAACACACGGCAATTTCTGTCAACTCAGCGTTACTTCTTCCTGCCGCATCTTCCTGACCACCAAAACAGCAGCCATCTCTTCCAAGGACAGTCTAAAATTCATGTGAATAGTGCATGGCCGATTACACCACCTTCAACCACTGCACTCGAGCGATAAGGAAATCTGGCTTAAGGTGAGGTGCTATTGTTGGCATTCACGGACACCTTTTTAGTTGATGGGTGGGCAGAATGTGAGCACAGTCCAAAGACAAGAATGCCGAGCGGTCAAGGTGATGGAATGCCAGCTCATTATTTGCTACCACATGCATTGTAGAACCCCACCTTCTTGCTATGATGACATTCGCAGGGGAAACTTTCCTGCCAATCCAGCTGACGGGCGTTTAGGTCCACTGTCCTCCTCATTTCCATGGAAAAGCACCTCTCCCATTTGCTCCTTTTTAACATCTTTTGTTCTCAATAGCCTCTTTTCTCCGTAACACGAAATCAGCGGTACCTTCTTTCATAGAAGACTTGGGATGTCTCCTATTTTCAAGCCTTTAATCTTTCTGACACAAAAGTTAAAATAATACCCCCACACTTTTCAAAAGGACGGAATGGGAGAATGGTCAACACCGCATGGAGGTGCCGATTTTGACATGGACAGGACATGTGGTATGGAGATAATCATTAACTAGCAAGGTAGACGTGAAAGGGATGATGTTGACGGGCAGAACTCACATGACCCCGCTCAATTACATCTGTCAGCGCAAGCACCCAAGCCAAGCTCAATCTCCTGGGTTGTAAAAGCCATGAGATCCAGAAAAATGCCATAGAAGAGTGCAAATTGCCTACGCTGAGACTTTAATTGTAGAAAGAAAGTACTTCCTGAGAGTCAGTCCCAAATTTCACCCGATCTGATTGTAAAGGAGGCCAAGGTTTCCCACACTGTGTCACTATGCTATACTAATGCATTGGCCGGGAATCGAACTCAGGTCAACTGCTTGGAAGGCAGCTATGCTCACCACTATACCACCAATGCACCACATGCCCCTTCCTGGACGACATAAGCTTAATGTCACAAGATAATTGGGTCAAAAATAGGCTCAATTTTCACCTGTTCATTGCTGAAGGTTTTAAAACCCGCCATAAAAGCAGGCATCAAACGCTAGCCGCAGGGCACCCTTGGGTTCCATGGTGTAATGGTCAGCACTCTGGATTCTGAATCCAGTGATCCGAGTTCAAGTCTCGGTGGAACCTCGTTCGAGTCTGCTCTTTAACCTGCTGAAGCAATCACTGGTTACAGACGTTAAAATAGATTAAAAACACACATCAAGAGGGGCAAAAAAAGGCCCCGAGAGAAGTTCCGCTTCCCTGTACAACGCACAGCATTTTCCGTCAACTCAGCGTTGCTTCTTCATGTTGGATCTTCCTGGCCACCAAAACGGCAGCCATCTCTTCCATGGACAGTCTCAAATTCATGTGAATAGTGCATGGCCGATTACACCACCTTCAACCACTGCACTCGAGCGATAAGGAAATCTGGCTTAAGGTGAGGTTCTGTCGTTGGCATTGACGGACACCTTTTTAGTTGATGGGTGGGCAGAATGTGAGCACAGTCCAAAGACAAGAATGCCGAGCGGTCAAGGTGATGGACTGCCAGCTCATTATTTGCTACCACATGCATTGTAGAACCCCACCTTCTTGCTATGATGACATTCGCAGGGGAACCTTTCCTGCCAATCCAGCTGACGAGCGTTTAGGTCCACTGTCCTCCTCCTTTCCATGGAAAAGAACCTCTCCCATTTGCTCCTTTTTGACATCGTTATTCTCAATAGGCTCTTTTCTCAGTAACAAAAATAAGTGGTACCTTCTTTCATAGAAGACTTGGGATGTCTCCTATTTTCAAGCCTTTAATCTTCCTGACACAAAAGCAAAAATAATACCCCCACACTTTTCAAAAGGACGGAATGGGAGAATTGTCAACACCGCATGGAGTTCCCGATGTCGTCATGGACAGGACATGTGGTATAGAGACAATTATTAACTAGCAAGGTAGACGTGAAAGGGATGAGGTTGACATGCAGAACTAACATGACCCCGCTCAATTACATCTGTCAGCGCAGGCAACCAAGCCAAGCTCAATCTCCTGGGTTGTAAAAGCCATGAGATCCAGAAAAATGCCATTGAAGAGTGCAAATTGCCTACGCTGAGACTTTAATTGTAGAAAGAAAGTACTTGCTGAGAGTCAGTCCCAAATTTCGCCCGATCTGATTGAAAAGGAGGTCAAGGTTTCCCACGCTGTGTCACTATGCTATACTAATGCATTGGCCGGGAATCGAACCCGGGTCAACTGCTTGGAAGGCAGCTATGCTCACCACTATACCACCAATGCACCACATGCCCCTTCAAGGACGACATAAGCTTCATGTCACAAGATAATTGGGTCAAAAATAGACTCAATTTTCACCTGTTCATTGCTGAAGGTGTGATAACCCGCCAGAAAAGCAGGCATCAAACGCTAGCCGCAGAGCACCCTTGGGCTCCATGGTGTAATGGTCAGCTCTCTGGACTCTGAATCCAGTGATCCGAGTTCAAGTCTCGGTGGGACCTCGTTTGGAGTCTGCTGTTTAACCTGCTGAAGCAATCACTGGTTACAGACGTTAAAATCGATTAAAAGCACACATCAAAAGGGCCAAAAAAAGGCCCAGAGAGAAGTTCCGCTTCCCTGTACAACGCACACAATTTTCCGTCAACTCAGCGTTACTTCTTCCTGTTGCATCTTCCTGGCCACCAAAACGGCAGCCATCTCTTCCATGGACAGTCTCAAATTCATGTGAATAGTGTATGGCCGATGACACCACCTTCAACCACTGCACTCGAGCGATAAGGAAATCTGGCTTAAGGTGAGGTGCTATCGTTGGCATTGACGGACACCTTTTTAGTTGATGGGTGGGCAGAATGTGAGCACAGTCCAAAGACAAGAATGCCGAGAGGTCAAGGTGATGGACTGCCAGCTCATTATTTGCTACCACATGCATTGTAGAACCCCACCTTCTTGCTATGATGACATTCGCAGGGGAACCTTTCCTGCCAATCCAGCTGACGAGCGTTTAGCTCCACTGTCCTCCTCGTTTCCATGGAAAAGCACCTCTCCCATTTGCTCCTTTTTAACATCTTTTGTTCTCAATAGCCTCTTTTCTCCGTATCACGAAATCAGCGGTACCTTCTTTAATAGAAGACTTGGGATGTCTCCTATTTTCAAGCCTTTAATCTTCCTGACACAAAAGAAAAAAATTATACCCCCACACTTTTCAAAAGGAAGGAATGGGAGAATGGTCAACACCGCATGGAGGTCCCGATTTTGACATGGACAGGACATGTGGTATTGAGATAATTATTAACTAGCAAGATAGACGTGAAAGGGATGATGTTGACGGGCAGAACTCACATGACCCCGCTCAATTACATCTGTCAGCGCAAGCACCCAAGCCAAGCTCAATCTCCTGGGTTGTAAAAGCCATGAGATCCAGAAAAATGCCATAGAAGAGTGCAAATTGCCTACGCTGAGACTTTAATTGTAGAAAGAAAGTACTTCCTGAGAGTCACTCCCAAATTTCGCCCGATCTGATTGTTAAGCCAACCAAGATTTCCCACGCAGGAGGACCTCAACTTTTCCATGCTGTGTCACTATCCTATACTAACACTTTGGCCAGGAGTCGAACCCAGATCAACTGTTTGGAAGACAGCTTTGCTCATCACCATACCACCAATGCACCATATGCCTATTCAAGGTTCACATGACATTCATGTCACAATATAATTGGGTCAAAAACATGCTCCACTTCCACCCTTAACTCACAAGGTAGACGTAAAAGGGATGATTTTGTGGGGCAGAGCTCACACCACGGTCCATTACATCTGTCAGCACAAGCACCCATGTCAAGCTCAGTCTCCTGGGTTTTAAAAGCCATGAGATCCAATCTCAGTGGGACCTCATTTGGAGTCTGCTTTTTAACCTGCAGAAGCAATCACTCGTTACAGACGTTGATATGGATGAAAAGCACACCTCAAGTGGAAAAAAAAGGCCCAGCGAGAAGTTCCACTGCCCTGTACAATTTACTGATATCGCCTTGCAAATTTCCTAACCTGAGAATTTAATTGTAGAAACAAAGCATGTACTGAAAGTCTGTACCACAGTTTTTCATATCTAACTTGAAAAATCACCCTTGGTTTACCCTCTAGGAGGAACCCTAGTTTTCCAAGTTTTCCCACAGCTGTGTTATTATACTATACTGATGCATTGGCTGGGAATCAAACCCTTGTCAACAGCTCAGAAGTCTGCCATTCTCACCAAAACACCATGTGTCCTTCCAAGTAGGTTTGCCATGGTTTACCCTGTAGGAGGACCCCAAGTTTTCCAAGCTTTACCAAAGCCGGCGTATTAACATTGAGAAAACTTTGCAACGTCTGACGAGCTTAATGTAACCCAGGTTAAAAATATGTGACAGAAAAAATATAAGTAATAATTCATGTAGTACAAACTGCAATGTTGGGCTAAAAATCTGCATTTAAAATAGTTTTGTATTAAAAATACTTATGTTTCATTAAAAAACAGAATATTAATCATGAGAACAAACACGCCCTGTGATCCTGCTGGCCCAAATTCACTTCCATCTAAGTCTCTGGAAGAGAGAGAGCAGCCATGCTTTGGACACGACCCCCATATCAGGACAGTCAATGCAAGAAAGTGGATTAAACTCTCAAAACTGATAAAAACTGGGAAGAATATCTACAGTGGAATCTCCCCAGACGACCGGACCTGCAGGAGTGCAGCTGGAGGCCTCGCTCGGAAGGAAATCGCATTGGTAGGCAGTCGTCCTGTCATGCTAACTGCTAAATGCTAAACCACTAATTCAACACAGCTGCTTATTTCACGAGCTCCCAGCTCGCACAGATGCTAATGGCGAAAAACTAGTTCCAGTTCTCGGTAGCACTGCTAGGCTGACACACACACACCAAGCACTGATGCATTAAGCACTGATGCAGTATTTTAAATGTCCCTATGAGACAAATTATTTGCACTATTGTTGGGTTTTTGTCTTGAGTTGTGGTGTACTGTGTGTGTGTCTGATGCTTTATTTGTGCATTTTAAGCACAGTAAGTCATGTTTACCCTCTGTGAACATTGCAAAAAGGTTTTATATCTTGGTTATTTGTGTTTATTAATATGTTAAATGCTATGTGAATATGTTAAATGCTTTGTGAAGACCATCAAATTATAATACTGTTGTTAAGAGTGAAAACTTAATTATTTTGATATCATAACATTATATTTTGAGTTAATTATTTTTGCTATTAAGCAATTGTGATATTATATTATGAGCTGTGCAGTGGTTAGCACTGTGGCCTCACAGCAAGAAGGTTTCGGGTTCGAGTCCCGGTTAAGGTGTGGGATCTTTCTGTGTGGAGTCTGCATGTTCGCCCCGTGCCTGTGTGGGTTCTCTCTGGTACTCTGGCTTCCTCCCACAGTCCAAAGACATGCAATTTGGGGATGAGGCTGATTGGATTCTCTAAATTGACATAGGTATGAATATGAGTGTGACTGGTTGTTCGTCTCTGTATGTTGGCCCTGCGATGGACTGGCGACCTGTCCAGGGTGTACCCCGCCTCTCACACATAGATGCTGGGATAGGCTCCAGCCCCCCCGCGACCCTTACTTGTAAGGAATAAGCGGAAGACGACGATGGATGGATGGATGGATAATAGGAGTTCAGTTCAAGCAAATATTATCTACAGAATCAATATAAACTTTTAGTGATTTATGTTAAATAATTCCTGCTTTGAGATCTGAGAAAATGGAAGTATGTGTTCTGATCCTTTATCGTAGGTCAGGTTTTTTGAGAGACCCTTGGACTTGGACCGGACCTGCCTGGTAGTCGGAGCCAGAGTGATGTTGATGGCGAGCCAGACCCTGGAGGATCATTAGACCTACGACCGCAGAATTGAATCCTTTTTTCACTTTTAAATATATATACACACCACCACACACAGTAGGGTGGCGTGACTGACCGCCACCTGGAAGGTGCACACCCAGTTAAGTGAACTGCACAAACAATAAAAATATACTCAAGCAGCTGCAAAAACAATTTTTTATTTTAACTTGGTTTGTTATTTTCCATACTTACCTGGGTAAGGTAGTTTTGTATATTTCCTGTGTTCATACTGTCTTCCCACTGTAATTAATAGGGAAGCATACTGTTCCTTAAAAGCCTCACAGTTTCTGTGTCTGTCCTGGTGTCATTGTTAATCCTGGGCTCCGTAGTCAAACCTGGATCTTCTGTTATCTGGCCATTAGTTTAAGTTACTGTAATAATTTATGTTACTCATTTTCCTCATAAGGGTTACATTAATGTCATTCTCTCCTTTTTGTCACCGTAATAACCATATTACGCAGTGGGTGCGCGCCTCACACACTCTTACTTCGGATGACGGTAACATGTTGGCGACCAGTACACCTGCAGCTGCTGTACCCTTTGTAATTACGTTTCATTCATTCATCGTCTACCGCATATTCCTTTCAATTAAGGGTCGCGGGGGGGCTGGAGCCTATCCCAGCATCTTTGGGCGAGAGGCGGGGTTCACCCTGGACAGGTCGCCAGTCCATCGCAGGGCCAACATACAGAGACGAACAACCATTCACACTCACAGCCACACCTACGGTCAATTTAGAGTGTCCATTTAGCCTAGTCCCCAAATGCATGTCTTTGGACTGTGGGAGGAAGCCAGAGTACCCGGAGAGAACCCACGCAGGCACGGGGAGAACATGCAAACTCCACACAGAAAGATCCCGCGGCCTGAGCCGGGACTCAAACCCGGAACCTTCTCTCTGTGAGGCGACAGTGCTGACCACTGCACCACTGTGCAGCCGTAATTACGTTTGGTTATAAAAAAAACAAACAAACAAACAAGACAGCACCAACAAAAGAAGCGAAGACTGCAAAGTCTGCTGTTCTGTTGTACAGAAAAAAAGTCAGGAAATATATAATGACACTACCAAACAACCCTCTCTGGGTTCGGGTCTAGGATTTTTTTCTGGGGGTTGCCAGATAGGGGCACAGACTGCAGAAGGGTGGAATAGAATGTCACCCTCTATGCGTGTATGAAATAGTTAGTAACTGACTGTGTGTTCACACCAAACGGCAATGTGAATTTTCGCGTCGCTTTATTCGCGAATATAAACACATTGATCCAGCGATCAAATTCGCACCAATAAAGTGACGTGAAAATTTGCGTTGCGTTTGGTGTGAACATTCAGGCTGCAACTAACGACTATTTCAATAGTCCACTAGTCACCGACTATTGAAACGATTAGTCGACTAATCAGATAATTATTAATTTTTTCTTAAATTTGGCATGAAGTTGATTTACCGTATTTTTCGTACCATAAGGCGCACCTAAAAGTCTAAAATTTTCTAAAAAATCGACGGTGCGCCTTTTAACCCGGTGCGTCTTATGTGTGGACCAAATTCCAAAATCTGCTGTGCGCCTTAGGTGGGTGCACTACGGTAAATGCCCCGCCCATCGATTAGCGGCGCACCTATGGTTAATGTAAAGCAGAGGTGCGCCGCAAATCGCTGTTACCGATAGTTGTGTAAGGACCTCCTAAAATGGCACCGAGCAAGCGAAACGCATATGAGGTTCACTTTAAACTGCAGGCCATCGAATATGCGGCTGAAAATGGCAATAGAGCGTCAGCAAGACAGTTTAATGTGAATGAGTCTATGGTGAGAAAGTGGAGGAAACAAGAAAGTGAACTGCGCCAGGTTAAGAAGCCGAAGCTGAGTTTCCGCGGAAACAAAGCAAGGTGGCCCGAGCTGGAAGATCGAGTGGAACAGTGGGTTTTGGAACAGCGAACAGCAGGAAGGGGCGTATCTACAGTCACCATTCGACTAAAGGCCAAAGCGATTGCTAAGGAAATGAACATTGAGCACTTCCAAGGAGGTTCGTCTTGGTGTTTTCGCTTCATGCGGAGGCGGCATCTCTCTATACGCGCGAGAACAACCGTGGCGCAGCAACTTCCCGCGGATTACCAGGAAAGGCCGGCCATCTTCCGCAGCTACTGCCGTGACAAGATCAACGGCAAAAACATCGCCCTCAGCCACATCACTAACATGGATGAGATCCCGCTGACTTTCGACATCCCTTTGACACATACCGTAGCGAAAAAGGGGTCCAGTACGGTTGCGATACGAACGACGGGGCACAAAAAGTCTTCGTTCACCGTGGTTCTCGGCTGCCTGGGAAATGGACAGAAATTGCCACCAATGGTGATTTTTAAGAGAAAGACGGTGCCAAAAGAAGCGTTTCCGGCCGGAGTTGTGGTAAAGGCAAATCAAAAGGGCTGGATGGATGAAGAAAAAAATGAAAGAATGGGTGAGCGAAGTGTATGTTAGGAGGCCGGATGGGTTTTTTCACACTTCACCATCTCTGCTTATATGTGATTCCATGCACGCCCACCTAACAGAGAGCGTAAAACAACGCATTAAGCAGGTAAACTCAGAGCTTGCCATCATCCCGGGCGGACTCACAAAAGAACTTCAGCTGCTGGACGTTGGTGTGAATAGGGCTTTTAAAGTCAAATCGCGGGCTGCGTGGGAGCGCTGGATGACGGAAGGCGAACATTCTTTTACAAAGACGATGAGGCAGCGGCGGGCAAGTTATGCGACCATATGCGGGTGGATTGTAGACGCATGGGCTACGATACCGCCTTCATTAATTTTAAGAGCTTTTGTCAAAGCCGGCATCAATGTAGCAGCTGACCCCTTCGATGAGTCTGATTCTGATGGAGAAGAGGAAATTGGTATGTTGGAAACTGAAATGGCTCAGCTGTTTAATTCTGACACAGAGGATGAAAGCTTTGATGGTTTTGTGGAACAAGAATGACTACTTTGTTCAATAAAAGTGCCGAACCACACCGTTTTACTTTCTTTGTCGTTTTTTTACTGTACGTTTTAGCATGCGCCTAATAACACGGTGCGCCTTATGTGTGGTTTAAGTACAGAAATAAACCCTGTAATTAAGACTGCGCTTTATAATCCGGTGCGCCTAATGGTGCGGAAAATACGGTAATTATGTGGCAGAACAAACAAGAAAGATGGGTACAATGAAAAATCCATCTTTTATTGAACATTCATTAATTTAAAATACGTTTGTTAGGCACAGTCTGGCATAACGCTAGAGCTCTCTGTTATAACAAAAATACGCTTATAAAATGTACAATGTGTGTCATAAAAACCTTACTACTCCGTTTCGTTCAACTGTCTGACGGGCTCCTTTAAATGTTCGTGCATCACCGCAATGATACGCACGGTCTGCTTTGCAACCTTTACAAGTAGTCTTTTTATTCGCCATATCCAGGTTAAACTGCCACCAAACTTTAGAAGTTTTGGTACGCGTACCTGATGTTGACGCCGCGTTCCTGTATGTTACCGCTCAGAGACAGAGAGGCTATTGCGCATGAGCGACTCTCAGCAGAGATTATAATCAAGTGAGGTGCCTCACTCTGTTGGAAAAACGCGTCTGGCGACAATAGTCGACCATGGAATTCATTGTCAACTATTTCTATTATCGATTATTGTCGACAACGTTGACTAATCGTTGCAGCCCAAGTGAACATACCTTAATAGTTAATAATGAAAATAGTTCATAGCTAGTTATCAATTTTATTATCAAATACAAATACACATATGGAAAAAAAAATCTAAATGCATCTCTGGCATTGTTCAGGGGACCGGGCCAAATGTGGAGGCGGGCCGTATCTGGCCCTTGGGCCGTGGTTTGGGGACCACTGTGTTAAAATGTCCTTGAGCAAATCCCAGACTGCAGCCGTCTGACCTCACTGGAGGTGATTCAAAGTCCCAATAATTATTGCTGCAAATACTTGATGGAAACAACACAAGAGAAACATAGAACATAGCAGTTTATTTCAACATCAACAAAAATTGTAAAGATGTGAAATAGCAACTGTTTAGAATTTGGAATGTCTTGAAAAGCATGAGGAGGAAGAGGAGGAATCTTCCCTGAATGAGTGAAGAACTTCAGTAAACTTGCTGAAGTCTGCAAATCCCTTTCATATGAGTGATGCATGTTCACCACGACTGATCCATGTTAAATAACGAGTACAAACCTAGTTCATAGGAAAGAGGAGAAGAAAGCAAGGATAAAATGAACGAAGCAGGAGGCGGAGAAAAAAACGAGGGAGTGAAAAAGAAAGAGACTGTCAAAGTCAAACAAATTCAGAGAGATCAATGCACAGACTTTGCCTGGCATATCCAAGGGAGTGCCAGACTCAAAGCTCTTCAAGCCTGCAGTTCAAAGTGGTGACACGTCCATTAGAAATTCTAATTCTGATCGCATCGACAGGCCTTGGGCTACAGCACAGGCAGCAAACACACACACACACACACACACATCCGCACGCATGTACACGCCAAAGAATCTAGGCCACTGCTGAGAGACAAGATAGAGACAGACAGATTACTGTACCACTCCTATTGATTCCTTCTTTACTTAAAAGGTCGACATACAGTATTATTTTCAGATGAGTCCTGAACATGTTCAAGCATAATGTCAATTTGTGAAAACACTAGATGTCATGTCATGTCATGTCATTTTTTTTAGTTTTTTTAAATGCCAAACATTTACATATTTTAATTGAAAATTTACGAAAGTAAAAATGCAAACTGACAAAGTTGAGGAGTAGTAAATTACCCACAAAGGGGTGCGTATTTTTATGATTGCAGGGGTCCACTGGTACTGGAACAGGGGGTCTACTGTCTAAGTTCGATGTGTGTTGAAAACATGAAAACTGCTGTCACATGCGGGTGTCTAACATAGCATCAAGGCAACAGGGACCCTTTGAAACAGATCAAACTTCTATTTCCTGTCTACTGAGATGCCTCCGAGCTGCCCTCAGATCATTCAGTTTTGAAGGCAATGTCGAGTATTTCCAATAAGTCAGTGCAAAAGCCCTTTAAGCAACTGTGAAACAAAAAAGCAGAAGAAACTTACCACAAAACATTATTTGCATACAATTTAAATGACCCGGTCTGGCTTGATTGTTTAAAACTGACTAAGTATATATTATCACTAAAATCTGTTTCACTCCTTTAGTGAACTTAATTCCAACTCACAGGCGTATTTCTTTTTCATTTGAGAATTTAGGGGGAAAATAAACTGTCCTACGACCATCCATGACGTCATGACGAAGAATTAATATTTACACACCTGTAGCTTTCAAGTGTGTGTATACATATCATCCGCCCCCGTCTCTGGCCTCTCCATAACTGTTGATCAGGTGACGAGGCACCTTGTGGAAGGCTACCGGTCCTGATGGTCTCAGCTCCAGACTACTGAGAGACTGTGAAGATCAGCTTGGAAAAGTGTGTCTGCATATCTTCAACCTGAGTCTCAGTCTGCAGAAGGTCCCCATCTTGTAGAAAGCTTCCTGTGTGGTTCCAGTTCCAAAGATTGTGAACCTCAGAGAGCCCAACCACTTCGGACCGGTAGCATTAACCTCTCACCAAGACAATGGAGAGGATCATCTTCAACCACCTCTGCCCCCTAGTGAATGCAGAGCTGGACCCCCTGCACTTAGCCTATCATCCAGGCATTGGTGTGGAAGATGTGACTGTCTATCCAGGTCTCTTTCACACCTAGAGATCACTGGAAGCACTGTGAGAGTCATGTGAGACCCCACAGGGCACGGTGCTCTCCCCATTCCTATTCACCCTCTACACCTCAGACTTCAGACACAACACAGACAGCTGTCACCTCCAGAAGTTCTCTGATGACACTGCCATTGTTGGGCAGGTGACGGATGGGAACAACCTGGAGTACAAGGAAATCATCACTGCCTTTGTTGACTGGTGTGGATGAAACCACCTCTGCATCAGTGGAAGCAAGACAAAGGAAATGGTGATCGATTTTCCGGAGGAAGCACACAGGTGAGCATCCATTGACATTGAAATGGTGGAGAACTATAAGTACCTGGGTGTTCACCTCAACAACAAACTGGACTTGTCCACAAAAACAAATGTCCGGTACAAGAGGGGCCAGAGTTGCCTCCACCTACTGAGGAGACTGTGGTCCTTTTATGACACTGTAATGGCCTCTGCAGTGTTCTATGCAGTGGTCTGTTGGGGATGCGGGAGCACTGAGAGGGACAGGAAAAGGTTGAAAGTCTGGACTGTCCTCTAGACTCCATAGAGGAAGTAGGAGAGAAGAGGATGTTGGCAAAGCTGATTTCCATCATGGAGAACATCTCCCACCCCTGTGGAGTCCCTCAGCAGCACCTTCAGTAGCAGACTGCTGCACCCTCAGTGCAAGCAGGAGCGCTGTCAGGGCAGCGCATCAGCCTTTCCCATCAGCTTTTCAACAGGAAAATGTCTGAAATTTAGCACAACCTCTGTCCATTTCACTTCTGATAGTCTGCACTACACTGTTCACTGCAGATTATATATTGACAATATTAGTCTTTTAATCTGAGCACTGAGCTTCGTTGTGCAATACTTCATCCATATATCCATACTGTCATCCATATATGTGCAAGTTGTAGCTGTTGTGTATATATTTATCCTGTTTATTATTATTACTTTATACTCTTTGTATATATATATATATATATATATAAACTTGTCTATTTATCTTAAGTTATCTTACTCATCTTAAATTTCATTGCACTGTTTTCTATCCCCCCCCATGCTTCTGTAACAACTGAATATAGAGCACAGGCAGAATAAAGTTTATGTTATCTTATCTGACAATGATATAAAATTGAATCAAACACCAAGAATTCAATTAGAATAGTAAATGTAACCGGGTTAACAACACTGAGAGAGAATCACAGGTTGCATCGGGGAAGTGTGGAAATCCCACCGCACATGACCGCATCGAGTCTGCACGGTGAAGGCGGCTCACGGGCGCACTTTTTCCGACCTCGGCGCGACAAGTGGAGCGGCCACAAGTCCGGGAAAACGCGGAAAGCGAACAAGAGTGGGAAAGGACCGGTGTTCATCTGTGAGCGAAGGAGAGGGCGGACTGCTCTCCGGACGGACGTCCGGCACTCAGGACTGGCGGACAGGGAGAGGTACGTCGGTGGAACTTTGGAGGGAAAGCTCGCTGATGCTAACCGTCGTCGCCGTGCTAATGCTAGCTCTGTGCCGAACAGGCTAATCAAGCACGACGCGGAGAGCCGCGGCGAGGCTCAGGAACTGCGATCTCAGCCGTAGACAAGCAGACAGACAGACCAACGGTGAGGCTGCCTTTTAGCTCTTCCGGTTATATTTGTTGTGCAATATCCCTGAAAATATACATACCCTGGCTGTTATTTTTTGTTGATGTGTATGAAAAAGGGGAATTGGTGATTAAATATGTGCTTAATAGGATGAATGGGAACTATTTTGCTGTGAATTTATCTGAATGTATGTTGACCAACTGAGGTAAATGTAGCTGGAGAATTTTTGGTGCAATTCTCTCACATGAACAGGCCTATAGTGTAAGAGTAATGTAAGCATCCTTCTTCAATAACTCTAAGCCCATCTCAGTATGGTTGTAGTTAATTTTAGTTGCACGACGTTTGATATGGTTGATATTGATATGTTGAATGATATTTTGAATGTTACTGTTACTCACCAAAAGTGATATTGAAACACTGTTTTCACGAAGATAAAATGTTGTACAACAAAAGACAGAGATATTTAGATTGAGATGGAGATTGAAGTCAGTCTATGCAGTGGGTGCACGTCCTGACGATTATCTTTTTTTGGTGCATCTGAGAGTGAATGTTGTTAAATGAACAAAACTGTTTGACCTTGCCTATAGGTCAGGTTTTAAAAGGTGGACGGAACGACTGAGGATCCAAGTCATCTGAGCAGTGGGATCTGCCTGCGGAGCGGATCTCGGAGAGGACGAGTCCACATCAAACAGATACAACACACACGCATCTACCACAGAACTTTATGGGCCCCAACGAAGTGTTTGTTTTGTTTATTAAGTGTGCACACTAGGTTGTTTGTTTTTTTATTTTGTTTCATACAATCTGTACAACAGGGTGTATTGCAAAATTAATACATGAGCTATTGCTCAATTTACATCTGTGTCACTCCTTGTTGTTGCTCTTCCATCGTGGCTCCTAACGGGTTTGGAATCTTTTGATCGTTGTCAGAGATAGAAACATTTCTTAAATTACTGTAGCTCACTTTGACCCTGTTAAGGTGGTTACATAAACATTAGTTTGTTTTACCTCAAAATATTTTGGTGTCCATGTTATTTTTTGGTAGTTAGATTAACAGAGGCTAGATTTCTGCTGTAAAAAAGCATCCATCCATTTTCTTCTGCTTATTCTTGTTAAGGGTCATGGGGGGGTGGAGCCTATCCCAGCAGCCTTCAGGCGTAAGGGGGTTCACCCTGGACAGGTCACCAGTCCATCACAGGACCAACACATAGAGACAAACAACCATTCACACTCACAGTCACACCTACAGTCAATTTAAAGTATCAATCAGCCTCGTCCCCTCTTGATGTCTTTGGACTGTGGGAGGAAGCTGGAGTACCAGAGAGAACCCATGCAGGAACAGGGAGAACATGGAGACTCACACAGAAAGATCCTGTGCTGGAGCCGGAACCTTCTTGCTGTGAGGCAACAGTGCTGACCACCGTGCCGCCCGTAAACAAACTCATTTCTGTAAATGCTCTCCCTCAAAGAAAATAAATGCAGTTAAAATAGATTAGACAATGATGCTATAAGGCAAATAGTGAAATGGCAAAAAGTTTCCTCCGTGAGGCTTTGATGACTCAAATGAGAAGTAGTACGATAAAATATTGTATTTTCTCACAACCTAAATAGCTTATCAATATAGAATAATCTTCTAAGAAGCATCTTTAGATAAAAAAGCTCAATGAAATGTGTAGAAAAACAGAGACAAAGAGCCAATCAGTAGTCAAGTGTGTGTGTGAGTGAGCTGAGTGGGAGGAAAAGAACCACTCTAGTCCGACTGCGGTCGCCTCTCCTTCTGCGCGGACGATCCAATTCAACGCCATCATTCTCCCACTCACGGTTGACCCTCATGGTCTGTGGTCTCCTTCCATCCGTCACACTTTCTCTATTCGTATCCTGTGCTTACTTCTCATTGCTTTTTTTGTGTGCTTTTCAACAGAGACTGCAATAAGTACTACTATATCAGTCTCATCTGGACCATGTTGACTTTAAGTGTTGGACTGTAAGTTTGTATTATTTATGGAATCCTTAGGTTTAATCTTTATGTTATTCAGTGTTTTCCTTGGTTTTGCTATTCTCCTGTCTGTTTTTGTAGATTATTTTGCAGCTGATTTTTAAAAAAAATTTAAATATAATATTCACCAGCTCTTGGGCTCCAGAGTGGCTCCTTAGCTGTGATTGACATTGTACTGATGTGTACAGTATGGAGGCGGCACGGTGGTGCAGTGGTCAGCACTGTCACCTCACAGCAAGAAGGTTCCAGGTTCGAGTCCCGGCTCCAGCACAGGATCTTTCTGTGTGAGTCTCCATGTTCTCCCTGTACCTGTGTGGGTTCTCTCTGGTACTCCAGCTTCCTCCCACAGTCCAAAGACATCAAGAGAGGACGAGGCTGATTGATACTCTAAATTGACTGTAGGTGTGACTGTGAGTGTGAATGGTTGTCTGTCTCTATGTGTTGGCCCTGTGATGGACTGGAGACCCTACAGGGTGAACCCCGCCTCTCGCCCGTAGCTGCTGGGATAGGCTCCCCCACCCCCCCGCGACCCTTAATAGGAACAAGCGGAAGACAATGGTTGGATGATGTGTATGAATGTGAAAATTCAAGGAGTGGAGGATGATTTTTGTTTTTTTAATTCAGGGGTTATTCACCAAGATTAATGCTCTTCCATATCTGATCTTTATGATCCGCCGGCCACCAAGCAGATTGTAGGGCTAAGGGGTCTTGCTCAAGGGCATCTCGGTTGTGGTAATTAGGGTGGGGCTAGCACTGCTTCTTCACATTCCCCATTTATCCAGCCAGACCCGGGGATTGAACCGATGACCCTCCAGTCACAAGTTTGCTTCCCTAGCTTTAGCGCTGCCACATTATTTCAAACAAACCCTCTCGTGTCTTTTTAACATCAAAGTTGAGACCTAATGAACTTCATCATCATCTACAGTGCATCAATAAGGAAGCCAAGAATTGTGGACCACTGGGTTAGCTGGGAGGGAGGGGGTATTTTGGGGGGGGGGGGGGGGGGGGGGCGCGGCGGCTCTGAGGGGGCAGCAGGAAATCTGTGGGATTTACAGCTTAATCTGTTTAGGCACTTCCCTGTCGACTGAGCTCCAGACTGTGGCAGAGGGAAAGCGTGCTAGCTTAGCGCAGCTGTCAGGAGATGCCTGCCACCAAATCAATACTCATCTTTTTTGACTCTCTCTTTCTCTCACTTGCTCTCTCTCTCTCTCTCTCTCTCTCTCTCTCTCTCTCTCTCTCTCTCTCTCTCTCTCTCAGGGCTGCAGCGCGCCCCCCCTGCCTCCACAACCTCATCCTGTCAGCTTCTCCTGCCAGCACTAAATCAATGAGTCCTGAAGCTGATTAGCAGGTTCAGTTGCAGGTCGTTTCACACAGCCAGAGGACATTTTTAGCAATGAACACACACTGCTACATTGAAAGAGCTTGTGTGGAGGTTCTAGGAATGCAGCAGCTGAACGAGAAAATGTACATTTGTTCAGCTTTTTAAGATTTTTTTTTTTAAAGTTCTGTCTCATAAAAAGACAATATACAAACATTTTGTGTTGTTTTCATCTATGACTAACGGACCCATTAATAAAAACAGATTACTTCCTTCACATTAACCTAGATCAGTTGATTAAACTCAAAAGTTGAAGGAAACTAATTCCTGACTAATGCATGAACTCATTAGATTGAGTGATTTTGACTTGAGTGCCAATATATTAGAACCATTCAAGGTCCGTACACAAAAAACTAATTGTGTTCGCCGAATCAGCAAGTCTTCATAAAGTAATGTAAATCCACTACATAAATGATTTCACTCCCACCACAAGTGCAGTTTCTCTCCTTCGTGGTGGCTCACAGCCAGTCAGCATGAATTAGTAGCAGAACCATGCTGTGATTTGACTGTATAAAAATAACGTGTATTCATAGTTGAACAGCACAGTGCTGGGTAGGTGACAGGTGTGTTTCCTTTGTTTGTGCTGATGTCATAGCATCACTTCAGAAAAGGGGTGAAAATGAGTGTGTTCCCCCGGGGGCCATTTTTCCATTATTGCTATACTGCAGAGCTGTTTTACTGGCAGATTGTACTCTTTCCCACTGAAGACAACAGCCAGGTGGTAGTGGAGTTTTGTAAGTGTGAAAGTCTAAAAAAAAATTCTACTATGTGTCTTGTTTTTAATTATTAACTACTTAAAAGAGCAGGTTTCAATGAATCGGCTGTCTGTCATAGTGAGCGTTCACAGGAACTTTTAACTGCATAACATGCGTGTTCTCTGATAGAAGCAAACTCTCATTGTTTGTGTTTCTTGAAATTTCCACAGTTAGTTTGGTAGGTCTGAATCTCATCTTAACCTGCAGAGTAATGGTTCAAACAACAAAAATCAAAATCATAATCTTCTGTAGCAGATCATTTATCCAGGTGACTGAATGCTGCACTCGTGGTTGGATGATCAGGTTTGAGTCCCGGCTCGTGCACGGGATCTTTCTGTGTGTTTTTTCTCCCTGTGCCTGCGTGGATTCTCTCCTGGTACTACACAGATATGTAGTACTTAGTAGTTTTTATTCTACAACTTCTCAAAGGGACTGCTGCACCTTTTACTCTACTACACTGATCTGAACCCATCAGTAACAATCCACTTTGAAAAAAAAAGATTTAGATATTTAAAAATTTTTTAAATGATTTCATGGGTTTCGCTGTCTCAAGAACTGGAATACACGAATATCATGTAGAACGTCCTTTTAATTATGATAATTTAGTAAACTAATATAAGCTACTTCTCCATTTTTAATGGAAACTTTGTTGTCCCAGTGTTCTATTCTATTTGGGTTGATGGACGTTTTACCTAAGTTAAGTTACCTAAGTTAAAGAACTTATCCCACAAATGCAAGATTCCCATTTGAGAGGCACTTTGAGCCCCTCAACACAAACACAATGACAACAGTATCGTGGTATCTAGTATGTAGCAGTGATAGTAACTTACATTTTGTAAGTTTGAGGATTCGTGAAACAGAGGAAAAAAGGAAAAGTGACCATCCAAAACAATTACACTTTGATAGTCGGATGGTGGAGCTGCCTCCATCTCTATCCTGCCTTGCTAAACTCATACTTCACATCTTTACTTCTATTTCTATTTCTATTATTTAATCAAGTCATGGGAGCAACTTAATTATCCGATCTGCTTCTTTAGTCATCACAGCATAAATGTTAATCTAACTAACTCCTACTAAAGGCTGTGCTGCATTTATGGAAAGTTGATGTACAACGAGAAGGCTGCTTCGTTAGTGAAGTCAACAGGAGTCAAACGCCTTTGAAATTCACCCCATTAGAAGTCCAACACCACCCTCAAGTGGTCAATTATGAGCATAACAAGTGGATCACTGGAGATGAGGTGATCAGATCAGGATGTCTAAATCAGTCTTTGATGAATACTAAAGGTTAGTAAATGTCCGACCATGTGTCCTGCCACAACACATTCGTGATCAAATCACCTCCCTTTAGTGATGATGCATTCAAGTACACATAATCTGATAGATTGATTAGAGTTTATCAATAAATTGCCTGATTTTTTTGGAAAAGATCCCCTTCTCACATGAAAGAGACAAAAGACAAAAACTCTATTAGTGTCTGACTGACTAATATCTTTTAAAGGCCACAGACTGTTCTTGTTCATTTAAGATCCCTGATAAACTGACATATACAAATATTCCTGTTCATCAACTGAACACAAGACATCTCCCACTTTGAAAATCAGATTCAGTCCTCCATATTTGTGTCCCTTCTCAGCTGAGGTGTCTGGAACCTCTTTTTTTTTTTTCCCTGTACAACCGTTAATATTAAAGGTTAAGACAGTCAAGAAAAATTCTGGTCCCACTTTCATTTAAATTGATACTTTATACACAATACAATACACCCAAAATGTTTACTCTGTATATCAAGTATTACCGTCTAAATATGACAGAGATATAAAAGCCCCATTGTTGCGTAACCTCTGAGTGCGAGTTGGTTGGTTCAACTGAATATGCCAGCTGATTAAGCTCTTCACTTGTTCGCAGTAAAATACTGAGTCAGAAGGGTTATATTCAGGTTTGTTTTTTTTTTCAAAATAAAGTGTTTGTGGATTACTGAGCTTAACAACAAGACATAGATAATACAGGATGGTGCACTCGAGAGAGTGTTTAAATGCAACTTTTTTTCGGACGGTTAATAGCTGGCTCTTTCTCCATTCTGTAGTCACTAAGAAGTGATGTGGGAGGGCAAACATCTCTTGGTGACATGAAAAGAAAAGTAAATTGCAGTTTTGGGGGAAAGTATCACTTTAAATGCGAGATTTTTTTTTTTAAAGCAGCCCAATTTTCTGGCGTTGTTTTGAAAAGCTAACACTCAAATGCTAGCTTATGAAGTCAGCACTTAAAAGTTGCTAGTTTACATACAATAGAGGCTGGGGATCCAGTTTGAATAAAAACGCACAAATGAAACGCTCCAAAAACTCATGCAGCACAGTTTTCCTATCCTGTGAATGCTCAGTATGTTACAACTATAAATAAACATCTGTGTTTTGAAGGGGATGTTGTTGGCGTGCTGTGATGTCATTCACACTACATGCCTCACCCATTTAGCTAGTAGCCTACAGTGCCCGCTATTAGAGGGTGAGGCATGTAGTGTGTGATGTTCCAAGTATTGAAGTTAACCTATCAGAATGGCAAAAAACATAAGGACTACAGCTGTTGAGATAACTGAGGCATGCACATAAAGATACTCAGACCAAGATGGTGACATTGTGTGTGTTTTAGGGATGGAATCATGTGTGATGCCACAAAACCGATAGAAGCTATCCAGGATCCTGACAGTCAGGAAGTGTACCTGTACACTGCATCGAACAGGCTGTGGACCCGGGACCGTGGAAACTGTCAAGAAGGTCAGGTGATTCAGACAGGAGTGAACTGGGTGATATGACTGAAGTACTGCAAGCAAAACATCTGAATGAAAACAAATCTGAAACATATTCTTTGTTAAAGCTCCCCTCCGATATCAATCTTCTGATTTATGTTGTGGCATGCAAATCAAACTTTTAACCTCGGTTGCTAAGCTGGAACAGATATTTGACACAAGCGGGGAGTTCTGGATAAAGAAACAGACAAAAACCCTTCGGAAATGTGTTCCTTTTGGTTTGTTTACCATCATTTTCAGTTCAGCAAGCGTGGTTCCTGGTTCCTGTGGGTTAAGTCTGACTGTCTTCAAAACTGACAGTCGTTGAGATTAATTGCATGAAGTGATTTAATAAAAAAATCACATGAATGGCACATGAACAACAGTACAGAGGAATATACATGAGATTTGAATATTTAGATTGTTTTATTCGAATGATATTTGCACATTATGGATGCATGTTTCGTGTTCAGGTTTTGTCTTTGACATCTACATTGTTTAATATTGAGTGTATATTGAGACAAAACAGCATTTGGGATATTGGATGATTTATTTGGATGATACAGGAAATAAAAACGGTTATTACTGTATAATAAATCAAGTGCCATGATGTTAGTGGTGGTGTTAGTGTTTTCAATCAGGCATTCCAAGTCTCTTAATATGTTGCGTATTATTGCTACTTGATGAGATCATGTGGTCACCCAAGCACATCACTCATCACACGACTGTTACCACGGAAACATAGAAAGCTAGTCAGCATATCCTCATCCATGGGCACTCTCTCGTCAGATTGTAACATTTCCTTTAAGCTTTGCCCGTCTCTGTTGTGTCTGGCTCTGGGCGGTCCCCGCCGCTGCTGAATCGCTGGTTCAGCTCTGATGTCAACACCAAGCAGCAGGATTTCTACAGCAGAGGAAACAAAGAAATGTCATATTGGTCATACAAGTCTAAGCTGTGATGAAACCATGTGATTCCTACCTTTCCTTCCTTTGCTTGATAGCGAGCCTTAGATAAAAGCTCCAGTAGGGCTAGCAGGAGACCGACACCCAGTCCAAGGCCAAGAAGGAGAAAGAGACCCCGCAAATCATTGGGGTGCAGCCCTTCAGAGGTGCTGGCCCCATTGGCTCCCATACAGCTACTAGCCCACCACTTGTCCCGTAAGTACGTCAGCTCACCAGATTCACTCAGTTGGAGGATGGCGATGGTGAGGTTTTTTACCCATGGTGAGCCTGGAGGAGATTAAAAGAGTTAGTGACATTCAAAAGTTCATCCTGGGCAACTGAGAGGTTGATATCAAGGCTCAAAGCAGTCTAGTCACTGTCTTTCACACCAAGCTGGGAAATAAGCTAACCCAAAGGCGCTGCGATAGAGTAAGCTCTCATAGCGATGACTTCCTGTGAGCGAGTCAGTGTACAGTAGCGAGCCACAGCCAAGTCCAAGGACACGGCTTCACCGATGAAAGCAAAGTTTCCCTCCTGAGCCCGGCGAACACCTTCCTCCATGTTTGACACATAACTCTTCTTCCTCTCCATGTGCTGGTGGATGCGCCTGTAGACAGGGTTGTTGGAATTCTGGGAAATTAATACAGATAAATACATTTAGATCTTTTTATAACTTCAACTCTTAGTTCTGTGGAGGCGATAAGGATCCCCTTATTATTAGCGTATACTAACTGCACCTTAAAGAACAGCATGGTGGATCCAGCATCTACTGTGCCATAATCGATCACATCCTGGTTGGCCAGGTCTTCAAAACTCTTGATAGAGACATGCTTGCTGTTGGAGTGTAGCATGGAGTTGAAGTTAGCAAAATAACAGGCCAGAAGCAGTACAGCAAATAGCCACCAGATGGCACTGACTAGACGTCCAGATGGGGCTTTAGGATGAGGACCAGCGCCTGTGAGCAGACAGAGACTACAGTTAGGAAATAAATTCAAGCTAAGCTCAAACCAACAAGGTCACAATGCAGAAACTAGCAGCAACTAGTGTTGAAGGGCAAATCACTAGTTTTGTTGTACTGTGCATGAGTTGGGATTGCTATTCTATCTGCTAACAACAATAATATTGTGGTTCCAGGGGGAGCTCCTGTGACGTCACTTGGGTAAATGATGTTTGGGACAAATGGTTGAAATTAAATTAGAAATACATCATGGTTGTTTGCCAGCGCAGTGTTTGACTGCTACCCTGACCTTGGTCACCAGCAGCTTTTCCAGGTCATCCTTGAGCCCCAGTTGACATTTCAAAATTTCAAAAGTCAGGTGAAGTGGTTCCAGAGATAATGAATGAACGAGAATGGCACGTATGAAGGTATGGTTGCGCGGACAACTGCAGAATATGCATCCAGCTAGTGACTTCTTTCGATTGAATCTAGGGTAAGAAAGTTTGTGTCGGTTTCTTGAAGTGACTTAACTGATTTCTGACTGACCAGTAGGGAGGCCCTCTGTGAGCAGGTAGACTAAAGACATTCCGGTTTGTAGTGGTCACATGGTACAATCAAAGTCAAGCGGGTCTTTTTGGTAAGAACACAAAAAGATCAGGATGTCACTGTGACAATAAGGAACAATACATTTTAGATGACGATTGACTTAGACAGTCAGAGGTCAGACAAGACTCTTTGCAATGACGGTTTCTACACAGATAATCCGTTGGCCTTGAAATGGGCAATTTTATTTGTAGAAAATGCAAAACCAGTGGCCTTATAAACCAAGGGTGCACTCACACTTGGTCCCTCTTCGCTGCTTCCCCTCTGGCCTGAACACACACTTATGTCATGGCTGAGCTGTACCTGAGCCAGGTAGATTGTTGGAAATTGCCAGGTCAGGATTTATATTTCATGAATCACAGGAATTAGACGGGATGTGAAAAATCCACTCCAGTTTCGAGCGCTAGTTTACAAATTGTAGCACGCACTACAGCAAAAGTTGTTAAGTTTGCACCCCAAACAACATTTGCGTCTTGGTTCAGCAGCGGCACAGAAAAATGTTCTCCTGCTCTCATTATGCTCCAGCATCACTTGTCATATATCTGGACAGTTTTTCACACTTCATCACCAGAGTTCACTGTCACCACTGTCAACCACATCTGGGCTTGTACCACCGTGCCAGGCGGAAGCTGATAAGACACACGAACACACACAGGCAGGCGGGCAGGCGCACACGTACACACATGCACACACACACACGCACGCACACATCTGTTGTCTCTCTCTCAAATGCTAAGAATTAATTAATTTCTGTCTCTTCAGATGTGGGACAGTGCCGATTCTTGCTATGAGGAAAAACTGCATCTGATTAGCCAATTAACAAAAGCTCCAAAAAACTTTGTATGTCTGTCTGTGACTCAGCAACTGCCCATCAGAAGTCAACCTTGACGCGTGCACTGCTGGTGCTTCAAGTACCCTAAAACAAAATATCATTTCTTACTATCCAGTTCTACCCCAAAAATGTATTCGGTTCTTCCTTGGCTGATTCTGTTCCACTCCACATACTTTGGTAAACTTCTGCGTCATAGGTTTTGCATAATTCTGCTAAAAGTAGATAGACAGACCAAACATGACCTCCTTTACAAAGGCCATGACCAGAATACTCAGAGAAAGAGACAGCTGGCAGTAGTTGTGTAGTTTTGGATGTGTGGTTCAGTTTAGCTGGTTGCTTGGTTACCTTGCAGGGTAAGAGCTCCAGTGATGTACCAGTAGCTGTGCAGCAAAGTGAAGCTGTGCTCCTCTGTATCTGGCTCCGCCCATTCAGTGGGACTGATCCTGGAGAGACAGTTAAAGCTGCTCTAGAGGGGATCTAAAAACACCTGCCGAAATAAAGAACCTGTGTGCTGATGTATACTCATACGAACACAACCGTCTGAATCATAACCACATACACTGAGCTGTATTTGCAGTTTAGTTGGGCCTAATAAAATCTTGGTCTCAGTCTGTGTTACATGGCACTCCATCAGTTTTGAACTGTCTTTTTTTTTTTTTTTTGGATGAATGTCTAGACATTTTTAAAAGTGCAAAATTCACATCTTCTTTACTTACCTGCCCACCAGGAATATGCAGAGACCAGTTAGCATGAACGCTATTAGGACACCCACCCACGTGTCAGTGGAGAAGGGTGACAGGAGGCTAAAGGTGCTCTCATCGGAGACCACATCTTTGCGCAGGATGAAGCCAATTCCAGTTTGCATGAAGGGAGCAGTCATGTCCACAAACTGCTCTCTGACAGCCGTGAGAGTCAGCGGGGCCACAGCCAAGTCTGCCTCCTGATAAACGGTAGTGGCACAAAGAAATGCTGAGAATTTCCTAACCAAATCACAGACGTGTGTTTAGTCACAATCTCTCTATTTAATCCCAGTTTAATGATCAGACTTTCCTCCGTCAGAGACTTACCCCTCTTATGACCTGGCCGATCATGCCATTCCAGTTACCGCTGGCGTCCATGGCTCCGTATCGGTTGTCCTTCACCAGGTGCACTTTGTAGGTGAATCCCAGCTTCTGGGAGAGGTCGGAGATGAGGTCAATGCAGTAGCCCTCCAGTCCCGATCCTTTGGTCATGGTGTAGGGGTCTTCCTGAAGAAACAAGGTGAAGAACTGAATTCAAATAGGTGTTGCAGGTTTATCGTCAATTTGAACTCCAGCAATAATCTCAGAGTTGGACGGCCCAACTTCCAGGTCGTATGCTGATGCTTTGGGTTACAAAATGTGGAGGGTTTCCCTGTTAGGATGACCAACAAGTTGTACCTTAAAGAAGAACAAGGAGCCTTTATTGTCACGTAAATACAAACAACAAAATTTGTGCTGTACATTTAAATCATCCTCTCTAGAGAAGTGAACACATGCAGCCCTCAGGGACCAACTCCCAATCCTCAGGGTTCAGCTCAAGTCAGGAACACTGACAGGAGAGGATTAACCTAATGTGCTTGTTTTTGGTTGGGGGGGCGGGGCGGCTCCTTTTTTCTCAAATTGACATCACAGCTAACAGAGGCACTAATCACATGTGCAACAATACCAATAAATATTAACACTACACTAGTGGCAGAGGCATGGAGGTGCAGCGTGTTGGTTGTCTGTCTGTCTGTCTAAATAGCCTGTAGTTGTGAGCGCTAATGGTTTTCAGATGACCTGTCCAGGTTGTACCCTGCCTGTCATCCAATGCCCACAGGAACAGACACCAGCTCCTTGCAGTATGGACAATGGATGGGCGGATCATAGCAGCAGGTAATAGTTAACTTAAAACGATCAAGTTTGCAATGATATGTAGGGGAAAAAAAACCCCACAATACCCAACTGTAGTGCTAACCACTGAGCCGCTGTGCATCCACAACCCCCGCAAGATGAAATAGTTATCGTTGAAATTTCACAATGCCTACCGGGGCAGTAAACATTACACGACACAGCAGTGGTAAATTAATAGAACATGTATCAAGATGACTCAGGTTGAAGAAGAAGAGTGTCGTAATCGTGTTAACATTGAAGGAGCTTACTAAACTCAGGGCTGGTCATGTGCTGACAGCAGTAAAATGATGGGTCGATGATAATCTTGACTTCTGAGAGTGACCGAACTGTAAAGTAATAAAAACTACTTCAGAGGCTACAAGCAGCGTTGTACAGTTGCAATGAAGACTCTGACTAATATTTTTACCATTAATATTTGTCTCTGTTCCTGATATCGGCGAAGGCCAGTCGTCCATCTTTCTGTTTTATACAAATTCAACACTGAAACCGTCTCATATCTTGATATTCCTCCCCAAAAATATGTATTCCATATGATATTCATGTAAATCAGCCCGGTAGTTTTTGTGTCATCCTGCAGAGCTGCAACTGTTCCCCCGCCTCACAAATCCAATGGCACCTTGGGATTCTAGTCTGTGTAGAGAAATAAATACCTTTATAGTGGTGATGGACAACTCCTTGGCTCCTAGAGTGTAAAACACAAACAAAAAACAGGCCGGTCAATGTTGGACTTCTGTAATTAAACAAGTCAAAGTAAGCTAGCATGAGTAATCAGCACACAGATTTAGTCCTTGTGCTGATTAACAGTTTGGTTTCAGGTCTACAAGCTGCTTGTGAAAGACCCATGAAGACTGTTGTTTCTTTGAGCCCCCTTCATGTGTTTTTCTCTCTGCTGCTGCAGTAAATAAGCCAAAGTGCCACTAAAGGACAATGCTGGTCTTGTTTTTCAACGGATCTGCAGAAAAAGGCTCTACACTGCTGAGGGAACAGATGAAGGGGGTATCTGGGCCCCTGTGAGGGATCAAAGTGGGGGACCCATCCTTAGGAATGTGTTCCTGGGTTGTTCTTCAAACCCCCGCCCCCCTTTCACCATGTAATCAGAGCAGGGAAGGACCCCCTCTTCCCTCCTCCTCCCCCTTTACTCAATGAGAGTTGTTTTCTTTTTGTCATGACGTTGACCGATGGCACTCCCAGCGTGTCTGCAGGACCTAACATGCCCTGCCAGGGTCGGTCAGAGAAGGAAAGGGAGAGGGGGGGATCAGGAGCTGCCTGCTCTTCATAATGTCATGTGATAACAAAAGCCATCCCGGTTGGGTCATATAGAGCCTATGACACACTGTCAGCCTCCTCCAGAGATGATGGCAGGACCTACGATGTGCGGAGATGCCTGTCAGTTGACTGCCAGCCTGCAGAGTCTTCCCTCCACATGGTTAATTGATTTATCACACTGCTTTCTCGACCACAGCAAGGCGTTAGCCCCTCCACTGGTGAGAAATGGGATGTAACCCAAAGGGACAGTGCCCCCTCTGTGCTTTGATAGGACTCCAGCAGTCCAGCAGTGCTGTGACGGAATAAAAGTTAAGAAACGAGTTGGGAGCGTGACCTCCTGTTACACAGGTCAGCCAGAGCCTGCTGGCAGATCTGCTGTTGGAGCTGCAGACAGCTTTCAGAGGCAGGGCAGGAAGATCATCTCCCTAGCTGAGTGCAACCATGACAGGTGGAGTAGGCAAGCAGAATGGACATTGACTTGTTAGCAAAATCATTTGACAGAAAAAATAAATGGTGGCATCAGGGATATTTGTCTAGTGGATGACTGGTGCTCATCATGAAAACAACTGCATGCCACCAAATTAGCAGATTAGCTGGATTTTTAATGATTAATAAAAGTGACAACCTTCTCTTAAGGACATATTATAGTGGGTTTGTGGAATGACACCAGCTCCAGCCTTAAGCGTGAAAGTGAGCGACTAAACACGCTCCTCCACCACACCCTGCTGCACACACTCACTTGTATCGACACTGGACATGAATCTGCAGAGTGCTTGCCACTGTCCCATGTTAGCAGGATCCCACGGGATGCTAGTCTGAAACAATTAGCCCCCGCTCCTGAACGTACAAATGTTTTCAGCATGCATTCTAAAATCAGTAACATCCCAGCATGTCAGTGTGATTGAAGAAAAAAATAACAGCACAAACAAAGGAAATATGCAGTTACAGAGGGGCAAAAATACGTGCAGCAGATACAGTGACAATTCAGGAAACAAACACCCAATGAATAAACCCTTGGAGTGATGATTTCTGAGGCTGCCTCCTGAACCTCAGAGGTTCAGATCATCAGACAAGAAACCCAGGAGTTGACTTAGAATCTTAAATTTGAGATCGGTGTATTCTCTGTTGCTTGTTTTACATTGCGGTCCAGAAGATGGCAGTAATGCACCTAAAAGCTGGTTTGCTTTAAATTGACAAAATATGCCCCCCTCCCCCCCCAAAAAATAGAATTCCTCAAAAACTTTGTTCACAAACTCAAGCACATCGTGCGGTATAATCCATGTCTTCGTTATCCAGCAGTAAAGGTACAGAAGTGTGGCACGACCCAAAACAAGTGTGAGCCTGTAACTTCAATTGAACGCACTAGCTAGTCGTGCTCTGCACTACCGTAAAGAAGTGCCACATCAGGAGGGTTACAGGTAGTTGGTTTGTAGCTTAAAGTTTCTGTGGATTATTGATCAAATGTGACTTCGAGACACTTATTAGTAAGTAGATAAAAAAAACAAAAAAACATGTTAAGTACTGGTTTAAGTAACTTTTGAGGGTGCTTCTTCCAAATGTACAAAAGTGCAGGCTGTACAGCTACTGCTATGCTGTTCCACAAGAGGTGATAGACTGAGTCTCTCTCTCTCTCTCTCTCTCTCTCTCTCAATGGTTGGCTGTCTCTATGTGTTGGCCCTGCAATGGACTGGCGACCCGTCCAGGCTGAACCCCGCCTCTAGCCCGAAAGCCGCCGGGATAGGCTCCAGCCCCCCCAGGACCCTTAATCAGGATAAGAAGATGGATATACTGTACATATACATATATATATATATATATATATATATATATATATATATATATGTGTGTGTGTGTGTGTGTGTGTGTGTAGTTGAAAAACATTCTGTGTTGGTGGATTCTTTTCTTTTCTTTTTCTTCTACACACGGGAAGGCGTAGTAATCTTGGACTCTAACAAGCTGTGTAAAAGGAGCTTCCAGCATCGTAGGGCTGCTAATAAGTCACGATCTCTTCACCTGGCTGTGGAGCAGCAGAATTATGGAGCAGCAGAAATACTGAAGCAGATTATTCTTATTCAACAGAGGATGGATTGATGAGAAATTCTTTGACTGATGGATTCATGATCTTTGCATGAACGTCTGTAATATTTTTTTCCTTTGATCTGTTTTCATCTATCTAAGTTTTGGGCAACTACTTTTTTAGGAAAGGATAACGCAATTTAAAAAGTTTAGTCCCCTATAAACTACATGGCATTAGCCACAAATGTACAAGTACATGTACCTGTCTCATTGTACTACGACTACATAAATGGCGGACATGGCCTTTATAATCCCTACGAGGTTGTCACATAGGTGATCATACCTGTCTGGATCAGTCAAACAAGCACTGAGAGCTTAAATATTGGAGTAATGAATGAAAGAAAGACCACAGGAAAATCAAGCGGTCCCATCAAGTGCTTTAGTGCCTGTGCAGCTTCCTCTTGTCCTTCAAGTACTACACAACAACAAACAACCTGGATCACGACAATCCCCTGTGCTGCCTCTACGTCACTGGCTGGTGGTGTGTATGAGACTTACCTGCAGTGAATAGCCAAGTACTGAGGGCTGCCATACAGAAGACCAACGCAATGCAGAATTTCATTTTGCCACCAGTCTGAAAATGTATTTTTTTTTAAACTCAGTAGTTGGTACACAAAATATGTCATACTCTACTAATAAACAATATTAATACCCTTACCTTATTAAGCTCTGAGCAGTGTGGATAAAAACCTCACTTAAAGGTGTGAGGGATGCCTCCAGACGTATGCAAGAAATTCAGAGCAAATCTCTGAAATTAAATGAGCTGTTGTGAATGTGTGCAGCAGGATGTAGTGGGTTTTTTTTTTATGTGGGTGGATGTGGAGGGAGGGTCTAGAAGAAGGAAGATAAACACCCAAAATATGTCAGTGTGGAAGCTGGGGTTTTGGCAAAGTAAAGTCTGAAAAGAGATGATAAATCACTGACGCCAGATGTCTCCTACTGCAGTTATTCAAAAACTTCCTGTACACATTCAGGCTTGTGTGTGTGATTTATAGGGATTTAGACGTTGACCAAACAAAGGAATTGTAGGAAATCAAATTAATTATACTGTCAAAGTTATTATTGTAATTGCCAGAAGTTTTGGAAGTCAATGGATGTGTTTATTTAACCCGTTACTTTAGATGAAAAAGGCGACGTAATGTGGATGGGGAGTTGATGTCCGGGGCTTGCAGCTGCTTGGAGGTCTCAGGGAATCAGCAGAACAGTTACATAATTATGATATGATTCTTGGAATACATTTTTTTCGGATTTTTTTGGTAAAATTATCAATAAAAATTGTCCCAATTTAAAAAAAAAAAAATCTTAATAAAAAAAAAAGCCAACAAACTGAATCATTTCCACAAAATCATTGAGAACAGGCAGTGATTTCATCTGAGAAGGAGGGGCTGCATTCACTCTCGGAGACAAAAACATTCTCTCAGGCCTAAAGTGCTAAACAGAACTGGGAGGTTTCAGTTGAGAGGCCAAGCTCTGCCAAGCTGTCTAGATAAATACAGCTTTAAAGGGAACTCTGTGGTTTTCTTGGAATCCTAATGAAGCTGTCTTTTGTGTTTGAGTGCTGGCTAAAGCGGAGTCTGTGGCACTAAAATGAGCATGTCGCACTTCACAAAGTCTTACAGAGCTGAAGAAGAGGGTTTGGCAGTGTCTGACAGCTCACCAGAGGAGGCCGTCAGCTTTGGAAAACCAAAGATTTACAATAGACTTTGACTGACAAATCAGTATCCTGAGAAAATCATTGAGTGGCTATGGAGCTACTTAGCTGTGAGCACTTGCGGGTTGGAGCCTTTAGAATTAAGGATTAAAGGACTTGGTCTGATCATCTGGTATGATTATATATCTCATATGAATTGATTATGCAGAATTTCTCATCAGAACTGTGTGAGGTTCCAAAAGTTTTATATTGTGCCAACTCTTTTTCAGTATTTCAAAAAACCCCACAAAGATAAAGCCCCTTTCCACTGCTAACCTTATCTGATCTAGACATTACCCAGAAGAGTGTGACAATAAAACTGAGTTAACGCAGTATTTCGGACTGATGTAAACTTGCCAGCTAACAAGGTTAGTCACCATGACAGTGTGTATACAACTGGTTATTCTGTATGGTTGTTATTGTTGTTACAGGATGCGTGGACTCCAGGAAGATAAGCTGCCGCTACTGCGAGCTAACGGAGAACTCTGCAGAGAGCGAGCGAGTGTGATGCTGACCTTTCAATCATGCAATCACGCAGACAAAAATGTCAAACTGAAGGGATAACACAATTTGGAACTTCTTCCAGCAAGGGCAGGTGCAGGAATTACCACACCAATTCAAAAGAGCGCGAGAGAAATCATAAATGAACTGCCTGCAGTGTTGATTTGGAGTCACGTTCTGCCTCTTGCTAGCTCTCCTGAGGTGCCACACCAGGTGTGTTGCAAACCGCAATGGTCGAGAAAATTCATATTAAGTGCTTTTCTGTTGTCTTGTATATTATCTTTTAGTAATAGTTTGTACTCACGTGTACTCATGGGTTAAGCATGCATGTGATATAAGTTCACGTGGATCTTAAGACAAATATCCTTGAAATGTATTCTTCCTATATTCTGGCTATATATTATGCGTCTTCTTGATATTGTTGACGTCAGAACGGCTCCAGCTAGTCTGGTTTACTCAGGTGAGCTGTGAGGACCCCTTGTCAGGCATCTCTAAATTTCCAGATGTTCAGGAGTTTAAATAATGTTACATGCAGCTAGATCATCGATTCTGCCTGGGATGCATGAGCAGGAGATCCCGGATCCGTCTCTAACATTAAAGAAGTACATTGATTAACTAAATACGTTACTGGATCATTTCTACTTCTTTGGGAACTGCCGCAGAAACATCTTTAGTACAAAAGCTGTCACTGTTGTGCTCTTAATGTGTGAAAAGGCAATTCAAGGTCATGTCCGGACCTGACGGAAGATTGGTTTTATTTCATATATTACATACTAGGCTCTAAGAGTGTTTAGTTTGTAGTAAAACACATCTGATCCTGGGTGGCGCGTGATACTAAAAAGATTCTTCTTTACTGACTGGTTGAGCTTGTCGTCTCTTGTACTGCCTTAAGTCTTTGTTCTGGAACATTTCCCTTCCTGCAGGGGGTCTGGTGGGTTCTTGCCAGAGACGTTGGGAGAGGTGACGGCTGGTAAACACAGAACCAAGCAGACCATAATTAGTGCAGCAAGCAGCCCCTGCCAAAACCGAGGTCAAATCCCTTTTACATGTCAGTTTGTATAAGGCTCAGTTTAACTGGTTTATTAAAGCCTTTGTGTCTGAACAAAGACCAGTGACCAAGACTACATGAAATAAAACAACTGGGAAATCTTGCATTTTTTTTTTTTTTTATATTTGTTTGAAATTTATTCAGGTCATAATTACATAAAATATTGAATATTGTCCCTAAAATTTAGCACAAAGGACTGGCATGGCAGTGCAAACAATACAGCAGGTTGACAAATAAACGTGCTTTGATACAGATCATTTCCACCCTGTTTTAGTACCATCAACCAATGAAAACACAGGGAATTCAGACATGATGCTATCGGAATCTACATCAAACTGTCCAAAGAAAAACAAACAAACAAACAAACAACAAAATTTTGGGATATTACGCGTCATTTAAAATTTGTGAAGTAAAGCCCAGCCTCAGGATAAACATTACCATTGGATAAAACACATGCAGTCAACTTAAAAAGGGCTGAACTTGGTATGCAGTAGTATTATTCCACCTGTCTGTGCTGTGACATGCTGCAGATCAGCAGGGTTAGCAAAATGTTGGCAGCTTGCTTATGTTACAATGTAAGCATTACACAAAGAACTCTAAAGATTAAAACCTTATTTATCCTGCATTGTAGGAATAGCCCCTTGAATTTTTTCTTTTTTTAAGTCGACATTTGTTCAGCTTTTAGCATAACAATGCACATTGCGCTCAATAATGCCATCGCCTCCAAAATATTGCTAGATGGATGGGCTACGGATGATCTTGACATAAATCGTCTCATTTTCATCTCACTTAAATGATACATTACAAGTTCAAGTAAATTAAAATCAATGATCAATTTAAATAATTCTAGTTGTGATCTATTGCTACTGAATACTCATGTGAAGTTCCAAAAAAAGACCCAAAAAAACTTGAACATGAGAGTAGATCACAGTTAACAGAAGGAGTCATATAAAAACCCTGGTATTTTCACTAAATACATTCTGGCATTTATCTACTATAACGTGTTGCAAACACAACTGAGCATTCTATTTGTTGCTTTTAGAAGAATCGCTCTTTCTCAAGACGATATTTTCCGAACGCACATTTTTCCGTGTTACAAGATATGCCAACTTTTCCTAAAAAAAAAGAATTCTTGCTGGAAAAAAGTGGACTGTATTAAAAACTAATTTGCTTGTAGTGTCTCTCACGCTCACTTCCAAGTCAGCCAGTTCTCAGAGTTTGAGCATGAAAAAGACTTCACTGTTTTCAGGGTCTGTTGAGGATTGCCTTGGGGAGGGGGATCCTAAAGCCTGACTCATCAAGTCCAGGGTGTTGCAGGGACTCCGGGCTATGCAACATGCCCCCTCTGGGTTACCCCGCTCCTCAATGGGGCTAGCACTACTTCCACTGCCAATGCTACCAGAAAGACTAAAGCTTGCACTTCTGCCTTGGATCAGGCCCTGGAGCCTCTGCCTTTCTTGGGCCTTCTTGGCCCTGTTTGCAATATAACGCACTCTGCTTTGACTCCTCGAGGAGGTCCTCCGCACCAGAGTCTCATCCACATCCTCTACCTGAGACTCTCGAGGAGTGTTTTCTTGGGCAAAGTCGCTAGCATTCAGGGGTTCAACATCGGTCAGTTTGCGTAGTTGCTCTGTTAGGTCACTGGGTGGCCGAACTTTCTGTGGGCGGCCCTTGTGGAGCTGGTCTCTGGTGGACCTAACAATGAAGCTGCGGCTGATGCTGCGATATTTACTGTCAAAGTTACAAGAAATATCCTCAGAAGTCAGATCCCCAAGGCTTTTGGACATGGAGGCCGCTGATGGGGTTGTGGCTGCTGAAGAGAGTCTGCTGGCTGATGATTGCTTGAGCCCCTCCATGAAGAGGCGGCTCCAGGTGTGCCTTCTTTCAGTCAGTGTGCTGGGAGAGTCCATCTGAGATTCCTGGGGGGGATGCAGGGGGCGGGGCTTCAAATCATCTGTGGGACACTCACTCTGTTGAAGATTAGGGTTTGACTTGCTCTTGCTAAATCGCAGGTTATCACAGGAGACCAATGCTGAGTGGTGGCAGCTAACCCATTGAGGGTCACGGGTGTTGTGAGCTGTGATGAGGCTCTTCCTGGCCAGGTTAGGAAGGGACAAATCGATGACTGTGTCATTTGAAGAGATGCTCGATGAGGAGGACATGCTGTCTCGGTGGCTTCCGGGCTCCAGCTTACTCCAGAGGCGGTCATTCTTTGTAGCATCTGTACAGACTTCAGGCACTGCTGACTGAACCTGCCCACCTGAAGCTACAGCAACCCGAACATGGCCCTCACTTTTTGTTCGTCTCACTGTTGCGTGTGATGACAGGCTGCTGAACGGTGCTCTCCTGGCCTGGGTTGTGTGAGCTGCAGGAGTTACAGGGGAAAGTGCTTCAGCAGGACGATCCACTCTGTGGTGAGATGTCAACTCTGCAGCATCTTTTTTCCCATCTGTCAGAGTGTCGAGGTTTCCCCTCCGGTTTGGTGTGGACTCCATGGATGACTGAGAGTGTGTGCTGGTTTGGGGATCTTGGGTGCACACTGATGAGACAGTTTGCTCAACAGGGGTTGCCAGAGGAAGTGACAAAGTTCTGGAGTTTTTCTTAGATTCTATACCCACTTTGACAGGACTATCCACCACCCCATTGGAATTAACAGTCAGTAGGGAGTCTGCATGAACTGCAGAAGCTGACTGCAGTGATGATGTGGAACAATGTGAAAACATGCCATCTTCTTGAATGGAGACAGAGCTGATGAGACGTGCATTCCTAGTGTCCACGGACTTTAGCGCAAGAAATTGAAGAGGGGGGTCTGGTCTCTGCACTGTGGAACAGTCTGTGGAAACAAAGACAATAAAGAACTTAACTTCTGCTGGCATTCTTTGTGGTCACTCTTGGCTGCAAAAGTGATGAATGCATCTGGTTAAAAAGGAAGTGTGCCTTTAATCTGTTGTATTAATGCCAGTGCTGTGAAGTGGAATGGCTCTTACTCATTTGGTTGATCAAATTTGGACGTGTTAGCTACTAGCCGACTTCTGAAACCCCTTTTACAGCTGGCATTCAAATGTGTTTTTTGGTGATCAGATTACAACCGCATAGTGCTTGATCAGACTAAAATAAGGATTTTGATCCAATCACAAAAATGTATTTCAATGCCAGGCGTAAAGGGGGGGTCGGAGTGAGAAAACTATTTCACGACCAAAGTGAGTCACAAACGGCAGGGATCCAACACAATATACAGAAGTGATGCAATGTGACACACCAGCCTGTAACTCTAACAAGCTGATTTACAACTCTTGATTACTCACAAATAAGCTTTGCTATTACAGTGCATATATACTCAGCAGCAACACCCTACCTGTGCTCTCTGAGGTTTTCGTCCAAAAAAAGATGGAGACAGCGCCAAGTTGTTTAATTAATGTGTACTTGGTGGATGCCTAAAAAAAAATTGCTATGCAACACCAGTAACACCGACTACTGCGGCAAGCCTACTGTACATCAAAGCTGAACTGGAATGTACAGTATAAAGTCGGCAGTTTGGGTAATATTTGCTGGCTACTACACATTTGCTTGATTTGCAATTAACTCAAAGAGTGGCTCCTGACCTGTCATGAGATAGAATTTGTTTCGATTTGGCACGAAACTAATAAAATTGATTTGACTTGTACAAGCCTTGCTCTTCTCATCCAAACAGGTTTTTAAAAAACCCTGTCTTATCACCCTGCGACTGCTTTTATTTCTGAAACCATCTGTTGTCTGAGGAGTAATGATGTTGCCATGTTCTCAAGCTCAATGATTTAACAATGGTCCAATGATGTTCCTGAGATTAAATTTAGATCTTGTAGCAGCTGGGATCCTTGAAGCTTCATTTACATGGTGCAAAGTCATGAACTTCGATATCTAGTTGGAGGAAAGAACATTTTCTACTTATCCACAGTAACTGTAGACTTGTATTCAATGATGCGAGCCGGCTGAAAAAATAAGTGCAAAGCCTGCATGGTGTTTGCATTATTTGCACTGCTATCTGTGTGGTTTAGGGCTTCAAGAGTGTAAAAATGAAGACTATGGATTTAAAACACCAGATGAGCTTGATACCCCCAGTGACATGTTGACATGTGAGATGCAGGCAGGTGAGACAGAGAGACTGATAGGTGAAGTGAAGGTACAGAATGTATTGAAAAGGTTGCATGCATTCAGCGGGTTTACCTGGCTTTGGTCATCCTCTCAATTCTGCACTAGGAACAGAGAGAGCGTGCAAAGGGGACAGAGAGGAAAAAAGGAGTTCAGCAAAAAACTGGAAAAAGAAGGAGAATGGAGGAAGGGAACTAGCTTACAGAACAGAAAAGCTTTTTAATAAGAGACGGATCACGGACTGATCTCTAAATCAACATGACAACAGCAGAGTAATTGTTTAAAACAAACCAAAAGAAAAAAGACAAGACAAGAAGTAAACCTGCAGAGCTAAAACAGTGTCATACTTTTACCTGAAAAACCTGACCTAAACTCGGTCTGGCTTGTTTTAGAGTAACACCCTTCCTCAAGAGGAAAATAAATCAGTGTGGTGCCAAGGACTGTACAGGGAAAGTGTAGGTGACCAGAAGGTGGCGCCTATACTCAAGGAAACAGCAGTTGTAGGAGGTAACTGACAGTTGCTCTCCACCTAATTAAGCAGCAGTGGTGCAGGACAGACACCACACAAAAGAAACTAATTTTGGCCACCACTATTAGTGATCTCATTCTGTCAGTCCCTACACAAAGCTTGTGATGAATGTCACTGATAAGGTGTATATTGAGAGATTCGCTGTCTGACACGCGTTGAGGGACTTAGCACTGACAAAAAAACTTGGCAGTTCTTTCTTGAAGCATTTTGAAATTTTTCAGGGGGACTCTCACTGAACAGAAACTTGATACAGGTTAATAACTCCTTGGTTTATTTGTCTTCACAATTAAAACTAGGGGGAGGTCATTTAACAAGAGAAATCATTTTGAGAGTGGCTTATGTTGTCATGCCCGAGACCTGTTATTTCTATACAAACAAACTTTGTTACAGTTTTTATCCATCTGATTAAGTGCAGTTTGGCTAACTATTTTCAGTCTAGAACAGTTAAAAATGTTAAAATTAAGTTTGAGGGTTTTTTTTGGTTTTTTTTTGCAGGCTCAGCCACTTATTTCTTTATCTATTAAAAAAAACAAAAAAAAAAACAACTAAGCCACAGAGACATTACTTTTTGTAATTCTGGATTAAAAAACTTACCACTTCCCTCATCTACCAGGCATGTGAGGAGAAACGAGTCCAGTAATAGGGGCAAGGGGAAATAAAATTGGAATCAAGTCAGTTACTAGGGTTGAGGTGAAGATTTCAATAGTTGAATTTCAATTGCTAATTATAAAAATAAATTAAAAGGGGTTCATACTCTTATTGACACTATCAGGGACAGGTGGGATGAGGATGTTTGTGCTATCTACAGATACACTAAGAGGAAGTATTCGGATAGAATCTGCTACTTGACTAATAGTCTAGAGGCCAGCTGAATGTCTAGGATTTACTTTTCTTAGAGGTACTACACAGCAGCTAAAGGCTACATCTTACCGGCAAAGAACATGGGGGACTTATGACGCAACTCTTCCATTTTCTGGGCAAACAGGGCATTCATCTCACGCTGTAGGGTGCCTACAGCCCTCTTGCGGCTGTCGAGGACAGCTCGTGGAGGAAGCATAGGGGGGGAGTCCAAGCTGCTCAGGCTGCCAAAACTGTCACAGCTGCTACTGTCACTGAGTGAGACACTTTCACTTGCATTACTCTTTGTGAACGGTGTATAAGTTGTGGTGCATACAGTTCCGTATTTCGGGGGTGTTGCCTGCTGCCAACGGAGGTTGGTTCTACAGTCTGGTGTGAGGCTCTGCACTGGTGTTACAGTGTTGGGGAAGCGTCTACGGGGAACGCTGCAGGACCGGGCATTCCTCTGTGATGCATCCGGCTTAGACTGGATGGGCTGGGCACCCAATGTTTGCCTGGCTTTGGACCTGGTAAAGGGGTTAGGCCTCAGTACAGCCTGGGGTGAGTATTGAAACTGGGCCTCCCCGCAGGACTTTGGGTTGGGAAGACACTGCTGAGAGTCTGGCTGAGTAGCTAGGGGCTGGGGGTATGCTGCAGGCGCTGGCTGGACTTGTCTTGTTGAGGAAGAGCGGTAACTTCTCTCTTGTTTCGCTCCTTCTGCCATTTTGGACTTTGATCCCTGGCTTTCCTCAACCTCACCCTTTCTGTCTTCCTCTGGGTTCTCACTGGAGCCAATCACACATGTGATGCAGTTGGAAGACATTCCCACTCTGCCTGAGCTGTTCAAAGCGACACGGGCAAACACCCCTGGCTTCAGCTCAGGGGGCTCATTAAAGCGTAACCGGCTGGCGCGTTTAAGAGGCTCGCTCATGGGGCGCTGATGAGCAAAGAGCGGGCTCTTACCTTTACCCTCCTCAGGGTGAAAAGCCCCATTGGTGTCAGGATGATCACGGGGGCTTTTGGCTTGATGGGATGCCAGTGAATCCCCGTTGCGGTGTCGTGGTGGTGTGGGCTCGTGAGATGCGTCAGCAGAGGCCTTGTCCTCAGACTCTCGCTCCTCACTAGTGCCCTCTGAGCTGTAGTCTCTGGTGTTAATGGCGATCTCTGGGAAGCCCTTCTTGACTTTGGGCTGGCCTTTGGTGGGTGCACTGGCAGTTCGGCGCAAGAGGTGGGCACCAAATGGGTGCTTACGGCTGTGATGTGCAGCAGCATGGCTGTCCAGGGAAGCCTGCTTTGGGTTTCTGTGAAACAGCCCTTTTATGCCGCTGGCTGCTCTGGCCTGACAAAAACAAGAAACAACAAACATGACTGTCAAACACATGATGGAGCTCAATAAACAACAATGAAAAAGTCACAGAGAGGTTGTACTAGAGAAATGTTGCCATAATGCACATGGTGCTGGTTTACCTTGCATTATTGCAATAACACATGGAGAGCTTTTGTACATTGAACATGCTTAAAGAAATGAAATTCAAAAATTCCATAGATAAAAAATAATGTTCAGTCATAGTGGTTATCAGTGATCACTCAGTCAGCTAAAATCCATGCTTACTAGCTTTGAATTACATTTTGATTTAATGTGTTAGCATGTTAGAATCCTGAGCAGTGCATAAAGTGATTCAAGTGGTCAATTGTTAGGTGAATAAATGCATGCTGGAAGCTACCAGTAAAGGTTAAACACACTCAGAGCACCCAAGGCTGGGTTGACCTTTTGCTGCACCCAAGTGGTCAAACCACAAAAATTTACAATGGATGGATCAAGGAGCTTGCAGCAGTATTTAAAATTAAAACTTGGAGCCAACAGCTTTTTGTGCAGAATCCACAATACACAAACCATAAGAATAATGAAGAAGCTACAATTGCATTAAAATTCTAAACTGGGATTGAAAGACTAAGTGGAAAATTGAGATTCCAGAGAAAATTAATAATAATAATAATAATAATAGAGTAACAAAACTGACCCCTGATTACTTCTCTCGCTTGTGTTATGTCTAAATAACACAAAGAAACTGAGGATGTTTCCCGTGTTTTCAGTTGCTGATAGGAAGCATCAAATTTCAAAATGACTGAGAAATGGATGACTATGAAAACCAGTTAACCATTGTTACATCACATTTGACCAGCACATGGAAAAGCAAAACCAAATGTAAAAGAAGTAGATCCAAATAGTCCACGTGTTGACGAATGAAGTGAAAATAACAGCGCAGACAAAAAGACAACAACAAAGAAAAGAAGTCCTAGGCCGAGTGAAAAAAGATTAGGGGTAAATGCTGCAGAAAAAAAACGCCACAGGTAGAACCTGACAATTATTCAGCCACTAGGAAATGACAGCCAATGGATTGTGTTGTGTTGGCTGAGGTGCCTTGGACTCGTAAAACATTGAAACTGAAAACAGCAGTCTGATATTATGGGAAATACACTTGTTTAAAGTCTTGCCCAGAGGTAGATAGGAAGTTCACTCTTGGTTGCAGTTTGCATCCATATTTTTTCACACTTAAATAATGTACAGTGTGGCGAGCTGACATGAAAGGAAATACATAAAAGGTGCCTGTTTGGCAAAGTGGAAGCACCAAACTATAATAATAATGGGTTTTATGGAATATTATGATGTCACATTGAAGTTGTGTCCTAGTGGATATAAAGTGTAATTTTGACTTTTTATGTAACTTGACATTTGAGTGTAATTTTGTCATAATCACTGTGGAATTCTTTTCTGTGGTCTGAGTTACTTTTTCACCTCCAAAATCTTCTCAATTCATTCTTCAGTTCAAACAAGTATTTATTATGGAAATACATCTGTGCTATATACATTAAGATATTTAAAATCTCCTCTAAGGTATTTTAAAAATGCTGGAAACTACAACTCCTTCTCCCTCTCAACCCAAATACTGTAGGTTGAGGCAGAGAGCCACCCACTCTGAGCCTGGTTCTGCCTGACGTTTCTTCCTGTTAAAAGGGAGTTTTTCTCAGCAACGTCGCAGAGTGCTTGCTCATGTGGGAACGTTGGGTCTCTTTCATTTGAATTAAAGAGAAAGGCTCTAGACCTGCTCTTTGTGTCAAGTGCCATCAGATGACTTTTGTTGTGATTTGGTGCTATATAAATAAAGACTGATTGACAATTTCTTGCATTTGTTTGTGTACCATTTGTTACGCTTTGTTTGTTTGTGTGTGTGTGTGTGTGTGTGTGTTACTTACTCTTATTGTCACAATAATAAAGTCGGACTTTACAAGTTGTACTCACAAGTATTTCCCAAAACACAAGACTTGTTCCTTCAAAACCTACAAAGCAGTGTCTGACACTCTGATATGATGGGACACTACAACCATTAAAAAGGATTAACTATATAGTGCTGTGACTTAAAAATAAGTCAGGAATCAGACTGTGAATTACTAACAAGAACATTTTTCTGTAGGAAAGAAGAAAAAAGGATGGAAAAAAATTATCAGTGACAGTAAAAAAAAGATGTCCTGGAAGGCACTGGAACTGAATATCCCTGCAGTGCAGCACACTGGAAAAAAAACCTGAGTACCAAAAAAAAAAACAAAAATGCTCTGTAAAAAAAACAAAACATTAGAGAGAAGTCACTGCAGCCTGGCAGGTTTCCTTTTACTCACATCTCTCTTTCCTTTAATCAGCTCTTCAGCTATGGGGTTGAAGACATTGGATCTACTTGGGGGAATCATTAAAGATGCAGTCAGGTCAAGCCTTCATAACTCATGAGAGGCATGAGTTGGCCATTTTTTTTTTAATGCTTGAATTTGGCTGAAAGTTGGGGTGTCATGTGCAGGGGGAGGGTGTCACTTAGGTGGCAAAGAGGGTGTCTGTGGCTCATGCAAGATGCCAAACGGGTGTCACTACACCTGAGTTTTGAGTGGCAGCTTCAAGGCTCCTAAAAATGTCCTGCCTCTAAATGAAGTATTTCGAAAAAGAGGAGTCCACTGGAATTACAAACACAGAGAGGGGAAGAGAGCAAGAATCAGATAGGAGGATGAGAGAGAAAAAAAATGGGTGGGACGGGGGGGGGGGGGGTAAGAGAGAAGTCACAACAGCGAGCACACAGCAAAAACCGAGAAAAAAGACACTGTACAGCCAAGGACAATATGTACAACAGAGATGTCATTTACATGACTGGATATGGCTGACTGCACTGAAAAACCAAGAGAAGTTTAATGGTTAGAGCAAAAACTGTGTTATTTTGGACCCAAGAATAACAATTTGAACCAGAACTGATATTACACTCAATCTAGTTTGTTGTTTGTGTGATTAAGAGCTGCTGATTTTAACTGTAATCTAATAGAAAAAAAAGTTATGGTTTGCTCATGCACATATAATAACAGTAGGAATATTGTATAGAGACCACACGACCTAAAGTAGGAAAACACCCAGCTGTTGCTGTTCAAGTTTATTCAAAATGTGATGGATGGCATTTTTATGTTGAAACAGGAACAGAACTTCCTTACCAAGTTGGAAGCACACTACTGTCTAAAATATTACCATAGACATGCTGTGCAGAAATGTAAATGTTGCCCAGCTGGTCAAAGCAAATGCCCCCAGTTAACCACAGACTGTTGAAAGTATTGACAGAACAAGCAGTTCATTAAAATTATAGCCAATTCAGAATTTTTTTTAACCCGCACCTTTAAAGTTTTTGTTTCTCCTGCAAGACATTAGGATCAATAAAAGTCACATGACTAGTGGATTTGGTGTATTTGTTGTTCCCCAAACATTTAATAACTAATTCTAGACACTTTTACTTCAGTTGAGTTTGCTAACTTCACTTTGGTTGAGGATTTCTGAGCAGCCTTGATACCTGTGTCCTTTATTGTTTGGAAAAAAAATGAATCTGATGGTTTTCCTTTTTTCCATCACATATATCAAAATTCCAAAGATACAACAGTGAACTGTGTTACTTTAGGTGTTCTCTGATAATTATTTTCGCAATGTAGTTCTTACAAAAAAAAAATGTTAAAAGGATAATGGGGCATTGGTGTAACTGGCACTGATTCTTTGTACTTGAGGATAGAGGAGGAGGAGAATAAATTCATAATTTTTGATAAATTACTTTTTTTTTTTTTTTAAAAGGCTTAATTGTGTGGAATAGTTGTGTGGCAGGCTTCTCCAATCGTACCTACCTTACCAGTGATGTCATTCACAGCAACATGAACAAAGATGGAAGCCTCCTCCATACCTTCTAAGTATACGTGGCGATAACCTGCACATACACGCACACACACACACACACACACACACACACACACACACACACACACACACACACACACACACACACACAATGAGCATCAAACACAGGAAAGAGACAAAGTAAGCTAGACATAACATCTGTTCTATTAAACACGCATGAAATTTAATGTAAAGCCACACCGGTATCTTTTTCTATGGCATTTTTAATCCAAACCGTTTAGGAAGTCAATAAAATTGTGGAATCCACCTTGTTCAAAAAAACAGGCAGGGTACTTTGTATTGAAAACATTCAGATTGCCTATTTGCAATCCAGCAACCATTTGAAGCGTATTTTCACAATGCTGAACTGTCCCTCTAATAAACTCTGCTCATGTCTTCCATAATGTTTTCCTAGACTTTGAAAACACCAGCTAACTTTAAAATAGATTTCATCAGAATGCATCAGAAACTTCCACCTTGCAGTATGTCTTATTTCAGAAAACAAAGGTGAAACAAGAAAAAAAAATGCACAAACATCTTTTTTGAGGTAAGCATGTTAAAGAAACGGAGGGTACATATCAGTTAAGTTTACAAGCAGGTGATTGACCATGTCTTACCTGGCATCATACTATTGAAGGAGATGGAACGCTGGCCGATAAAGTCCTGGCCGATGGGGTCATGGTCCCACACGAGGAAACGCACCAGCGCTAGCTCAGGCATGTGGACGGTAAACACTAGAGTCTCCTCCCACATCGGGTTGAACCCTGCGGGACCATCCCAAGTGGTCAGGGGGGCAGCAGAAGGAAAGAAGAGGCAAAAGGTTGAGACAAGACAGAGAAATAACAAGATGGGAGAACTTCAATAAACAGAGAGGAGTGACAGAGACAGGCGACAGAAAAAGTGGAGGGTCAGGAGAGAGTTGGAGAGCAAGCTCAGCTCAACAGTCATCAATAATTCAGGGGATGTGTGTTTGTGTGTGCAGACTGAGAGGTGCTGCCTGTGCACGTCTCTTCATGCTGAGCTCATCAATTATAGATCAGAACCTATGCAGACAGCTCAAAGAGTCACATTCAACCAATGGATTACTCCAATCAGCACTCACACATCATTTTATCGTTTGTCAGACATAAACCACAACAGACCACAACCCTCCATACATGTTAACATGTGGGGCAGTTCGCAGAAAACAAGAGGGACTAGTGGGATTTCTGTCAGACAGCTGACAGTTAACGCATACACAAATTGCACTGAAAACCTGAGATGATAATATTTGAAAAGAACATAAACAAACAAAAGAAGATAAAAATAAAACTGATTGGTTGTTTCTTCACTGATCTGTTTTTTTTTTTTTTTTACAGCTCAGCCTGCTGAGAACTGAATCATTGCTCTCCTCTACTTTACAGTAGCCTACGGATGGCACCTGCAAATTATTTCAGAACTCTAATCTCCAACATCTAGAGGCATCGGTATGTAAAACAGTCAGCTTCTCATTTTAACAGCCACTTACAACAATTACAATGGTTAAAACTAGAATTAAACTAAAAAATAATTCAGTTTAATCCAAACTACAAGGCTCTCATCCCATGACTTATGCTGAATGCGTATTTGTTATGTTTTCTAAAAGATTTCTGAGTAAGTGATACCTCTGACCGCTACCACGGTCATATGGGCCACAGATGAAATATGATACTGCATTGGCAGATGTGCCTCTGTGTGTGTGTGTGTGTGTGTGTGTCTGTAGCTAAGAGGAAGTGACTGTCCATCAGGGATGCAGAAAAATGGGGCAAAGCTGTGAGAATAAATAGTTTCATTCACACTTTGAATGAACTTCAAATAAACACTATTTTGTATTTAAGGTTAAATGTGCTTAAAGGGAAGAGAATACACACCCGAGACTTGACACTGGCCGAGCTGACTCCTTATGATTAGCCCCCTGCTAACAAATGTGTAATCAAATCATGGAGGTTTTCGAGACTTTGAAAATGTTATTAAACTAAATGGATTAAATTCTGATAGTGATCCAGTTATTTTGCAGAGGTTGTCTGAAACACAAAACAATGCATCCACCACAATACAGCTGCAACAGCAACAACAACATAGGACACAGTGGAGCTGACGATGTACTGTTTTGCACTTTAGCTTCAAATATATTCATGTAAGGGTGGCGTGGTGGTGCAGTGGTTAGCACTGTCGCCTCACAGCAAGAAGGTTCTGGGTTCAAGCCCCGGCTGGAACGCAGGATCTTTCTGTGTGGAGTCTGCATGTTCTCCCTGTGCCTGCGTGGGTTCTCTCCGGGTACTCTGGCTTCCTCCCACAGTCCAAAGACATGCCAGACAGGACTAGCTTAATTGGATACTCTAAACTGACCGTAGGTATGGTTGTGAGCGCGAATGATCGTCTGTCTATGTGTTGACCCTGCGATAGACTGGCAACCCGTCCATGGTGAACCCTCCCTCTCACCTAAAGGCAGCTGGGATAGGCTCCAGCCCCCCTGTGACCCTTGACAGGATAAGCGGTAGAAGATGGATGGATGAATTCATGTAGATAGATAAACTTGAATAATTCAACTCACCGTTATCATCCACAACTCGAGTCTGTTCCTTGCAGCAATCCACTGGGAGGCCAATGATCTCTACCTCCACAAAGGGATCAATGATCTGACACAGAGATACAAGTTTTAGGCATTTCTTTATGATATACACTTGACATGAGCTTCAAATAAGCACCTTCTGTTAATTCTTTGATTGTGGATCATTCTACCTTGCCCGCAGTGTATGTTGATTCACGCATGAAAATATATATCATAATGACGCGTGCCTACCTCTCCTCTGTCCCCCAGCATAGAGTCTTTGGGTTTTGGCAGCTGCTGTCCACTGATGATCTTCAACACAAGCTGTTTCTTCATCTGACTCAGCAACGGGTCATCCAGGTTAGGGTTAAAGGCACCTGAGGTTAGACACGAAGGAGTCCTCTGTATATTTGAGATCCTTCACACACTGAATTAGTGGTTGTATGTCCCTAGGCGTCCGCCAGGGCATCGTACATAGTCATTTCCTGTTCATTCTCAATCTAGTAATGTGCCACTATTGTCTCTGTACTTCTACTGTTAGACTGATCATTTCAACTTCGATCTATTATTTTATCACAGGGTCAAGCATTATTCAAGTATTCTCAACAGTAAATTACACAAAATCCACAGGTCTGCTTCTCTCTCCCTCCTGCTCCCAAATCAGTCCACAATAAATTCAAGGTCCTTCTCTACACTCACAAGCCCCAATAACCGGGACTCTCCTCCCTGACACACATCCACTACTGCCACATTCCTTTCAGGCAACACCAAGCTCCTGCCCATGCCATCTAGGACTAAGTATTGAACCGGGGCTAACAGCCAACCCCTCCCCTCTCACCCCCAACACACTGCAGCAATCTGTCTTTGTTCTAGAGGTTAACTTGATGAGTTGAAGCCCTCTCTTTCTTTGCGCCTTTACCATGTGAGATATGAGGTTTTGTTTTGTAAATCGTCATGTAAAGCATATCTGAGTGTCTAAAAAAGCATGTTGAATTACAGTTAGTACACACCATGGCTTTTTTGTATCGGCCCTTAGTGTATACATAATAATACATACATAATAATAACAACACAAAAGCAGTTTTGGAGACACACCTTCATAAACCTACTGGATGACCCCTTAATGCACAAGTGTCAAACTGATCCAGTAAAGGGCTGGTGTGGCTGCAGGTTTTCATTCCAACCGACCAAAAGCAACACCTGATTCAACTTAAATCAATCAAGCTGTGTCCACACAGCTCATTTGTTGGATCAGGTGTTGCTTTTGCTTGGTTGGATTGAAAACCTGCAGCCACACCGGCCCTTTACTGGATCAGTTTAACACCCCTGCTTTAATGCATGTCACAACTAATAGGCATATATCTTTAACACAACAATAATGAGACAGAGAATTTGGGGACTGCCACTTAACTAATCTGTCTTGCCCCCTGTCTTCTTGTCTCTGTTTTGCAAACAATGAGAATTTTTTTTTTTTTGATACACAGAGAAGGGGAGACGAGGAGGTACTAAATAAAGCTGATATCATGTAACATTTGGACATAAAGGAATCTTTCTTATGTGCTGACCTTCACACATGCAGGTAGGTTTGAGGATGTAGCCACAGTTGCCATTGCCGTAGAACTTGGCTCTGTTAAGCTGGAGGACCCGACCCTCTGACTGGTAGTTGAGTGCAACTGAAATCCAATTAATTCCATTAATATGCTGCACAATATGAACACTGTCGTGGTAAATGTGGTGGCCAAGAACTACTCAAGGAAAGTGAAAGGGTCATGAGCACTGCAGCAGACAAAGTTTGCACCAGATAAATTGAAGAGGTAGTTGTTAGCATCATCTTGAACAGCTAATGGCTGAAAATGTCAAACTATACAAGGGAAACTAGACAGAAATAAAGAGAGGCAAAAGTGTAAGGTTTTACCAAGTTGGCAGCCAGAGTTCCAGAACGGCTGAGGATTGAAGTTGGAAGAGTCCACACGATAAGAGGAGGGGTAGATGCGTGAGAGCTGACGCTGGTTAAATTGGATGAAGGCGGTGGCTTTCTGCTGCATCAACTGGTGGGCTTTGGTCTCACTCAGTGATGATACCTGCCAGCTGCAATTGGCTGCCATAACAACACAAAGACACACACGCATAATATTGATGTTCATTTCAGACTATCAAAAGGCTTTCCAGAGATGGGGATTTTCATGTGTTAAAATATCAAGAGACAATATTTAAATGAACATGCTTTGTATTTGAATATGTAGTATTTATGTTCATAGTTAATAGATACGATTATTGTTAATCATATCAGTATTTTTTAAGCTGCTACTCTTGTTATTGTTTGTTTGTTTGTTGTTGTAGTTGTGCACAGTCCCTCCTGTCTCGCTCTCATGGTCCCTCTCTCATTTTCTCACTCTCTCTCTCGCTCCACCTGGTCAAGGCAGATGGCTGCCCAGATGGATGCCTGAGGCTGCTGTTTATGTCTGTAAAAAAAACGTGCCTTTTTTAGGCACTCTGCATTCCCGTCAGACAGAACTTTCCTTGACTTCATTCCCCAAATTGCAGAGCATTTGAATTCCCACGCACAGCCGCAGCTTTAACACAGCCAGCATAATAATGCAGATACGGCTGTGTGTAAAGTGAATGTGAATAAAAGATCCCTTCCTACACCAGCAGTAGGACAAACCGCCCACTGATATCTTTCTTCATAAAACATTGGTGTACACAGAAACAAAGTCTAAAATGTGACTGTTGCTTTTTTGAACATGTTATTTATTGATTCCATTCATTGCATGACTAATATCTTAATATTTTCCTTTTGTATTGTTGAGATTTTACATATCAACCACACAATTAGGCATCCTTTCTTGTGAAAAAATGTCCTCCGGTCATACACCTAACTGAAACACAGAATTTGGGAAAGACAGACAGAATCTGGAAAAAGAATGAACACATTACATATAGGGCCCTACAATGCAGGAGTTCCTAAAGTTAGGATTGTGACCACCCAGGAGGTTGCAGGACATAGGGATTAGAAAATGGTTTTAAGAAATCACTTATAATTTAAATAAAGACTTATTTAACATAATTTTAAAAATTGGCAGGCTTTGAAAGACCTATTATAACATTTGGATGCACAATTGTTGCTTCAACCACCTCCTGGGATTACTTAGGAACCCCTGCTCCAGAAAATGTTCTAGCTACATAAACTGATATTACACTGCCAGCTGCAGCATAAGATTATACTGAACGGAGGCCTGCTGAAACACCCTGAGGCAGCGGTTTCGAACAACTTCTTTAAAAGCAGAAGCTGCTGTGCTGAGATACAATGTATAAAAGACAATATCTAAATAAGCGCCAATGATCTTACGTTCAACAGAATACAAGTTTTGTATTGCTAAACATTTTATTGGACTTGCCATCTGTATGATAGTAATACAGATGAAATGTGGAAAAAAAAACACCTTCCAGAAGTCCTTGAGACTCGTCTGAAACAATCCAAGTGTCTTGAAACCTCAACATGCCATGTTGTTCACAAAAACATCACCAATTCATCATCACTGTTTCTAAACAACTTGGCATGTTGAGGAAAGGACTTGAGGAAACTTTGATTACTTCAGATTAGGAGTATGCCAGCATTTTATAGTTTTATTATTAATTTTTTGTATGTTCAAAAGTTGGTCAGCATTCACTTCAATCGTTTGGGAGATTACTGCAATTCCTTTTCCTGTTAAACTGTAGCAGAACTTTGAGGAATAAAGAAACTGACCCGATATTCCATTAACAGATAATGAATGAATTTTAGTTTTTGGGAGAACTCTTCTTTCAAATCATCTGTAGATGGCATTTAAGAAAGCATATTTTGTGTTCGGTCCATTGTCCACTGACCTAATCTACTCTTACCTTATGAAAGAATTCCTCACCTTCTTTTGCTTTTCTTTTTAATGCTTGTGTAGATCGGATCAAATTTGCACCAGGTTTTCTGGTATGTTTGAGTTAGTTGAGTTTGACTCCAAAATTCCTAACTGCTTCGTAAAAAAAACATATACTTTGGCAGGTAAGTAAAAATAAATCTTAACTAATAACCTTAAGCTTACCTTGTTATGTTATAACGTGAACTTCAAAAGTGGAGTTCCACATAACTCCTTACCTCCAAAATAAAATTCCAACTTAATTGTATTGGTTGAGCATCAAACTAGAACCAATCCATTCAACATAGCAGGCACCTAGGAAAGCCTGAAATTTATGCATATCTGTTATCTAGTCACTGTAACTGGGCCAGTCTGACTGAGGGAGGAAAACAGTAGTACACACCTTGTGCCTCAACATCATAGAGGCCCACGGATCGTGTGTATTTGACCAAGTCAGACAGAGCTCTGGACAACTTCATGGTTTTCTTCTTTCTGCAAGTCAACAAAAGACAGATCTCAGAGAAAAAAAAACCTGGCCCATTGAGAACAAACTTAAAGAGTGTGTTAGAATAGAATATAAGTGTAGGGTTTATGATGCAAAGGAGGTGTGGAAACACCTCGATTCTAAGTTATTGTAATGAGGATGGTGACAACTCTGAATTAAAAAAAAAAGATGTTCTGAAAGTTGCTTAATAACATGTTGACTAAACTGGAAAGGCAAAACTCAACAGCGAGGGCGGTGCAGCATCTGTGCTAGCAAAGCAAACACTACAACTACAGTTACTTTGCAGGTATTCTTCTACAACAACTGAGGTTGCAAGTATTGTTAAATTCTGATAACTATATAAAGGAGACTGTATGAATAAAAGACCTTTGCAAGACAAAAATCACAAATACTAACTGCGCTGCAAAGTCCAGCCATGCTGAACAAGACCAGCCGACCAACTTAAACCACATCTTAGTGTAGTACAAAGTTGGTATGTAGGTATTTTTCTTCGCATGCTGTCTGTCTAGCAACATTCTAACTCAGCTCCGGCTACAAGTGACTTTATTCATTGTGATTGGGTGCTACTTAATCGTTAGACCATCAGGTTTCGAATGAGATATAACATGACCAGATACATTGTTGTATGCTGTTGAAATCCGTCGAATACCAAAGTTGTTTACTTCCTGTACTGGTGACGGTACACTGCGGCTTAATTAATCTTGCGTTAATTTTTATAACGCATTAATTTGCTGTGTAATCAATGAATCTAACACGTTAAAGTGACAGCCCTGTTAAAAATTAACTGAGCAAGACAACTCATTTATGGTGAGATATTCTGGTGTGCTCAGGCCTATGGTGTAAACTGCTTGTTGCATGTCCGCCAGTGTGTTTGTTGTGGTCACTCTAATGTTCTATTTAAGTGTTGCAGTGGCTGGGAATCAATTAAGTGAAAAAATACTGCCACCCTCTTTTCCCACAAACATCTTGCTGCTTGGGAACACGGATATAACCACATATCCAATTTCAACTGAAAAATAGACGGCCACTGCCCCAAAACACACGAATTATAAAAAAAACTGTAATTGTTCTTGTATATTTGAAAGCTGCTTTTTTAATCACAAATTCAAACCACAGGAAACAGTGGAAACAAGCTCCCCAATACAAGCAATTGCTGGCTTGGAACAAGTGACACAGTAAAATGTATCCAGAACATTTACTTTTGCAGTAAAATAATCACTGTATCCGATACTTACAATGGAGTCTGTGTCTGTTAGTGTGTCACATACTTGCTGTGATGTAAGGGTGCTCGGGAGGCACTACTCGAGCTCTCCTGGTCCGTATCTGTGTCTTCAAAGCTTGATGTCTTCTTCAGTTTGGTTGTCTTTTTCTGCTGAAGAAACAGTCATCATAAAAAAGGGGCTCCTTGAAATAAAGGTGAATGTGCCATCTCATCTCTCCTAGAGTTTGTGAACTTGTTTGTGGTGAAAAGCTTTGTAATTTTGCTAAAGGTCATCAATGCTATCAGTTGTGGATAATTGCTCCAGCTGTATTCATTTCTTCACTGAAATATGATCAGCCTTACTTTCAGGGTTTAGCGGTGTTTTATGCCACAGAGAAAAAGGTTGCAACAAGGACGATAAAGGTGTTGCAATTAATCTTCCCAAGAGTTTATCGCAATGTAGGACAATTTGTTTACAACGTGAGCTTCAATGCATCCTGATATGAAATGCAGGATGTAGTGTGGTGACTCTGCAGCTTAAAGTGACTGAATTTACAAAGCAAAGCTAAAAGAAGAGAGATTTAAGGCAAACCTTGCGTTTTGAGAAGCTCCCCATGAAGGAGTGACTTGAGCGCTTGTTGCTGGTGTTAGCCTCATCTGCTGTGTCTGTTCCATCATCGCCTTTAGTCTGTCAGAAAAGGAGGACCTTAACATGTATACATTTTTTTAAGCTTCCACAGTTTCCTTATTTTCTGTAATACAAAGTTTTGAATGTATGAAAAAATAATCCCTGTTTAAATTGTGGGCTTCAGATATTGAGTTACTTCAAGAGCATGGGAGAGCAGTTTAAAAGTAGGATTCAGGGATTTCATGTTCAGATTTTGCAATATTTTCCCTCAAAACCCTTCCCTCACACTGAAACAAGCTCTGCTTACACTCAGATTTGCCATTTCTGCTCAAACTGTCTGACTGCACTCAGATATATTGTTGCTGGCACATATTTCCTGTGCTTGTGCCCTCGCCCTGGTCCTCTTTAGGTTCATACTTTAGCGCCCTAAAGGCCAGTAAAAAAGGAAAGTTAATGGGAGGCTGCTATCATGCTGTATGCAGTTACTGAAATAAAAAAAAAACATTGCACAAATTAACTGTCCTTTATTCCAAAAGTCAAAAAAAAAAACAACAACTTGGGAACTACATTCTATAAAGAGACACCCATACATACATACTGTGAGCCATTATATGCTTCTTAGAAACCTGCTTTGTGGGGCAGGAGATCTCACATTCTTCTGTTTTTGAAAATCACATATCAAATATCTGTTGGTTTCTTTGGTTGACTACAGCCACAACAAAAGCATTTTTATATTGGCTTTTATTACACAGCACCTCAGTAGGACTTAAACCTTCAGGCTTGCATCTCACTCTATCCTATGCACCCAACCCATGAAATAATAATCATGCATCTCCACACAAAGTTTCATTTGATTGATATCTTGTGTGCTATTAACTGCTTTGGTGTTTTTGTCTTTGATTTGCACCATTAGAGGAGATGAATGAGCTTCAATGTTACTGTTGCTCTCTGCAGGGTGTAAATATGGATCTTAATTCAGTTCAAAAACAGTCGGGGGATTCTTGGCTCTACCAGGACTCCCTGCCTGTGTTTACCTTAGAGCCAGTTTTGTCTGAAGGCTTCCCAGCAGGTGGGAGAGCAGCAATAGTGAAGCTGTCTGGGTCTTCTCTGTCTCGGATCTTTGACTCCTTCATCAAATTGTCCAGTTTTTTCTTGGCCATGTTCTCCACCTGCTTCCTGTTGGCGGACGTCTGGAGAAAGAAGAGCAGTGAAGCGTTATAAAAAGACAGATAATGAAAAATGAGAAGGGTAAAAGAAAAGCTTAATGGGAGTTCATGCTCAGTGTCCGCATTCCTTAAACTGATAAAAGTAGGAGGGAGGGTTTGAAGTTTCTGCTGGTGATATGCAGGATGCTTGGTTTTGAGTGAGAATGCTGTCAACAGGAGGCTGCAAAGGGTTATCATTTAACGTCAATGTTATTTTTAGAGTTTGACAATGTCAGGGAAAAGATCTCATAAGAGAGATGTGTAACAGATGTCTGAAATGATGCTGGAGGTGAGTTGTTGCAGGATTTAGTTTGAGTGAATGTCAGAAAGAGCCATCTGGAAAAGAGTGGCTTACCTGGATAATCAAAAACAAAACAATTAATGGTTCAATGAATTTTTGGCTAACGATGGGAACATGCTGTCTCTACACTGTGAACTGCACACAGTCGTATTAGTTGTAACAATTTGTGCCGAGATGACTACGGACAGTTAAATAGCTGAGACAAAACTAACCCCCAGCAGAATTTAACAAATGCCCCATTTTGCGGTTGCTGGTTATAATGAGATTTAGTTTTAGATTTGATTTCTATTTGGATCTCTTTTCGCCAGTGGCTAATTCACACAGTCAACATATTCACACTTAACAATCCAATCATCCGATCATTTTATTGTGTATTCGATGTATCATTTAAAGGCCAAAAAAGATGGGGAAATACGGCAGAGGTTTGAAAGTACCAGAATTACCCTTTTAACAATAAAGAGTTAAAATGTGATGGTGAAGTACTTGCTTGATGACTTACATAAAGGAAAGATTAATGAAAACAACAGCTCACAGGCATAGTGTAGAGGAGAGCAGAAGCCCTTGTCATGCTGAACATGCAATTACTGAAGCTGAATTATAACAGAACCAGAAGCAGGACCTAAGTTGTTCCTCTCATAGCTGTGAGTAATCCAAGACAACAATTTTCACGTTGCAGTGGGAAATTTCTAGAAGTTAACAGAAATGGCAATTGTGTTAACTGGTCAAATACATTTGGACTGCTCCAAATCAAAGAAATATGGGTAAATCTTTTTGGTTGGCGAATCTTACCAACTGTAGTCTTTGATTGGATGAAACTTTTAGTCACCGTATCTCATGAAATGACTAGGGATTTTCTGTTGCACTTTTTTTTAAGTGCAAAAAGCAGTGTTAGGGAGATAAGCTAATTACCTAAATGAAGCACTGTGACAACTGCTCTTTAGTACACTATTCGCTTCTCTTGATCTGGGATCCTATGAAAAAAATGATCACAAAATGTATTCTTTGCCTGGACTGACAAGACTAAGAGAAAGGAAAACATCACACAGTGTAACAAATAAAACAGCACAATGAGAGGTTGTGGTATATATGATAGTTTGTAGTACATCTTATTTATATATTAGTCTAATATTCATATCATTATGTCATGTAGGTAGGCTTTGTCTTAATCAAAGTGTGAAGAGATCTCAGACTTTTGTCTGAATCCATATAAAATTAAGGCAAATGTATTTTGTGTTTGTACTTTAGTTTTAAGAAATACAATGTAATAACCCACAGTTGCCCTTTATTGGTCATTGTCAACAGCTTTGATCAGGACAATTTAAAAAGTAGAAAGATACTATGAGAGAACATGTGTTCAGCTTGTTACAGCAAACCAACCCTAAGGGTCGTGTTTTTCTTTAAGTTTTCCTTTATCTGCCTAGAACCGAGAGAGGAACATCCGTCTTTGGTCTGATCTGCCGAAGAACAATCAAAGCAAAAATGAAGCAAAAAAGGAGCCGTTTTTTTTTCTCCTTCATCTGATGGATTTGCACCAAATTTCAAAGGGTTTTTCTTTGGTCCATGCTCCACCTCTGGCCTAATTTCCATTACAACTGTCAAATATTGTCATCATGTCATCGTGCAAACAGAGAGACAAACAGCACCGAAAATCTCTTTGGAAGAGGTAATGATGTGAACCCCCACAGACAGTGCATGGGTGGTTGCTATGGTAACCCATTCCAGATGTGACAGCATGAGAGTGAATGATATACTGTTCAAGGATGAAGTGTTTGAGATGGAGGAGGATGCCCTAGCTTTGATTAAATTGTTAAATCTCCTGCTCTGATAAGAATGCACATGCTTAGTTCAACCATACGGTGGCAGAGTTTATCTAGAAACCACTTCAGTCTGCCACCAGACCACATAGCAACATGCTCCATGAAGAGTGCTGAGTATAGACGCGTGTAAATTAAATACTTGGTACCAATGTTTAGTTTTAATAGGTACAATATTGTGGTCCAGTAGTTTCAATCAAATATTTAAGTTAATAACAAGCAACATATTTTTATATTAAAATAATAAACTGAAAGTATCATATTTGACCCATCAACAGAACAGCTGATAGAAGAAGAGTTAAGTTGTTGCTTATCAATAGACACCTGGTGAGCAATAACCTGAAGTCCAGGCTCCAGTCACTATGGCCACTACTGAGTGGACAGTATTCCTACTGATGCCATAAGGATTCAGCTTCTCCCCTTGTTCCCCAAATGTTCTAGCGCTCTTAAGCAGAGCAGTAAACCATCAATTTAATTATCAAATCATAAAGGTTTACCGAATAATCATCTTGTTTTTCCATCTACAGGAGTACTATTACTCCTCCTATCTACTATCACAAAATCACCAACCACAAATACTCAATTTAAGATTTCTTCGCAGTAGACTTCAAAAACAAGTGTATACGTTTTGAACTTGAATATACCAAATCAAATGATGTGATACAATGACACAAATAGTAAGGGAGAGATTTTCAAGAAAATTTAACTACTGAGGTCTTGGTGTCTTGAGAAAAATAAAAATAAAATGTGAGCATTGTATGGATCCAGGACTTGACCTTTAAGACATATACAGTCTCTCCAAAAACCCAGATCTTCCAACAACAAAAAAAAGCAGGCATATTTTTGAAAAAAAGAAAAAAATCTACAATTGTTTCATTTTAAGGGGTAGATAATTCAATATATATTCACTGAGATCCATCAGCTAATTTTTGTAGGATTGCCTTGACCACACTCACAGTTCACACCTGGTATTTATGCAGCTCAACTACAGTTTTACATGCTGGAGCACTCACCCTGGGTTAGTTCAGGGCCCTGCTCAAGGGCACTCCAGTGGTGATAATGAGTAAGATGCATTTAGACTGCTGGCGTGAGGATAGAATTAGAAGCAGCCTCTAATATGACCAGTGAAAAACGCTGATCAATGTGCAGACACTACAACATCATCTTTCATGGAGCATCATAAAGATCCAAAACTGCAATGTCTTGATGGGTGTATCTTTTTAAAATATCACAGGCAGGATGAGAAATATGGCACACGACTGGGTGAGACATCTGAAGTGGCTTAATACAATACCTTCCACTTTGAAAAAAGTGTGCAACATTAAAGAGAAAGAAGAGACAAACAAGAAGAGAGAAGAGCAAGGAAATGAGAACAAATAGCCACACAAAGAAAAGATGGAGACAAAGAGAAACAGCAGAGATAGCAGTACAGAAGATAAATATGGGGAGCAAAGTACTACCAAGAGCAGACTAGAGATGAGAAGTCACTTTAATTTCGAATACAGTCTCCCTGCAACCCAGGTGGAGAGGGTAAAAAAAAATACAGCACAGTGCAACCAAACAGACACAGGGAAGGGACTAGCATACATACATCTCCATTCATCAGCTTGCAGTCGTCTTCCATCTCATCAGCACTGTCTTCATCAGACACGTCCCCCTCCTCTGCATTCTCATCAATGTTTGGAGGCAGTTTCTTTCCCTGGTGAAGACACACACATGATTATGCTCAAAGGCTGCAACAGTCATGTAAAGAAAATGTTTTGGGAAACACACTTACAAGACTCTAACATTTGAAAAGCGTCTGGTTTGGTTTTATTTGATGAGACCTCATGTCATTTTAAAATTCTCACAGGGTATTAATATTTGCATCTGTTCATCTTTTTGAATCAGGACCTTCAGTATTTGGCACAAGCTGCTTAGGAAGCACATAAAAATACTACCGATAAACACATTTAATCAACACTTAATTAGGATAATGTTTCTTATTCAAAAGCAAAAAAGGGAATTGGACATTTTCGAAATTTTATTTCAGGCTGACATTGTGCAAACCTACATAATGTTAAAAGGTAGAGGATAAAATTCAATAAAACCCCAGTTTTGGATTAGTTTGAAGTAATTAATGCTAAACGGGATGTTAATGAATGCTATACATCTCTTACACTATAAAGTAGTGGTTCATGTCCTGTGGTAAATGTATATTATGTAGTAGATAAGTCGTACTACAACACTGGATCAAACATGCTGCCAATGCAAATTACAAAGTCTCTCGAGTGCTAACAGCTGATTCCAATACTTATAATTCCGGCCTTTGGAAAGGCAAAATAAACAGTCTGTATAGTATTTTTTTCTGATAAAGACAGATTGAGTTTTAAAATACACTTGAAAGCAAATTTTTTAGAGGAATATCCATTTTCCAATAGATAATTTAAATGTTAAGTTATTCCCGGAGCTGTATGTCAACATAAAACAAAAACTTGCATTTCCTTTTTACCAGCCAGCACGTGATCAAGATCAGAGAAACACATGTTGATCAAGCCACAGACAAAGCATTGGGCATTCCGTGACTGCATGCTACACATGCAATAACACATTGTTTAAGTACCAGACATCGAATATCATTAAATATCATCACCATACTTAAATTCATTTATTTATTTTGATGTAAGCCTTTTACATATCTTCTCTCACCCTTTTTGACAGTCTGAGGTTGTATTACCATGCATTACCAGTATTACCCTACAAGTACAGCTATTTGTCCAGTGGTTGGTAATAATTCATAACGATGGTAGAGCCAACTTGCAGTAGCAGTGGGTCTGCTAATAATATAACGTCAGCACCCACACTGAGGCTGCACAGTGTTGCTCAGTATCAGGGAAGCTAATATCAGCATAGTGTCTCCATAGTGGGGCTGTTATCAATACTGCTGAGTGTACACACAGGTCGCGGTGCTGGAGAGGCAGCTGGTAAAGCAGTCGTGCCAGGTATTGGCACTGTGTCTGCTCTATAGTGGAAGCATCTGGTGTCAATAAGGCCTCATTAACCTCAATACTGTTCCATCCCCTTCTAACAGAGACTGCTGCTGCTTCTCAACATGCTCTCCTTACTCTGTTGGTTGCAGGCTTACTTTTTCAAATTAACTTTACTGCAATGTACATGTAAGAGTTTCTTCTACTGCTGCTAACCTTAACAGATGGTGCAGCAATGAGGACGAACCCTGACCCAAAGAGGATCGATTATAGGACACATTTGGTGGAACAAGACAAGTAATGTGACACTGTGCCACTACAACTATACTGATACTGACTGTAACTGCAAGTTTTGGTTTATAATAAAGAGACCACAATAATGCTGAGGGTCAACACAAACAAACCACACCGATACTGGAAAATATTTGTGTACATGTGTTGGAGTTCACCCTGCACAGAGAGGGATGGTAGCCTCCCTGTAGCTACATGTTACTGGGATTATAGTTTTATATGTATTATAGGGAGTTCATTTGATTTCTGGTCTAAAAGCAGCTTCAATTTTAAGCAAACCCTCTGTAACAATATTTTTCATTCCAGTAAATTAAAAATCAGTATAGATCAGCAGCATACAGCATGCTGACAGCATCGCTAAATCAAAATTGTAATGTGTTTGTGAGCAACATAACATGATTAACATGATGTGTTTAGAAAGGGACTAATGGAACCAGTGTTTGTGTGCCATGTAGAGTTTAGTGCTGAGCCCAGGCAGCAACGTCAAGTAAATAAAATTATAGTAGAGGTAAGAAAATGGATGATGTATAAACAGCATGCTGTATTAGTTCATTAAAAAGTTTTGGGGTTTTTTGGGGGGGGGGGGGTTCAAAAAAAATTAGGTCCTATGAACTACATAATTTTCTAGACACTAATAGAAACTTGCAGACGAAAACACAATTTCAGTGATTTTACTCGGGACATGACAGGGGAAAGTCAGATTAAAGCTCCCCTGCATAATGTCTAGAGGTTTGTGTGCGCCACGCACGTTTGAAACAGACGAAAGAAAAGTCAAACTGCTGATATGGCAATTTTGGGGATTAGGAGCTGACACGGTGTTGGGCATCTCTGCTTCTCCCCATTTGGTGTTTATTGGCAGTTTATTAAACTAGCTCTGAGCTGCATTACCTCCACCATGTGGGCTGTAGTCACTACCCTCCAATTCAGTCTCATAATGTTTCACTTTAAGCTGCTGCAAAATACAACACCTAGTGGGCACAATACAGTGAACACCAAACTGGATGATGAAAATTATCTGGCAATCATTAAGGGGACACAGTGGTCATTATTGATGTCTACAAGCAACATGAAACGTTGTCTGTGTAAACTAACTATTGAAATGTGTATTGAAATACAATGTGTTGGTGGTTGATGGCCTTTATCAATAGGCAAACTATACAGAGAAAGATATGGCTGGGAGGAGTGTATGGAAACCACAGGAATGTGATTATACCCAGGTGCAGGTCATGTGTGGCCTGAGCATCATACTGTTTTGATCAAGCTGGTAAGGGAAGGAACCTCTCTGGAAAAGCCTGTCTGGATCTCACTGGATTACAGCAGCCAAAGCCTGGTTCAGACCTCGCATTAAGATGTCATGTAAGTGATCCAATCACAAGAAGAAAGCTAAAGAGTTCACACTTGGCATTCAAATGTGTCAACACATGCCTCTTGGATCAGATCTCCCTTCCTCTCTCTATAGAGGGGAATATCTATGATTTCCTGACCTTCAGCACACTGCCAGGAATACAATTTTCATTGTTAAAAGTAAGTATTATACAATGTGGACATAACATGACTGTCCAGTTGTGACAACTACGACCGGCAATACAAGACCCATATACAAACTAAGTTAGTCGACTACATGGTTTTCTGGTAGGCTGTAGTGAACTGAAAAACACGACCAAAAATCATCATAAAAAAAAAAAAAAAAATTCAACTAATGAATTGTGCTAAATACACAAACAAAAAAAAGTTGAATTCTATTTTAAAATGAGACAAGCCAGCTAAATACAGAAAACCTACAGGTGTCTCATCTGATGGGAGGAAGCAGCTGGTCTAGTGTTTTCTCCTCTGGTGGCCAAAGAAGGGTACTGACCTTGCTCCCGCACTCTCTGAAAGACCGTGGATGGGAGGATGGGAACTGGGAGCACTGTAGCACCTAATAATGATTGTTTTTTTAGGAGCACTAATTAATCTACTAGATTGACCCATGAACCATGTAAAATATGCAGTACTGAATTTCATGATCAATTCAGTCTCATCTGCAGACTATAAGGGAATTTCCTCTCAGCAAAATGCCATTGGAAGATGCAATTTCATGAATGTATCAGACTCTGCACACTCTGTGCTTCAAGCTGCTGTTGTGCTTTATGAGTTTGCCATGTTTAAACCACTCTGTGCTGACTGCCCTAGCAAACTCTGGTTTTCCTGCTTCTTTTGGACGATATTTGGAGCAGAAGCTACAGCTCCTACTGTTGTCCATGAGATGGAATGTCCACTGACGCAAAATGTCAACAATCTCTAAGGAATGGTGGATCATGGACTCATTCCAATTGTTAACAGTCTATGATCATCATTCCACAAACCCCTACAGGGACTCCTTCCACTGCAAGAAAAACTGATTAATCCAGGTTGGCTGCTGATATAGCATTTTTCTCCTTATGAAATTGACAGTAATTGCTTGAGCAGTGAGATTTTGGTCGAATGAGAGCATAACTACCAATTAATCAAAGAGTGGAGTGGGAGACTACAGTCCTCACTGGTAACACTATAAATATCTCTCTACTGAGGTTCTTTTCAGGCTTTGCGAAGCATTGATGACGTACATTAGATCAAAACATTGCTAAATAACTACATTGGCTGGCAGGCTGGATAGCTGCTCTGTAAGACTAGCTTATATGTTCCCTAGCGAATGAAATCTAAATCTAAAACTCAATTGACTACAAGAGAAACCCCTTTTACATATTCAACTTTCATTCCGTAAAAGTGGTGTGGCATATCGCTCCTTTTTATAGATTGGTTGGATGCTGAAGATTGCTCAGGATTATAAGGTAATCCAGGTCATTGCCTAGGTGGCTAAAGGCTAAACAACACTCATTACTGAATGAAAGCATACTAATAATTACAGGTGACCTAGATGAGCATATCAACGTTTCTTATCACCTCACAACTGCTCATGACCTGTAGTCATCCACACATACCAATTACTAACCTATCATCTACAGTCAGCTGGATATTGTTTCTCCACTAATAACACAGTCAAGTCCACAGGAACCTGAAAACAAACCAGCCTGCAGTCTGCTTTTATTTCACACAAACAATCCATTAAAAACTCAAGCTTTTTATTCCTGCCTAATGGAAAGTTTTATGTTTTCATCCTGTTTTCTCAATCAATCATCAGCCCACCATCTCCTGCCTTTGAAGTCTGCTGTTTGAGGTTCAATCAGCAGATAATTAGACAGGAGAGCAAGAGATAATCACCTGATGACAATTCCACTGAACAAAGAGAATCTGTCACTTTTTGAATATCCATTCTGTACACCTAAGCGCATTACAGCTCAACACAACACCAGGACTTTACCTTGACGAGGATCTTGCCCTTGAGCGCTTCTGGTGAGGGCAGCCGTCCAGAATCCCCAACTTTGATGTGGGAAACATCCAGTTTGTCCCCTAGAATATCAACCAAGTACTGGGCCATCTTCTTTTGCTGAGGAACACTGCAGTGGTTCTCAATGGACAGAATGACTGGGTAGCTGCCAGAGGTAAGACAATAACACACAAGATGTTGGAATTACGTGGCTGTATGGTGACGAAGACAGGCAACTGGTTAACCAGGTATTATGAAAACTTTTGCGAAGTATGAGAGTTCTTGTTCCTGTGGTGTTTGAGAACTGAATTTCTCGATGTTTTAGACTTCTTAGCAATAAAGATCTGTACTTAAATCATAGCTTTTTGTTTATTCCAAACAAAAACAACAACAACATGCAAATACATTTATCAAATACACAAAAATCTGATGGTTAACAGTTGCAATGGTGTCATTTAAATTATTTTGAAGTTTAATTTCAGGTTCACCTCACATTGCTCCTGATAAATTATCAATAGTCTCCCAAAATATAAATCAGTAAACATAGATTTTTTCTTGTAATTTTGCAATCTAAAGCCGGCATCTTGTTTTTATGATTTGAAGTACAAAATCTTAAGCAGCTAATTAAAGTAAAAGTTAGCTAGCATGTCAGCTGAGATGACATTGAGCCCTGGTTCAAGAGCTCAGATACTCCACTTTAGCAATAATCTCAAACAACTGCGGAAGGATATTTCCTCAGCGAAAAACCTCTCAGGCTAAAGCTAGCATGGATTTTCTGACTACTTCTGAGAAAAAATTGGAGGCAGATGGGCAGATGATGGGCATGCCTGAAAAAAATGTATTGACTGAGTTTACCAATATTGTCATTACATCAATAATGTCATATTAAATACATGGTGGACTGTATCATTACATTACAAATGTGGTCAGTGTGGTTGCTAGATTACAATGATTATTGATGGTGATGATTGTTGCTATGCTCAATTTATGTGTAGCAGACAGCCCCAGTGTGTTTCAGTACCAAACCAAATGTCCTCATTTTGTAAAGACTGAGTTTTTAAACTCATCCAAATTATAACAAGCTACAGTGAACTGGGTTAAATGACTCAAGCTCTGCTAATTGGAGTTTTTGAAAGATTGCAAGCTGTTTGAGTAGATCAGACAGTTGATTATAGTGAAAATCAGATGCTTAACATGGAAATAGAAGGAAATGGAAATTAAACAAGTTAACCAGTACAGTAGTTGGGGCCTGTTCCAGACAAGGACAATCTTGAGAGCCATAATTAGGATTTTCAAATATTCCCGGAATGTGAAAGGGTGATTTCTCCAATGACAGAAATACAGTAATGAGAAGGAAATTATGTGGCATGGCAAGATAATTTCCCTCATCCCAGACATGATGAGCAGAGACCTGCTCAAAACCATTGATGTTAACAGGATTTCTTGACACCAGTCCAGTGGCCGAGCAAGTGGACGAGAGCACAAGCTGACTGTTTGGCAGATTATATTTTGCCTCCCTCTTTCATGTGTTATGAGGCTTTTTTTGAAACACACTGCATGAATTGGAACTAATTTGCAGTAATGCCAGCATCAAAAACATATGCATCAAGAGTTAGTTTACTGCAATTTAGATGGATAGCTACTGGAGTGGGATACCTTGGAATAAAACCTTGTGCAGATCTTTCAACTATAATGCAAAATATCTCGACCACTCATACACAGAAATGAAAATAATTAGAATTAAACATAAAGACAGAGTTGAACCTCAGTATTTTTAAATCTCTGTGACAGTGCCAATCATTATTTTGGATCAGTTCATCCGAGGGATTCTGTAGATATGAAGAAACCTAGAATTTATGTTCATTAAGCATTGACCATATTTACCCGCTGCGATTATCAAATGTCAATTTAGAAGGAATAGCATTTGAAATGGTAAAGCTGAAAATGCATTTGGTTAATGGTTATACTAGTTATCTTGCATGGAAAAAGATGGAAAATGAGTATTGTCTGTTGGGACATTTTGACAAACGCACTAACAGCAATAATAGTGACCCTATCCTGGAACATTCCAGAAACCTCTCGAGTAAAATAAATCCGGCTACTACCACAGTTGTAAGAAAACAGTGTAGGTGATTTGTTTTTGTAAATGCCGACATTGTAAACAGTAATGACATAATGATACACAATACATAATGGTGATTAAGTCTTGACTGGTTAGAGGATCACACTTAGAACATCTCACGAAGGAATATTAAGCGCTCAGTTCTTCCATAGATTTACAGCTACTCAATGTTTACATTTTATAGTATTCTGGGAACATTTTTGCCACATTTTGAGGATATTCAACAGCTGTAAATTATACATCCACTGCTGAGTTTTGTCTTTCCTCAAGTTTACATGGTTCATGGCAGCTTCAAGTGTGAGTCAGTCAGTGAACCATATATTAATTCCTTTGTCTAGCAGTCTTTGATTTAGAGACACTTAAAACAAACAAAATGACCTCAAGCATTTGCAGCTAGAAGACACTTCAATGCTCAAAAGGCTAACACAGCACTGAGCCAGATATGGGTCATTTTAAATCTCAATATGGCTTGCAGAAACAAAGAAAAAAAGTTTTTTTAGCTACTAATGAAAACATCAATTTTTATAATCCATATCTTCTATTGTTATGAAGCATCTAATGTTTGGCTTTTAAAAAGTCTGAAAAAGGTTCGACTTGTCAGTCATAATATCATGACTGGGAGTCAGATGGAAGCTATTCATTCCAATTTTGTCACTGTCAGCTGACTGCAGAGCTTTCATTCAGAGTCCTGGAAAATCTGATCATTCTTTGATGTTGAAGGCAGTCTTTCAGTCAGCTTCTTCTTTAGCCAATTTTCTGTGGAGTATGATGTCCACAATTATGCTTTCAAAAACACATAAACACAGAGGGTGACCACCTGCACAGAGTATTTCTCCTTCATTTTACTTGAAGGACCAATCTCTAAAAATAGAGCTTTTCTCTGCATGTCGATGAGATTATCTTCTACTGATGCAGCCTGTGCGAGAAGGAGGATATCAGTGAGTACCCTTTCATTTCTCTTTGATAGGCATGAGTATGGTTTAAGGTTTGATGTGTTTTTAAATATAAAGGTATTGGTGTATGCAGATAGTGACAAATTAAACCATAAGGCTGATGGCTCACTAACGGTTTGTTGAGAGTAGAAATGATATGAATCGTCTTCTATGGTTTTCACAGTCACTGCAACTAAATCCAGAAATAATAATGTGGGTCAACCTCTCACTAATTATAACAAACACAATCTCATTGGATTTTGCCTTTAATGTGAAGCGCCGAATGAAAAAAAATAAAATCCATAGGACTTCTATGACGGGAACGTTTGAAAATTCACCTAAATTTAATCTTACAAAAGTAATACACTTTTTTTTAACAACAGAGGTCTTTGGGAGGACCGTACTCTTTCATATTTTGTTCTAGCAATGTGATTCAGACTTCATATGTATTATCACTTTTATTAGGTTACAGGCCTTACCCAGCATTGTGTTACCTCATGAGAGAGAAATCACAGTTGAGGTTTTCCAGTAAGTTACATAATATTAAGCACAAAATATTTGCATAAAGAGAGTTTGCAGCAGGCAAAGATTTCCAGCTATATTGATGGCATGCTGTTCCTGAGGTAAAAGGACATTTAATGTCCATCCATCCATCCATCCATCCATTTTCTACCGCTTATTCCTGTTGAGGGTCGCGGGGGGCGGCGGCTGGAGCCTATCCCAGCGGCTTTCAGGCGAGAGGCAGGGTTCACCCTGGACAGGTCACCAGTCCATCACAGGACCAACACATAGAGACAGACAACCATTCACTCTCACAGTCACACCTACAGTCAATTTAGAGTATCAATCAGCCTCGTCCCCTCTTGATGTCTTTGGACTGTGGGAGGAAGCTGGAGTACCAGAGAGAACCCACACAGGAACAGGGAGAACATGCAGACTCATACAGAAAGATCCCGTGTCCGAGCCGGGACTCAAACCCAGAACCTTCTTGCTGTGAGGCGACAGTGCTAACCACTGCACCACCTGCCGCCACATTTAAAAAGTTAGAGATACAAAATATAATTTCATAATAATACGTTTCATTTCAAGTTTGTCTAATTCTAACATGTTATTAACACTGGTGGACCTCTAGTACAATTTGTTGTGCCCTTAAAGCATGCTTAAATGTTAGAATACTGATTGGTTTCATCGATTAATGCAATCGATATTGTATCTACTGTACAATTGGCCAAATTAGAATTATCCTGCAAGATGGAAACTTTATCAGTCCACCTGGCTAAAACTCAAACAATGTAAAACAACAGAGCAGCAATAAATCTTCCCTTTAAGATTATGATAACAATCAGTTTGTACTGAAAGTGTTAGAAAGGTCCTCAGTTATTTTTATGATTGTTTTGGAGGCTGTAATTTGTGGTGCTGGAGAACAAATATGTGGCTTTAGCTTAAGCATCCTGTGAGAGCAATCAAGAGTGTTTGCCCAGAGGGCAAGGCCAACTAAACAAGTAGTATACAACTGATTGAAATAACAACTTAAAAGACAAAAATAAAACTGTCCAATGTCTGTCTGGAACGACTTACAACAGTTTACTGGCCTGGCAATTGGCAAACAGCTAAGTGCTGACTGCACTGAGACATATAAAAAGACTATTTCAAACCAATGGCAAACAAAATTAAAAATAAGAGCAAATTATATGATCAAAGGCATCTATCTCTCACTTTGTTAAAAATCACATTAACAGTCAGGATTGCCAAAGTATTGCCTGTTTTTGCTTTCAGTGGAACACTTTCCTCATCACACTTCATGGACTAAAGCAATATATTACACCAACAACTCTTGCAATGGTTTCAAATTGTTTAAAAAAAAAAAAAAAGCTTTTCAATGTATTAAACTACCCAACCCTGCAATTGTATTCAAAACTTTATTTCCTCCATTTATCTCTCTGAGTTTACAATCCAACTGGCTGTGTAATAAAGTATAAAGTGTTGTAAAGAGTCCTGACAGCTTAAACGTCCTGGATTTGTTTCCACAAGCTCCTTACAGCAGCTGCACACACTTATGAACTCACACATGCCATCAGAGAGGCAATGAAACCTGAAAGCGATCTGTTGGGGCATTCTGAACAACCAAGTATAAGAGTCAGAGGACATAATGAGTAAGTGGCACAGCAACTGAGAGAGTGTGTGTACGTGTTCAAACCTACTCGTTCTTGATGAAGGCATACTTGTTGATGGTCTCAATAACATCTTTGAAGAGAATCTTGGAAGTGAGGGTGTAGCCGTGGTGAACGATGGGCTCACCATCCTGACCATCCCAGCAGTCCACTGGGGACAGGAGAGTCAGAGAACAGTTACACTGGATTAGTGTTTGAACAGCTACGCGTTTGAAATGCTTAAATCTGACATGATATGGCATCAATTTCACATTGACCTAACTTTGATGCTCTTGGCTCTTGCTCAGATACTTACATAAAATCCTTACATGTATGCATAACAAGGACTGCTCTTAAATGAAAGCTACATTATTACATTTTCACAGTCATTTAGGGACTGTGAGACCAACCTAATGACATATTTACTCCGACGGAGTTGTTTTTATTAATCTCAGAACTCAGTTGCAAATTGTTTGTATCCAGGAAACAAGGAGAGACATGAGCGTTAATTTAGCGACATTTTTGTGTCCAACTACACAAACTAATACCCCTGTCAAGTCTAACCAAGAGTTGTCAATATACTGCCTTGAGAAATATTGAACTGGGAAGGCATTTCATTTAGATTTTTTATCAAAGCACAAATTAACAAGGCCACAATAATAATGACTTTTCTTTCCTTGACAAACAGAAGAGCATAGTAGAATGATTGTGATATTAACACAAACAAAAGATTTATATCACTTTTTTTTGGAACTCAAAAATAATTCTCTGGTAACAGAAAGAGTGGTCCAGTCAGGGGGTTTTGTGAAAAAAAAAATTGTTTTTTGAAAAAATGTTTTCTTCCATGAGATTCTGTAGGTTCTAGTTTTACAATAGCACAGTGAGCATAGTGACCATAGTTATACAAAGCACATACGCAAAGTACATTGTGCTGGCAAGTGGCCACTGTATGAAAGGTAAATAAGATATGACAAATAATGATAAATAAGAGATATTATCAGAGCCACACAGTGGACTTTTTTATCATTACTTCGCCCAAGTCTTTTGAAAAAGCAGCCTCAGTTAAAATATTTTGTTGTTTGCTTTTTGAAAAAGGAAATAAAATTCAAGTGTGCTTGTACAGTCCTGTGAGTCCAGTGTACCTTCAACACAGCGACAGCCAGCCTGCAGCACCCAGGCATACATGTCCACCCTGGATTGTGACATCAGCTGGTCACCCATTAGGTACGTATTGTGTGAGGAAGCAATGAAGTAGTTGCACAGTGGCTGGCTCATGTCCTGGTTCACGTTATAGTGCTCCGGGTTGAAGATGTCCCCTGCAGGACTGCGCATGTAATTTGTAAAACCTAGAATAAGAATAACGCATTGGTTTAAAAGAAAAAAAAAACTTCTGCAGCTACTCTCAAGTACTTGAATGCATCAAATTCTCCTGTTTCTCTCATGACTATTTTTAATTTATGATTTTTGGTTAATGAGTTCAATCTTAAATTTGAGCAATTTTAGAAAACAAAATTATCAAGTTAATTGCAATCGCAATATTTAAAACTAAAAAAAATCTAAATATATCTACTTTATAAGAACAAACCCAAACAGCGCTATAATGTGTAGAAGAACGACAACATGAGGTTTATCTTTGTATTCAAGCTTTTAAGATAAAATCGCACTTTTTTTCAAAGTATGCATTTCTTAATATGCCCCAACTATGTGAGCAATGGCCAGAAGCTAGTCTCTCAATGGAAAGCAACTTCTTGAACTGTTTAATATATTTTAAAAATTAGAGATACAAGAGAAAGGAGAGAAGATATTGTGTCATGTGTGGTGCGTGGCTAATAAAGGCGGAGTAATAGTCTGTAGTGTAATGTAGTTTTTTTTTAATCATATTGCCACATAAATAACATGAGCTAAATAAGTTAGATCAGCTTGTCCAACTTTTGTGAAAGAAAAAACATCGCCAAAACAAAACACACTGTGATCAAGTATTGAATATAAAACTTTGTATAAATGCACACTTAAGAATAACATTTACAGAAAAGGCAGCAAAGATGGAAATCTCATAGACTTTACGAAAATAAACTGAGAATTTTGTTCCAAAACATAAGAACTTGGTGGGAAATTATTTAAGTGCACTTACCATCAATACCCAAAAATCCATGTTTTTGGTTCTCAGAACATGGTTCAAATTTGTTGATAATCTCTAGGCAGTGGTCCTTGCTCACTTTGGACATCTACAAGAAGAACGGGAATCCATGTCATACAACAACACTGCACGAAGGACATGAAAAAAGTGAGTAATGACAAGTTTATTCGTCAGTAAAGCGAATTTCCTACATGTCATTTTTCCTTTCGTCTCCTCTGCAGGGTCCATCTGTTTGGTAGCACCTCTGTAAAGCAGTCTGACTAGTGTAGCAGATTCCCATCTATATTGATCATTAAAGGGGGTGGGGAGCTGTCACTGTGTTTGTGACAGCTTAATCCATTTCAGAGAACAAGCTTTTAGCGAGCATGCCTGAAGAGGCATCAGTTCCACTGGGTTATTGCAGTTGTAGAAAACACTTTCCTGTCCATTCTAAAATAGTATACGGGTCGAGTATCTAAAATTTGGTCAAATGAGGTACATTTGCTATCCAGTCATCATAATCCAAATGGATAAATGCTGTGGGGAGAACAGAGCCAGATGCACACAGCAGATGTTAGCCAATCTCTGTTGATAGAGTGGCCTTGCAACAGAGAGCTGAGCATTAGACAGCGGGCAGAACACTGACAGGTTTTCAAAACTGGCACATCTCTCTGCATTGTTTGCAGCAATCATAGCTGCATCAATCCTCTACAGTTTATTGACACAGCATCAACTAAATGCATTTTTCTGTAAAATTGTAGTCATTTAAAATATATTTTTCTTCTTGTTTTGTTTTCAGGTAAAAACTTAACTATTTCTTCAGATTTAACTAATTTTTCAAGTAATTTCTTGCCAATCTACTTGTGGCTTTTCCTACTATATTTTGAACTGTTTTTGAAAAAAAAAATCTTTTGCCAATCATAAATTAGCGTCTGTTATCAGTTATCTGTAAAAAAGGAAAAATCTAAGCATACTATTGACACTGATTCACATCCGATTAGTATTACAAGAGAATGTCAAGTGAAGGTGTTTCATATGCAGTCTGTTTCACTCAAATTCATTGATATTATTTTCCTGATATGATCACAAGGCTTGGTACAACATCCTTATTTTACACCTCCTCAGATCTGAAGCGGGGTTCAGATAATCCGGCAGCAGCCTCTTACCCCACAAAACTGCAGTTGTGACCAAAAGAACAATCAGTCCATATTTTTCTGACCTGTTCTAAGGAAGAATCAGTAAATGGGTCAAAAAAACAAAAAAAAACAAAACACCTCCTCATCTTCACAGTGTACAGCACAGCAGGAAAGCAGCAGCCTTGGTCAGCTTCACTCAGACCACTCAATCAAAGAGATACCAATTCACATGGGACTAAAACGATCAAATAACTTCAGGGTTTGGTGACATATGGTAGTAAATCTAAAAATTATGGACTTCATTTCAAACTATGAAGATCAGCATTGAATAAAGACCACAGACAACCTCTGAAATTACAAATTACTAAAGGTTCCCAGATTAAACAAGTCTGGCACCAGTTTGATCACATACCTGATGGACATAGAAACAGATCAGTTTAATAAACTTGTGGCATAATTTAAAAAGAAGTTACTGCATCGTAATATATTTCCATTACTGTTCAAAAAACAGCAGGAGGCAAATCATCTCATACACAGAGCCAGGACTTCCTCTAGTCTGACTGGAGAAAACTACCCCTCATTTGAGAGGCGCTGACATCTCGCGATCCAAATGTAACATTCTCCTTAAAAGAGTCTGTCTCTACATGTTAAAAATGATGCCCAAGTGCAAATTAGCTGAAGGAGCACACACACTGGGTGTTTAAAGAAAAATGGGCAATTATGCTCATTAACTTATTTTTTGGGGTTAGGGTTACCCTAACCCTAACCCTAACCCAGTAGACCATGCTTTTAAACCCCTCACAAAAGCTAACAGAAATTAAATCCTAACAAAACTTTGTCATGACAAAAATAACACAAAATTCTTCAAAAGAAATTCTTCAACAGGCAATAAAGGAGCTCATTTTCATTGGTTTTGTACTTATTTTTGAACTCTCTCAACCCAAATCAAGCCAGCTATGTGAAATGCTCATTAAGAAATACTTCAAATTCTGTAAGGAACACATCTTTCAAGTATGTTTAATATCTTACACTTGTGAAAAATGCAATGACAGTATTATGCAGGCTGAAAATGATGTGCGTACCTTCTGCTCAGTCTCAAGGAAGCGGGCGAGGTCATCTGTGTCGAGGTGGTCTTTGTGGTTGCTGTAGGTAAGCATAAGAAGGTACAGGTCCCTCCGGGTTGACATCATCTTGTAGAAGGAGCAAAACTCTTCAAAGCCAAGCGTTCCTTGGTTGTCATCTGTGTCCGCCTCCTACACACAAGGTACAAGAATTAATACATTTTTGGTCATTTATTTGTAAGGAAGAAAGAATTTGGAAAAATATGTGATTGTTTGGCTGATTTGAAATTGATTCACAATATGAGATTCCTGTGTCATTCACATTTTAGCTGAAAAACATTAAATGCTCATGTTGTCATTTTTGCAAGGAAGATGTTTTCTTAAGATCATACAATACAAGGCAGGGCTGTGGCTGGGATATCTCTATACTTCACTTTTTATGCTATTTTGACTACACCGGTGATTTGGATACTGCACTTGACCACATTGAAAATATATTGATCTCCATTCATTGGGGTGTAAAGAAGTGATGAGGCAGCAAATAAGTTGGAGGAGAAAAGGGTAGAAATTATGTAGCATATATCTAGTTAAGATGATGCTGGATGACTGTTCAAGTAAGATGGGCAATACAGTTTCCATTACACTTGCACAAGGAGGACCATCAAAAGCCACTGATGTGGGAATCTGAGAGGAAAATAAATTCTTACTGATCTTCACTTCAGTGAACCACCTTTTCTAGAGCCACAAATATTCAGAGACTCACACAACCCTAATCATCACTTTTTTTTTTTTTTAAAAGGACCATTTATATGCATCCCAACAAACTCCATCAGCCACCCTTGTCTAATAAAGGTATTTTTTTCCAAAAAAGCTGGTAAATTTTTCAATTTACCAGCTGATTTAACTTCCAAGACTCATCTAAAATGCTTTGGATCATGACCAAAAGAATAAGACTGTTGATAGCATCCAAAATATGGTTTCCTCTGTCGAGTGGTGCAACTTTGTGATTTTTCATGTTAGTAGGGATGTCAGTATGAATATTTAAGTTTCCTAACTTGAAAGGCTTAACCTTTAAGTTTGGATTTTACTTGGACTTTCTTCCAAAGACAGACGATCCCACTTTACACAGATGGTCAAATGTACATTTTCAATAAGGTTTAAGTGACATTGTAAAGTAAGAGACATTATAAAATTTTTGAACTCTTGAGAAGTACTGAGTATGAAATAGTGAGTGCATTTGATTGTCAAGCTGAATAACAACAAGAGTTGTTAAGAACACAGACAACCGAACTCATTCATCTGCCACATAAAAAAAAAAGTCCATTTCACAGAATCGGCATTATGTTACTGTGTTCTTGCCAACAGAAAAGTTAGAGACAGAATTATGGTATAGGAAACTAAGCCTTGGTTTCAATACCACACAGTTGGAGCATATTAGTGTTTAAATTGTATTTTTGAAGTAGACAGGAGTTTGAGATGTTCTGGATCAGCACATACAACAGCGTGCATCAAGAAGAGTGGGCTATCATTCATAATGTTTAATGTTAACAGATCATACTTCATCACTGTGAACGCACTCCAGACTCTGTGTTTTTTGTTTTTTATGCATTCACACTGTCCCCTGGCCTGCACCCTCTGTGTTCAGAAGCCCCTTGATTCAGGTTAAATACTGTCTCGGCATCTTTACTCAATCACAGAGGTGGAGAAACTCATTTCATGTGCATAGCATAAAGTAGCAAAGGCAAAGCTGTAGAATGGAGCCTTTTTTAATTGGACATCAAATAATCTAGATGTATTCATTCCCATTCATTATGTATGAATCGGGGCACTTAACTTGTTAGCAGCCTTTGCTTGGCATTTTAGTTCGACAGCCAATATGGATTATTTCATCAGTTAGAATTGCAGCTTCCTTCTCCAACAAAGATTTCTTGCCACAGGTACAACTGCAAGTCTTTCCTGGGATAAATCATTGAGCAAAGCCTCCATTAGGAAAACCTGCTCTTTTGCTCTCATTTAGAGTTGGAGTAATGCCTCCAACTAATACATCCAGCTCTCCTATGACTCTTGTGAACCAGCAACACACCACAGTTAACCTCTGTCAAATCAAGGAAAAACCTGTACACTAAATGACAGTTAACACAAAACTGGCTGATTCTTGTTACTATTTGACATTTGGTAGAAACGATGTTGGAAATACAATCAACGAAAATACTTAGCACGGTGATAAAACAGCAGGATTGTGACACAATAAAAGGACACAAAATTCTGCAGCTGTATCACACAACACGTACATCCAACAGTCCTCACAACCACAGGTCACTTGAATCAACACAAACTCCGGACCACCACAAATAGTTTCTTCACCTGATCATCCAGTCAGCACAGCCAAAGATTTTCTGTACAAGCTATTTGCCAGCTCATGCGAAATGGGATTTGAGCACGCGCGCGCACACACACACGCGCGCACACACACACACACACTCTTTCATTCCAGACTGAAGTTGTACATGTAGAAATAAGGTCGGTTGTGTTTATTATTAATAAAACGTGTTTTTATTTTTTTATTCATGTTGAATAATTAAGATATGATGAATATATATATATATATATATATTCAAAATATATGAGAACCATGTCTCTACAGCAGGAAACTCTCCTCACATTGTACAACACGATTGGTAAATGGGAATACTTTACCTTCATTAACATGCAATCAAATGCTGCAAAGAGAACAGATTAATGACAGTACTGACACAAAATTATCAGTTATCAGTTTCAACTGCACTGGTTCTTCAGTGTAAGTAGGTTTAGGCAAGACACTAGCTGAGAGACAGTCAAAAAACAAATCTTCTTGAATGTACAAACACACACCCAAGGCCAGATTGGTCACTTGTGTGTTTACCTTACATTACACCAGAGGCCATCTGTGTCCCAGCAGCACCATATGGATGACTGTCAACAGGCCTGTGGGCTTAGTGGAGCAAGCAGACTAGCTGCTTTGTATGGGGATAGCTAAAACTGTGTGCTTAACATGACAGCATGCTAATCCCTTTGCTGAGGAAGAGAGTTAGTGACTAAGCTGTGTGTTAGCCAACATCTGTAGCAGTAGCAATCAGTCAAAGTGTCTTCACTGCTCATTCACAATCTGCCAGGAAGTAAGTACATGGCACAGTCTCAAGTGACCGGCTAAGCCTATTTACTGCCTTAATGAGCTGGCCTGTAATGCATTCTGGTCATAAGTTATGTGGTTCTTTGACGTGTATATTTAAAAGGCCCCGAGGGTGTTTACACTAGCCAAAATGAAGGTGCATAAAGCTATGGGACCTTTAAAAATGTACAGCAAAACATTTGCATTCAAGTGTTGTCAGGAGATTGACAGACCATCAATCGATAGAAGAATTAGGCCGATTCCCATCTTGACAAACTGATGGATTCAGGCTACCACAACGTTAAGTAGCTGCGATGCTATTAGCACAACTGTTATGTTTAAGTGACATCATATGAAATTATCTGTCAGATGTATGTGTTCCTCATCAGCCCAAACTAAGTTTGTATGTACTACAAAAAAAGTAAAAAGATGGCTGCTGACCAAGACCTTTTGATTGACACATAATTTGAGTCAATAGAAGCTTGCATAGTTTGTCAAGGCCGACAAAACCCCAGTGCATTTTCTACTTTTGGAGCTGCACCTCCTATTTTCACTCAAGACAAGGCACCCATCAGTCAATAGCATAATGTTATATGGTACAGTCAATGGCAATATGGCTATCAGTACCTAAGTAAAACCAATGAAGAGGAAAAGTGATGTAATTAAGACTGTTAGAGTGACCAGAGCTTTATCTCCAAAGACAACAGCTGGCCTGTTCCCAGAGGATAAAAAAATAACCGTAGGTACTAAACTAGAGATAGTTAGGTGGAAAAAATGCACAAGTGTTTAATCGAGTGCTTCTAACAGCACAAGCTAGTTAAGTTAGCTAACAGCTACACGTGTGTGCAGTGCTGTGCAGGTGCGAGCATTAAATATGATGATCGAGTTCAACTGTTGTCATGTCCCAAAACTTTCACAGGCAAGTTACATCTTCAAAAACACTGATGTTTGAACGTGTTGTGTCTTCTGTGCCCCAGAGCTTTGAAGATATATTTTGTTAATCTTTTAATGCACATCTTCAATTATCCAGAGCATTTAGGAATCTTTCTTTTTCATACTACTGCAGTGCCTTCTCAAAATATACCCAACAGAAACATTAATATATGAATACCTCCTGTCTTGCTGCAGCCCATCTGCCAAATATTACCAGATGGGCGTAAGTATTATTTGCTCAAACTTGTTTCAAGCTTTTGACTGGGAATGTTTGCGTCAGAGATAAGTACTTTTTTAAAATATCAAACGCATCAAATGTCCAAATTGCACCAAAGTATACACCGCACTGAACACACCAGGTTTGATATCAGTCTGTAATCGAATTACAAACATGCAGAGGTTCCTTCCTTTTCAGAGGATTTTAACTTTTTAACCTTCCTATTAACTTTTTATTTCAATCTGGCTAGTCTGTTTACTTTGTTCTTTGAAGAGTAGCATTATATTCAAGAAATCACATTAATCAATACTTTGCTACTAATCATCCATCATCAGAGCAATTCTTAATTAGACGGTTATGAAAGGAACTGTCTAGTTTGCTTTGGATTAAATCTTCAACTCAAATGGAGATTACACCTCTTGTTTCAGTAACGTTCTAATTATATACACTCTCCTCTATCTGCATTTTCCCATTCAGCAGTGGTGCACTGTCACTTAGATAACCACCACATTCTGAAATGATGACACATTTTCTGGTTTTAAAACAAATCCTAAATACAAGTACATTTTTCTGTCATTACTCTGTAATAAATTGTTCTGACGTAATATCACTGTCCCACGATGATGGCATGCATGTTACTCTGAAGCCTTGACATTGGAGGAAGGTGAAAAATGAGTATTTCTATCCAGGACCAAAGCAAGCATTTGGCGATGAGCTTAAGGTTAATGAGGAAATTATTTTATTGATCACTACTTTCCTTATCTCACGTTTCAAAGCCTTGAAATATTGACTCAAAACATTATCGACTTCCTGTGCCTTCTTAGGATCACAGGAACACAGATGAGCAGCAGCTACAGAGGTTTGGGAACCTCACTTAAGTTGAAATCTACAATGCATTTTTTTTCCCACATTCAAATGTTTTGAGTTATTACTAACCCTGACCCAAGCAATCATGCCACACCAGTTTGCTGAAATTAATCAATTTAGCTCCCTGCTTATCATATTTGAATTCTTCTTTGCTCATGCAGCTGGCCTGTTTGCTTATTGGTTTAGAATGCTGTTTAAGACCGTGGTGACACATGAACCTGACCTGTACCCTTGAACATCCCAGTACCACATAAATAAAATCAACTGTATGTGGAAATGATGCATAAAAGGATAAAAAAAAAAACCTCTACATGCAGCTCATATCAACAAACACTGCAGGATAAAACCTGCACATGATGATAGTCAATGTTTCCAAATGTTGCTTTCACACCATGTTGATGCCGTTGTCGGTGCTTTACCTTGAACATCTGTTTGACCTTCTGTCGGGGCAGGTTGACATTGAGTTTGTGCAGGAGTTGGAGGACTTCACTGATGCTTAAACTGCCATCACCATTCTTATCAGCCTCAGCGAAGGTCTGCTTCAGCCATGTGATCAAGGTGGGTTAAGGAAAGTAAGCATCAGGACATGTACCTATGTATTACATGAACTCACCTTTCACACAGAATAAACCAAAGGAGATGTTTACAGGTGGTTATAATAATAAAAGGTCACCCCGTGCTGTACAATTGAAGGATATTGATCTCGGGTGCGTTGCCTCTTGGCCAGGCTGTCCTCATCACTGATGCCAGCCATCAGGTATTTGAGGCCTGTGATCCAGGTCCGTGCCTCCTCACCTGTGCCTGACACCAGGTCCAGGGACTCCATGTGCTCTCCATAGTACAGACTAAAACAGCAGTTGGGGTCAAAGCTGCCTTCAGAGTAGCGCTGGAAGATCTCAGACTGCTTACCCTCGCAAACCTCCCGGATGGAGTCTATGGAGACTGTTTGGAGGAAACAGTAAGCAGGTGTGTTAATACATTTCTTTGCCATGAAGCCTGTGGGGTGCAAAAATGCAAGTAATCCAAGTAATTTAGTTCACCAGACAAGTATTCAACTAGTTCTGGACACCTCTGCAAAAATGAAAAGTAGTTGTGGGCTCAAAAAGGGTGATTCATAAGCAGCCAAACAAGCTAGCGTGGGCCCATCTCATATTGTATTACCAGTTTTTCGACAAGAAGTGAGGAGGGGAAAAAAAGCAGAGGGAAAAAGCTGACTATACTCCAATATCTCCTCAGCATGTTTCACCCATGAGTGAGTCAGTGTAGAGCGAAGATGCCACAGCTTTACAGAGGACTAACTACATTTTCTCTCAAGAACTTGTGACCATAGGTGATTGGAGGAATGTCAGTCAATTGAAAGTTTTTCCCTCTAGCTGAGGAACTTATCATTTCCTTGTCTCTGTCAATCTCTGAGTGAGTCTAATGATTTAAAGTAAGGCATGGGAAGCACTAGCTTGTTCAGATAACCTACAAATTCTAACTTTAAGGGTAGTTAGGGAAATAATCCAGTTCTTTATTGAGGCTTTATGATACAGATGAATATTTTAAAAAGAATTCAAGTCAATGAGCAGTGCAGAGAGTGCTCCGTTTATTGAGATACAACATTTATGAGATGATAATAACATTTTCTGGAACACATAGCCTTGAGTCATTCATTAGCTGTCCCCATGACAGCAAACAGATGACAAGTACTTGTGTTTCTAGTTCAGCCTACGTGCTATTTAGGAAGTTGAATATACCAGCTTGATTAGCTACTATCTAACCATATCCTAGGGAAATATCCACAACTACTTGGATATCCTTCTCTCATTCATCTTTGGATCATCCAACACACTTCATGGATGAAACATTATTTACATACATACTCATTCATAATGCAGTGATACAGCTGTACACTCAGCTACACTCCCCTGTGACAAGGCTTCATGGCACTGTCATACACAACTGCTGCACCATCAACAAGACACCTGACATGCGGCTGCTGTGTACCGTTTCTTCCCATGTGGCTCAGTGTTCTCCACAAACACTGCAGGTAGGTATGCTACATGTACTTTTCTTGATTGCACTTCTTTCAATAAATGATGCAAGCGAACATGCCAGGTATCTGGGACATGCAGTATTTTGATGAGGTACAACAGAGCCAGGGGAGGTTGATGTAAGGTAGCTTAGCTTTACCCCTATTACCTGGCCTTTCACTTATTTGTTGTGTGTTGGCAAGGCGGTCTCATTTGTTGCTGCTGGTCTGAGTGACAGCGTAGAAAGTTCACAATATAGATTGCATGAATCTTAAAAGGTAATTTATTCATTAAATGTGAAAAAAAATCCTTTGGGAGATGACCTGCTAGTGCATGCATGATGCATTAATTTAGAATCATCCATGTTTGCGTCACAACGCATCTGCCCACATCTTCACTACTGAAACAAGCCACTGCCCAAATTATGAGGTAAAGAACTAACTATGATGCAACCTCAACGTGTCTTTCTGGGGACCTGCACAATGACCTGGCCTCAGATCTGCTGATTAAACTGATAATGACATCCCTGAATGCTTTTTGTAATAAACAATAATACTATCCAGTCAACCTGGGGGTAGGAAAGATTTATCACAGAAGACAATGAGGAATGTGGAGACTCTAAGGTGTGACTAAATGCTTCTGACCAACTATCTTCAGGGCTAGAAAGGAGAATTATATTTATATGATTTATAATATGTGTATCAGATGTGTAAGGAGAGTCTAGAAAGAAAAATGAAGTCATGCTCTGTGAATACTGCCCCCCACTCAGAAGTGCAACTTATTGTATCTTTTGAGAAAACCTGATGGGGTTTTTGTTTGTTGTTGGAGAAAATCGGCTGTTTTTCTCAAAACTGATGCCGTTATTATTCATGTTATGCATGTCTATCCATAAAAGATTAAAGATAAATTCCTTTTCCATGCCTTTAATGAAAGACATTGGCTGAAAACATCTTTGTATTTTCAGCTGTAATTGAAGTATGTTTGTGTCATTTTAATTTAATGGCACATGTTTTTGAGACACTGCTTGGGTAGATTAAAGCTGATGAATAATTAAGTTGACTTAAGAAGCTTATTAAATCCAGGGTTACAGAGGAGGGAGAGCAACAGGAAACCGAGCCCCCATGAGTAGCCCAGTTATACTGGCAGCTGCTGCTACAAAGTCCCTTTGCTTTTTGTTAAATTCTAAAACAATAAAGAATGATTTGGTTCGTGATGAGTACTGAAATTAAATGTTCATTTTTAAATAAAAACTGGCCTTCCAGACTCAGACCTGAAAAAACATGGTAACATAAAAGCCAAAGATAAAAACACTGACCCAATTTTATCCACTTTCTGTTGTTTCAATTCTGTGGTGAATACACTAGGTGTTCTCACAATTTTGGGTTGTCAACCCATTCAGACCCAGCAAAATTCTACACCAATAATGCCACTCTCTCAACAATACAAAATGACTCATTCTAATCCTTGTGATTGGGGGATTCATTTTCAAGGCTGTCATAATATTTTGCTATAATTTTCATGTAGAAACTAGTCAATATATTACTATCACTTTAAAGTAAATGCATCATCTAAAAAAATGTTTCTAAATAATTTCTAGGAAAGCACTGGAGGTTCTGAGTGTTGTTAGCACACCTATGAATTAGGTCAGCACTTGCCAGCCTAATAACTTAAGCTAGTTGTACAAAGATGCCTCACAAACATGTTAAACTAAATTTCTTAGTAACAATTATGGAGTTCTATATTTAAAAGACTCCTGTGACATTTCACAAATTTACTGTATAAGTAAAGTCACCTCCAAAACTTACACTTGATTATAAACTCCCTTTCCTCTGGTGTTCCCTGGTCCACCACATTTACTTACTGCTGAGCAGGGAGCCTCTGCACGGAAAAGGTATTATCTAATTAGCAGGGTGTAACAAAAAAAAAAAAAAATAGAAATGACAAATAGATAGATATGTAAAAATAAAAGGTAACTCAGGTTATTCAGGAAAAAAGGTGATTCTGCCTATTTTGAAAGAGTGTAAAATGTTTCAAACATACCTTTCTGCCATGTAACATACTCAAAGAAAAGTGTTTATATTCATGCTTGTTGCACATTTTAAAGACAATTCAAAATACTCACTGAAAAAGGAGGAAGAAGCATAATTTCTAACAATTTGTAACAAGAAATAACAAAAAAGTAAAATTTGTGAAGGTGTTTCATGGGGTCAGGAGGTCAAAGGTTTTTTTTGTTTTGTTTTGTTTTTAAATGCAATGGGAGGCCAACTACATTATACTACAATGCCAGCAGCACAGTGAGGTAGAGAGAGTTGAGAAATGTTGAACCTGTTCAACTTTGGGTGCTGGTCATGGTCAATTTCTTTATGAGTGGCACAGCCTTTATTTAATGAAGATGGTGATAGGTGATATGTTTTGCCTATATTATTACTTCAGTGGGAAGTCCATATCAAAGCTTACGAGCTCAAAAATAAATTCAAAAAAACAATGCCCCTTGAAAGCTGGGCGCTTTCAGACAGGTAAAAAACATGTTCGTGTTCTTAAGGTCTTTTGGTTTAAACTTTCGCAGAGCTGTGATCAGATTTAACCCTGGAGCTGTGATAAAATTACACTACTTACGCTACTTCTCATTATGATCTACATATCACTCCACTGAATCTAGATTTTCACAGTATCTCTGTCATGCTTGAAAAATAGAAAGTAAAAAGCCTAAATAAAAAAAATAATTCCAATAAAAAAAATTCCATCGAGCAGCTAGGTGGTGAAACCTCATAATATTTTGATTTTGCATGAAGGGAAAGCTGATTCATGCAAATATCTCTTCTATTTACAAAAAAACAAAACAAAAGGAAATTAATTACCCCACTTGGGGTGCTAGAGAGCAACCTCTTACTCAATTTGTACTGTACACCTTATAATAAAAACTCAGTGTGTTCACATAAACCCATCACCAAGTTCTTAAGGTGTGTCTGACCATATTTAAGATAGATCTAGTTAACCCACTTGAAGGAAAAAAAGCCAGCTAAAATATTTACCTTCTTTTAGCCATCAGGTGGCGCTATGACTAATCTGCCCCCAAATTTTATTGATTCTGCTGTAGCCAATCCAAAATTGAGCATAACTGGCCACATCGTTTTTGAGTAATCTTGCTGACTGACACCTCCAGCAATTGTCAGCGATTGTTGGAGGAATGACATATGGAGAAGGAAAATGGAAATATGCTAATGGAATTCTTGATAACATTCAGTGAGGCCTACCACATTAAAAATGGCACAAATACATTTCTATACATTTGCACCCTGAATACTCTAAACAACAGAAGTAAGAAAAGATTTGAAATTCTGTTCCCTTGTTACTTTCAGATGGAGTCGAAGATACTCACTCTTGGCCTTTTCATTCTTGCGGGAGGGCCTCCAGCGGATGCAGGACTTATGTTCGTCCAAATAGAAGAACCGAACCAGTCCCTTGGAGCCGCCACGGAGCTTCACCATCTGGGTCCCCATCTGCATGGAGCTCATACATTTCTCCACTAGAGAAAAGAGAATAAAGTGTATAGAAAAGGAGAACAAAAGTTAGGAATATTTTCATTTGGGAAACTGCTGGTGTGTGCAATCCCAAAAAAATTTGTGACATACAGACTTAAATACACGTCTTGTTTTCTTTCAAGGGACTGAATGTGCATGTGTGTGTTTATCCACAGAATTCCATCCTTGCTCTCATGAAAAATACAACTATTTATCAAAACAGACTTATGAACAGAAGGCAGTGCATAGTAAAAGCATCGGAAATGTCAGTCACTGCTGACAGGGCTTTGCTTGTCTTGTGGAAGGCAGAGAAAGGGATAGTGGGTAGACACAAAGAGGCAATTTCTCATTGAAAACCCCTTTAACATGATCTCCACAAACCAGCAACACTTTCTGAATGTCTAAATCCACTTTGCGGCAGAAATCTTCTATTAATAAAACAACACCTGGAAAACAAGACTAGCTTTAGTGAGATGGGCGACTGACAATAAAGTAAGACAAACGGTGCCCCTGTCATTATTTAGGATTGAATGACAGTTCCTCCAGTGGAAGCTAATGGTGAGGTAACCAGCCAAGGTCTGGCTGGTGTGAACACTCAAATGCCCCAGGCTGCAGTTACACCCAATAGGCCAATTTTCAAGTGATTGTCACAATCTATCAAATAATTTCCTCACAAGACACAGGAAATCTGGCCATCTCAGCAGCAATATCCTCCTGACTGCTGACACACATGAATTTAACAAGTCTGCTATCGCTGCATTTTATTCTTTGAGAACCCACAGAAATATGACGCCGTAAGTGGCTGAAAGTCTATTGAAATTAAAAGCCTTTGCACAGCTCTTCACAGCACCACACTTAATAAAACAAACATTTTGGCATTCTGGACTGCATCAAGGTATTGTTGCTTGATGGTACTAGTTCTGGTTTCCTTACATGCAAGTCATAATCTGTACCTGACAAATCACAGTAAACACCCTACACAAGATATTCTAAAGATGTTCAAAATGTCAGTGTAACAAATATTCTTCACACATGAAAAATATTAATGAATATAAAAAAATATATCAAAATAATTCAATGGAATACATTTAATTGTATAGCACTTGTGTACATTTTTTTGAGTGTAATAAAAGGATGTGGAGTGTGGGTTCCTACTGCCTCATGATATTTAATATTAAACACAAAGAAAAACATGCCAACAGAACACTAATAACATAAAAAAATAGACATTGAGAATCTGTATTGGAAGTTATGCATTAGAATCTGATTATAATTGAAAAATGGTGGATTAATGCAGCTCTCTTTTAACCTTGTGTTAAAACATGTTTACATACATTTGCTCAGACACATTCCACATATACCCAGTTCCTTTTTAGAGTTGTTTCTTGCACTGGGTGCTTTGCCCTCAACAGGCTTCGAACAAGCAATAGATGGGTTGTGCTTCAGACTGATCTTGTAAACAAGCTCTTACCCAAGTTAGCTCAAAGTTAACAGATGCTATCTGAACATCCATTCATCCATCCATTTTCTTCCGCTTATCCTCTTAAGGGTCAGGGGAGGCTGCAGCCTATCCCAGCTGTATTCGGTAGAGAGGTGGGGTTCACCCTGGACAGGTTGCCAACATATGTAGACAGACAACCATTCACAATAACACCTACTGTCAATTTAGAGTATCAATCAGCCTCGTCTCCTTTTGCATGTCTTTGGACTGTGGGAGGAAGCCGGAGTAACCGGAGAGAATCCACACAGGAACAGGGAGAACATGCAGACTCCACACAGAAAGATCCCGTTCTTGGGTCAGGGATCAAACCTGGAACCCTCTTGCTGTGAGGCAACAATGCTAACCACTGCACCACTGTGCTGTCCCCACAATCTGAACATATAGAGAGTAATTATTTATTTGATGAAAAGACACAACATGTGTCCACTCCTTACATTGTGGCACATAGTGTGTCAATAGGCAAATAAATAGCAAACAGGTTACGCAGTTGCATGAGTGGTTTTGTAGTGTTTGTTTAGTAGTTTGTGAAAGCGTGCTCAGGTTAAAAATGTTCCCCAAATCAAAAAAGCAAAACCCAAAAGCAAAACTGTATTCCAGTTTGCAAAATTACATAACTTATCACTTACTCTATGAGCCACACAATTATTAAAACTTTTAAAATAGTATTAACAACGTTTTAAGGTTAAAATGACCCCTGTATCAAATGCTGAAATTGCAGCAGAGTTGTGGCTGTCCAGGCATTACTGTTAGCAGTAAGAGGTTTGGGGAATAGGACAAAACTATATTAACATACCCTGGGGCTTGGTTCCACATATCGAGGCCATAGCCAGGCTAAATCAATGTGCAAATGGAACAATCCATCACTGCTGTTACGTGTTATTTTGAATGGACACGGTATTCAGGTCAAAATGGCAGTGAAGTAATATGGTCCCATGGTTAACATTACCACTCTGTGGGGGGTACTCTGGGAGTATGGGGTGGATGGCCTCCTTCAAAAGGGCCATTCAGTCTTTCTACCGGAGGAGTGAGAGTCTGGTTCGTGTTGCCGGCAGTAAGTTGGACTTGATCCCGGTGAGGACTCCACCAAGGCTACCCTTTGTCACCGGTTCTGCTCATAACTTTTATGAACAGAATTTCTAGGTGCAGCTGGGTGGTGGAGGGGGTCGAGTTGGACGTCGTCTCTGCTTTTTGCGGATGATGTGGTCCTCTTAGCGCCATCAATCCATGACCTCCAGCTCTTGCTGGGACAGTTCTCAGCCAAATGTGAAGCAGCTGGGATGAGAATCAGGACCTCCAAGTCTGAGGCCATAGTCCTCATCCAGAAAAGGGTGGTCTGCCCACTCCAGGTCACGGGGGCGATCCTGCCTCAGGTGGAGGAGTTTAAGTATCTCTGGGTCTTGCTCACAAGTGAGATCTAGGATGGAGCAGTAGATTGAGAGGCGGATTGGGGCAGCATTCGCAGTGATGTGGGTGCTAAACCAGTCCGTTGTGGTGAAGAGGGAACTTAGCCAAAAGCAAGGCTCTCGATTTACTGGTCAATCTACGTTCCAGCCCTCACCGATGGTCAAGAGCTTTGGGTAATGACTGACAGAACAAGATCGCGACTACAAGCGACTGAAATGAGTTTCCTCCACAGGGTGGCTGGGCTCTCCCTTAGAGTTAGGGTGAGAAGCTCAGTCATTCGGGAGGGGCTCAGAGTAGAGCTGCTGCTCCTCCACGTCGAGGAGAGTCGGTTGAGGTGGTTTGGGCATCTGGTGAGGATGCCTCCCTCGGGAGGTGTTCCTGGCATGTCTGACTGGGAGGAGGACTTGGGGCTGACCCAGGACACGCTGGAGGGATTATATTTCTCAGCTGGCCTGGGAACACCTCAGGATTCCCCTGGAAGAGCTGGTGGAAGTGGCTGGGGAGAGGACAGTCTGGGCTTCCTTGCTGAGGCTGCTGCCCCCACAACCCAGACCAACCGGATAAGTGGAAGACAACAATGAGGACGATTAAGATTACAGTCCTCAAGATTACTTTGAACTCTCTCAAACAAGTGACCTTAGTCACATAATAAAATGTGCATTAAAAATGTATCAAATTGTTCATAGTGCTCCAGAAATCTCATCTTTCCTGGTTAAAAACAACTTCACATGTTGACCATGTTTATCAACTATTTTGATTAACTTAGTGTCATGTAAATATTCAGCTAAATCCAAATTAGACTGTCCAACCACCATCCAGTACAACAGCCTAAAAGTCACATGCTGCCAGGGTAACCTGTGGTAACCAGAAACAAATGAGATTTTGGGCCAGGATGATTTAATTTGCTCTATAACGGTAGCCTCTCATGTCTCTGAAGAGACAGATATCCCTGTCTCTTGATAGATAATCAAGATAATGTAATTCCCTTTAGGACATAAAAGTTCATCCATAAGAGAGAATGGTACAAGAGCAGAGAAACGTGTCATATTGAGATGTGCTGCATCACTTTTTCTATGACTCACTTCATGCTTTTTACTGATACAGGCTGTCTGTTTTGATGATGTTTAGTCACCTGAGTGCAACAGTTAATCTCACAGTCAGGCTCTGTCTGCAAGTATGCTGCTATTCCAGTAAATGATCACACTGGGTCCTCTCATCTACTGGAGTCCACACGAGTAAGTGATGACCTTCATCTCATGGAGGAAGGTTTGAGGTTGTCGCGAGAGGCAGAGAGGAGCAGGCCTCAATGGGGCTGTAGTAGTGCAACTCCTGTCATACAGTTTTGTTTTGTCATCACATATAAAAACATTACACAGCAAAAATGAAGACCATTGGCCAAGGATACCCATGTCAATACAGCTTTTTTTTTTTTAATTTTGTCAAGCACTACGAGTGTTACAGTTGTGAAACAGAGACTGAGTCCACAATACAAACAGCTTCCCCACAAGGCATCCACTGACTGTGTAATCCCTAGATCCTCTAATCTACTATCACCATTACAGTTTTTCCTTTACCCTCAATGAAGATGGACCAAGAAAGAGCAAATATGTGTTGGTTATGTAGCTGCTGCAGATCTAACCTGTTCACTCATTTGAGATCGCATCACCCAACTGTGAACATACTGGTGCGAATACATAAATAAGTGGAGCGCAAACTCAGCTCTCCATTTCAGCACTCCCTTGCCAACAATTCACACTCGCCAAGGCAATAATGCCATATGTGCCTTATAGCAGCAGCCATGTGTTCATACTGTATAGTTGAGAACAATTGCTTTAAACATGTGTTGAGAGTTCTTCCTTTAAGCCAAGAAATCCCACTGGGGTATCAAAAACAAGTGCATTTTCCAAACAATTACTTTTTTATGAGGTTGCAACTGACTGACTTTTCAACCAAAACAAAGGCATGTTTTTGTTTTCCAGGACACCACTGTTCAATAAAAAGAGACGAAAAAAAAGAAACATTTTACATAAAACATAGCTGTCACATCAAACCAGAGGTATGCAAATAACCCCACTAGACAGCACTGCTTCCATTAGTATTAGCACAAAGTTATGTGATACCCATCACTGAAATACTGGGATTGTACTGCAAGTATAAAAGTAGCAACAGTAGAATACAGCTGTTGCAATCGTGGACTCTATATAATTTCTACATCTATGACATATCTGGTATTTAATCTATTGGGTAAGCACAAAAAATAAGTTAAGTGTTTTAATTTTTTGAAACAGTTTCTCAAATGATGATCCCCAATACTTTGTCCATTGGTAGCAGGCTTTTAATGTGAAAATGTGTTCAAAAGTGTGATCATTATTTCTGTCATTATTTGACAGCAATTAAAGAGAGATTCATTGGGTATTAATATTTGGTTAATGAAAACAGTGCTAGTATTAAAAAGAGCATAGCATAGTTGCAAAAAAAAATTGACATGACTGTTATACTGAAAAAATTAGTGCACAAAACAACAACAATCCTAACTGTAGTAGGCTTTTAACAGTAAACAAACTGTTCCACAGATGCATGTGACAATGTTGTGAGTAAGCAAAGCAGTTGAACCAGTGGAGAGGACAACCGACATGACTTGATGTTTGACTTTCTTGTTACCTCATCCAGCAGGCACAGAAATCACAATCATCCTTTTTGGGAGAATCAATAGTGCAGCCACCATAGTACCCACAGGGTAACTCTTCATTGCAGGGTGCCAATTGATCCCACGTGCAAGCTCGATCTCACACACACAAACACACACACACAATTCCACCACGCATTCAAATTACACAAATTCCAACAGTATAAAGTTAACTAGACAGTGTATTAAGCACAACAAGAAATCTTCTGTGTGAGATTCCTTGTGACTGGAAGCTCTTTTTACAGCTAAACACTATACCAAGGCATGTTTCTGAAAGCATGCGAGGTGAGAAATAGGCAGAGCAGTAACAGAATTAGTCCATGGGTACAGACTGTTTGAGTTGCATGACTGCACAGATGCACCTCATGGGCTCTCCATAGAGAGTGCACAGGACCAAGATAATATAGAAGGTGCTTCTCTGAGAACAGTTCTGCTACCTTTTGGGACTGAAAAAATATCAATGGAAACAACACAGAATAACATTAACAGAACTCAGCAGGGAACTACATCCCTCTATTTTCAGTGAGGGACCCTAAACATGGATGAAATTCATATTGTTGGACAAGAAGTCATTAAAGTATGTTCGGTTCCGATAGTTAAATGATTACTTATGAACCTAGGAAAGAAGATTCCATAGTGTGTAGGCAATACTATGCCCTCAAATCAAGTAGTATTTCCTAACAGCACTCTTGCTGTTTCCTTTGTATAAAAACATTTTTTTTGGGATTTCTATACTTGGCATTTTTAGTGCATTAACAATGGAACGTATGAATGAATAAATGAGAAGACGGACAACACAAACATAGCAGCATGAGAGAGGGAGGAGTCTGTGCTATATAGGCACTGCAACAATGGTGTATGTGTGTGTGTGTGTGTGTGTGTGTACCTTTTTTTGTCAACTATTGGAGACATTTTCTGGTACATACACTTAACCCTAGTCCTCATAGGTACCAAAGATGTGGCCTAATGTGACACAATATAATTTATGAGATACTTGTGAGTTGATGGGTTGTTGTTGAGGTTAGTGCTAAGGTGTGAGTTTTGGTTTTGGTACAGGCTTGGGTTAGGCTGTCCACATGAAAAGAAGTCAATGGAATGTCCAATTAAGGACTGCACTTAATGCAATGTTTGTTTGTGTGTGTGTGTGTGTGTGTGTGTGTGTGTGTGTGTGTGTGTGTGTGTGTGTGTGTGTGTGCTATGAACCCACTTAAATGATATCTGTCTGTAGCTTGACAGCAGCCCCCCACATAGCAGGAATAAAGACAGGGAGAAGGACTGTTACTGACAGATGTTTGTGTTTTTCATTCTCTACGAAATTCATTCACTATTTAATAGAGTTGTTTCCAGTGAGAAATTTGTGTAAAATTCACTCTTGCAACTGTAAAATATTTAGTTTGGTTACAGCTATACGTCTGTCTAATATTCATTCCTCTATCAAGAGTGTAAAGAAGTACTATATCTCAGTGTGGTACACTCTGGCTGAAGAGAGTCCTTCAGAGGGTCACACACACACACAGCACAGAAAATTAGTGGACCACTTCAAGTGCCTGCTCCCTCGGCAGGTGAAGAAACATTCTAAACAAGTCTTTGCATCCTGGTCCCCACCATGACATTACATGTTGTCTTCTGGGAGATGACACTGTAAAGAACCAGAGCCAGGACCACCAGACTCAAAGGCCCCTCAGATGAATTTGACGACTGGCTTTCAAGGGCAATGTCAACTAAATCCAATTCAATATTGCACACATATTTTACAACAGTAATGAATGTAGAACCAGTTTGTTAAGCATGGATGTGCCTTACTGATCCAACGATAGCAGTGAGGAAAAAGGAGACACCATAAGGCATAATGTGGTCAGCCATTAAAAAGAGGGTTGCTGGTGTCATGTCCAATATAGCAAATTATAGTATCAAAAGAAAGAAAAATGTACATTTGCCATATTTAAACACTCAGAGACATGTTAACTGAGCAGGCCTTTTATGTTAAATTTTTCAGTGTAATGCAATTAAGCTTTATTTTGGTCTTAAACCTAAAAAAACAAGAAAAAAAAGCTACCTGTAACAACATTTTCAAAAACTGGTCAGTCATACGTAATTAAAAGTGATTTAAAGATACAGTGACTCATGATTAATATTGATGCAACAAAACCAGTAACTATACACTGAATGTTCTATAATTGTTCTGTAAATGTTGTACATGAGCTATCAGACCAAAACAAAACAAACCAATTATCATGGCTCTTTGAGATTGGTTTTCAGTCCAGTGTAGAGGGAGCTTTGTCCATAACCAATTAAACCATAAAGATTATATTACTTGGCTCTTTCATGCTACATAAATACAACATGTAGCAATCAATTTAAATGACTTCAAGGGAAGGGTTGACTCTTTAAGTGCTGGGGGAATGGAAATCCCCATGCCCAGTGAATGCAACAGTTTGAAGTGTCTTCATTCATTCAGTCAAAGAGAAAGAGAAGGCAATGATAAATGCACAAGCGGCTGTCAAATGTTTGGTTGGCATGGTATAGATGTCATTTTAGTGATGTTATCTCCTGACACTGGCCTAAATGGCTCAACCTCCTCCTCTTGTCAGGATTCACTGATCAGTCCCATATAGGGATGGGGATTGAGAACCCACTACAAAGTCTTTGTTCTCAATGAGTGAAAAGTATCTTCAGAGTCACTCATAATATTATCCACAGCTGATATGATAAAACACTGAGAGGTGTAAAGCAGGTCAGTTATGAGTCTCTTCTAGTTGCTGTCAAGAAGGATATTTTATTTCCCAAGTGTAGAGGGAAAATCTAATCAAACTGCTATCAAAAGCTTGTGTCAACATGGAATACGCTCTGTTTGTGGTTGCCCTGAACACAATTAACTCATGGATGAGGACGCTAGGAGGGAGGCCTGTCTATGTTGGCCCTGCCAGTCAACTAGAAGGAAATGTTTGCTCATGTGATGTATGCCAGTCCCAAAGGAAGTTTCAAAAATTGTTGAATCCCCACCCAACACTGTGCATTATGGAGTGCCCACATAGAAGCAATACCGTTGTGATATTCATAACTGATGCCAGCCAGGAAATACACATTATGATTCCAAATATAGCTCAAAATGCACAGCATCCATTTAAGCGGTGACTGCATTTGACCCATTTCTATCCATTGGAAAGGTTAATCATAGCCAATGGAAGTCTGATTAAGCCTGGATAAAGGCTAGTTTAATCAATTAACTAACAGTCCAGTAGGTTTGAGACGAGTTCACAGCTGGTGCTGATGTTGCAGAAGGCAGTGCAACCACACTGTTTATTTGGTTTCGATCTGCTCTGAATTAGTGCATGACATGGTGAAGTTGACCTTATTAAAAGGAGCCAAACCTTAAAAGTTGCAGGTTGTGCCTTAAAGTTGGTGAAGATTGTGACTAGATTACCAGCTCTTTAGGTTTTAGGGTCATGAATTGGTTAAATGTACTTCTGTCATATAATTTTTAACACACTAAATTCATATTGGAGTTACAGAGCAAACAAACAAAATATTCATAGTCAGGACATTTTAAGACCTCGTAGGACCAGGCTTTAAAAAGCAGAAAGGGGAAAGACAGCATTTCTAAAGAGGAAATAAAATCATGGATGGCAGTGAGATGGAGAAGATGAAAGAGGAAACAATAAAAGAAGAGATGAAAAAGAAATCTAATTGTACTGGAAGAAAACTGTCCTGTTAAATTAAATTAGTGGAAATAAGTACAAAAGACAAAAAAAAAAAAAAAGATGCAGCTTACAAAGTCGATTAAAAACACAGAGGAACACAAAACAAAAAAGTCGTATGCCTACACTCTTTACTAGTGGGGGTCTGGGTCAGTTACCATAGATACAAACTCAGATTTAACCCATGTGAGGATGCAGTAGTCCATTATGGGAGAACACAGTTTATTTACTCAATGTTAAAATAGGAGAAATCAAGCCCATGTGTAAGCTTTAATAATGGGAACACAGTAATGAGTGACCATTCAATTAAGGATGTCCTATTTTCTCCACCTGTAAATACCTTGGTGATTAAGATGGATGGAAAATAAATTACCCAGCGAAAATAATTTTAAAATAGTTCATAGAATGTAAAAGTGCATGTGGAAGTGCATTTATGAACTTGTAGGATAGCGAATGAAACTTTTTGACGGAACAACAGGACCTCATTCTCTTGAAATATTTTAACACAAATTTGTTGTAACAAACTACAAGAATTTTTTGTCATAAAGAATAGATTTGCACCTTCACACATTTTATGAATAAGGGTTATTGTTCTTAGCCCTGTTCAAGCTGGTTTTAAGTCAGGAAAGGAAACTGTGATTGTTTCCTCTACTGTTTCACTGATCTTAATAAACAAAACCATGAATTATATAACACAGTTACTGTTAATGAAATTAACCATCAGCCGTAGCCCAAAGTACCTTTTACATATTTGATTTAAAATTTCACCCATTAAAAATGGTAAATCAACCAAATGTTATTCAAGTTGCAAAAGCATGTCTGAATTTGGTGAATTTTGCTTACTAACAATGTTAAACTTGTACAGAAAGAAAACAAGGAAAATTCCCTTTTCATTTTGTTTTAGAAATGCTCTACTTAAGAGAAATGACACTTCAGTCACCACTCCTTGTCCGTCCCATTACACTAAATAAATCATTATGATGGATAATAACCAAGTCTACTCTGAATGAGGACATTTTGTAAAATAATAGTTCATTTTCAATACACCAAAGTCAAATATTGGGAACATGTCTGTTTTTTTTAACCACCAACAACAATCGGATATGTTGGCCTGTCCATCTTCTGAACAAGCTTTTCTGAGGACATAAATGGGATGACCTATATTCATACAACAGTATTTAACTGGCATTAGCAGTCCTGCTGGAGGCCACAGCTGCTGTGGCTGGTTAATAGGGTTAAAGCAGGAAGCAGACAACAGGTAACTGACAGAGACCAGGTAAGTTAAATGAGTGCTGCCTGGGCCAAGCAGGCAGGGTTAGCTACTCTCCTCCAGGGCACCAGGTTAAGCCAAGGAGGGATTGTCTGGAGGCCATATGTTGCAGCCACGGACACACAAATACACACGTGAGATTCCATGGTCCACAGAAAAAACAAACAAACCCAATAAAGTAGGGCTGTGTAAAGTTACAACTCAAAAGGCAACCAAGTTGAGCACAGATATGAAAGTAAAACTCCAAAATAAGCGCTGGAATTTTCTGTGACCTTATAACCTAAATTATTGGACTGTGAAAAACAGTCTTACCAAACATAATGGTCTAATAAGGGGTATAGGATCAGCAGGGCAATGTCGTGGTGTGTGGGCGTTTATTTCAATTTGAATATTTTCTGACATTTCCACACTTTAACTCTGTCAATAACCAACCAGTGGGACATAATTCAGTATGTTCATGAATTGGGAACTTGCAGTGAGGATTTGCCTAAGAAAGACAGTTTCTGTAAATGCTACGGAGATGCAATATTTTAAATTTTGTGAGGTATATGCCTTGAGTCCACCAATGTTTGGCTGAATGATTCATATATTTTCATATTTTATGTAATTCTACAGACCATTTGGTTTTTCAGAAAACATTCAGCTGTAATTGCTTGCTTTAAAATATCAAGGTTAAGGCCATATTCACAGGAAGATGTTCAATAATAGTCCATGAAAACATTTTTTTCATCTTTTTCTTTTTTTTTTTTTGGATAATACGTCAGCATTTGAGGCCTGTGCTTGTTTGAATATGTTTCAAGCTTGCAAAATATATTGTCATTTTACAGCTCACTGTGGTGGAATAATTTTTTAGGAAGTATCTGGTTATTAGTCTTTGCAATGAAACACACACCTGCTGCTTGCCAACTTGAGTATTTTAGTTAAAGCAAATTTAGAAAAATGAACAAAAATAAAAATTGATATAAAAATATTTGGGGATTATCAAAATTCCCAAACAATTTTTAAATTGGTTTGTCTGGAGCCCTGATTTTTGTCTTGAGACTTTGGTTTTGACAATGATGGGCAATTGTGTTCTATGCTACACACAAGTATTTACACAGAATGTTGATATTGTTCATTTCCAATCAGCTCATCTTACCCATGTAGCCAAGCCTCCACTTGGAGAAGGCCACAATGCTGCTGCCTATCCAGAAGAACTCCTCCACCACATAGGACAAAGAGGTCTTCTGCTGGATATTGCACTGAGCTGTCACATTCTTTTTGTCCTCATCTTCCTCTGAGGAGAAGGCTCCTTTAGCCGGAGGTCCAGGCATGTCACCAGTGGCGGCCACAGAAGCTGAATACATCAGGGCAGAAGACACTGGGCCGATAGAGAAAAAGCTGCTCTTCTTGTGTGTGCTCATTTGCGATGACTGATTATGTGCCTAAAAATCAAGAGAGTATTTCCACTGATATTGCATTTGAATAGAATGCAGATTTGGGTGTTTTTGCAGGAAAGTTCTTTCTTCGGCTCTTTAAAAACATATATTATCGCCTGATGGTAGTTTCCGCTCTTCAAAATTCAATCCAGAGAAAAAAAAGCCCACAAAAAGGATTCCTCTGTCTCACTGAATGGTATCAACAGTTGGTCAATAATCCTGTAATGTTATTGGAGCAGCAAACCTGCTTATTGCACTGCCATCCCTTCACTATTCCTCCATCTCAAATACAAAAACACTGCTATTTATCTTCATGCAGCGCCATCAGTTCTTTATTCCTTCCCTATCTAGCATTCGTCAGTTGTGTCAAAATTGACTCTGAAAGAGAGAATGGGGCTGCAGCACAGCGAGAAGATTCAAATGTAACTGTACAACATGTGTTGGGCAGGCAGAAATCCTAAATCCCTCAGAAGCAGTAATCCTGGGCTAGGAGATTTGCTTAATGTGTGGAGTGAAACGGAATGACCCACAGAAAAAATGGTGAGGAGGCTAGGTAGGGAATGGCTGACTGCCGCTTGTTCAGCTTCATTTAAACTTCAGGAACAATCAAAGAACAAGTTCACACTGGGCAAAAAGCCAACTAATATCCAGATTTTGTATTCAGTGGAAAAGAGAAGAGTACAATCTGCATTCTTTCCTAAGTCACATGACAGTCACAGGAATTGATTAGCTCCACCTCTGATCAGTGATAATGACAATGACACCCGAGAGGACTTGCTATTTTTTACCCCTTTTTCACCACTGTGGGGAAGCCAAAATTACCTTTCACATTTTTACAGGTCTAAATAATAAATTGCCATTTCTTTCAGTATTTTGATCACGTTATTATGGTTGAGGCTTTAACAAAATTTGAAGAAAAAAAAATAAAGAACATGAATGAATTTTGAATTAATTAAGAACGCAAGGGTCTTTAAGCACTGGTCTGCTCAGACATTGCCGAGTACAGTGACAGAGGGGTTTTGGGAGTAGTATACCAGGATGCAGCATCGTTTCACTTGTGTTGGCAAGAAAAGGCTTTTAAACGGTGCATGGACACATATGTGATACCTGCTGTATTCATGGTCTCTAGTGTTTCATATTTATTTCTGATGACAAATTCTCCGTAAACTCTGAGCATGCAGAACAACTCATTACCGTAGTCTCAAAACGATAGTGCAGCAGCACTCATTCTTTTATATTCTCTCCAGACCTTCGCTTCTCACACAACTTTCTGTTTCAAGGGGATTCGCCCTCCATTCCCTTGCTGGGTTTTCATTTTCAAGTTTGGCTTCATCCTTGAAAAATATCACTTTTAATTAGCCTAGTGCTAGCAAGCAGCAGAATACCTGCCTATGCTCTGCATGTGATTGGCTACTGCTGAGTATTTGGTTACAGTTACACTGTGATGGTTGGGGAGAGAGTAAATTAGGAGCAAAGTAGATATGGCCTTCCCAGAATACAGCTGTGAGTGTGTGTGTCTCAACACTGCCAGAGGATAGAAGCAGAGCACCAGCAAATCTAAAGCAGAAGAGACCAGCAGGATGGTGTCTCATTACATGAGTATTTATTACATTCACCTACTAAAGTGGAGAGTAATCCTCTGACATCGATTCAACACATAAAGTACCACCTTAATGGTCAAGCCAACTGAAGTAAGAGTAAGCCAGCATGTAAAATGTTGCTACTGCTGACAGCTTGGAGTTTAAGCATAAATTTCCAAAACTATACATACAAGTCTATGCGCGTGACTTACTGAGTTTGTTTTCAAAGTCAACAGTTATGGCCTGTTATGCTAATGTGGCAGTTTTGTTTGGAGAAATGTAGCTTGCATTACATACAGTTGAGGAAACAAAGCTATTTTCAGATTTAGAAAAGCAAAACTACTGTACAACATGCCATTGTTTATGTAGCTAAAGTAGTAATGGCCACTGCTGTACAATACAGCTGTACACACAGACAGACCTGGTAGAACTAAAGCAGTAATGCCAAAAGTACAACACATGTAAGAACATCTTATAATGCATCTCCTGTAAGTCCCAGCTGCATCAGCCCAGTTGAGAGTCTGAGCAATAGTTTGAATAAACAGAGAGATTTGGCGGAGGAAAAAAAACGTACGATGTGTTACGTCTACGAGCATAGAACCGTTACAGCTAGAATGTGCACTGTAGCATTATACAATGGCTTTGCAACAGTGGATTGTGGACACATTCTGACCCTTCACTAATTTGTCATACTGTACAACCTAAGTGTACAGTATGTTCCTAGGGTGATTCTGACTGAATTTACTACGGTTGACCCATTAGGAGGAGGACATCAAATCTAAGAGCCTGTAATTTCTTGTTTCCACCAGGTGGTTCTATGACTAATCTGTCACCAAAAGCTAAAGGATTTTTCATTGGCCAAATGTTAATAACAAAGAAATAAAGACAGAATAATTAGAATTGTCCACCCTTGGTTAAAAAAAAAATGAATACGTAAAATCAACCTTTTTCTGTTTTGAGGTGCACATGCTAACTCTGATTCAGTCATCGCAACAGTGAATGTCGCCTGAGTGAACACGAATCAACTTGATGCCTTTCATCCAATCTAAATGTAGACAGGACCCTTTGTTGGAAACAAGTTTAATAGGAGTGTCCAGCAATTGCAGTCACCCGATTATCTTTGTAAGTTGATATTATTTTCCTTTGATGAAGTTGCAAGGCGTAATACCAACATTTCCATGTCTGTGGTTATCAGCCAGCTTATATGCTTATTTCAACATATTTATGGCAGGCCAAAAACAGAAAATGAAATCATCTGGGACCAGGAGATTTCTGTGATGACAAAAAAAAAGGCCAGAATCGAGGAATTTTACAAGAAAAATGTTTTAAACTGTAAAATATATTATTATTCTCAATCACGAAAACTGCTTAATGTGGATATACTATATACAAATATGGAAATAATGGCAGGCTTCCCTCACAGAGCAAGGCTTTTCTTCACATTTCCTCAACTGAATGAACAGAATTCACCATGCCGTCTCTACCACATTACACTGAGCTGCATCGTCTGTCCCTCTGCAGGGTTTCACTGGGGGACACTCACACACACAGTTATTTTATGCAATCTGAGAGGCCCAATGAATATAAAAGCTTGAGTCAGAGAAAATTCAGGATGTCATTCTGAACTGTACAAAAAAAACAAACAAACCTGAACCATTCAAAACACACCCAAAGGTTCAAATTGCAGCAAAAACACTATGCGCTGGTTCCACAGGGAAACAAACAGGTACATTGTACAAACTATGTGTATTCACTGAATATGCAGCACATACAGTACAATCTCCGCTGTCACTGAAAGTAGATATAGTACTACAGCCTCTAGTGCAATAGCGACCATAATTGACAGCCAAACACAGTTGCGACTACGTTTGTAATTGTTGCACTGTTGTTATTTATACATTTCAGCTTGTGCAAGGGATATTTTTCCTCCTTGTAATGTACAAATCAAAATAAATAAAACCGATGACCAAAAACTGCAACACAACCTAAATCCTGAGCCCGCTGAACCGTTTTACCCTTAAATCAGATCAATCCATTTCCATGAGTCGGAACTACAATTATTTTACAAAAAGATAAAAATTGTTGTTTTTGAACATACTTAAGCATTTTCTGTGTTAAAAGAGAAAGTGCCACGTTACTTTCCAATACTACTACAACTACTAACATTCAACCAGCACCCTGGAACCTCCAAGGGGATCCCTAGCAAAGCTTCATTATCTGAAGAAGTTCATTTATTTTCATTATTCCTTTAATTACAATTAATACACGACAAAATAACTAGTTTCCCATTTACATTTCAGATGATATTAACTGACGACTTGTTCTCAGAAACTCCTTGCTATGTAAAATGATTAATTCCTTGTAAAATTTGTCATTGTGCCTCACTCATGTCCTTAAAATAATGCCATATCTTATTGGGCATCCTTTCTCTGCTCAAATCATACCTCAAACATATGTGCAGGTGAGAGTCATCTCTCAGTACATGTCATGATATTGCTGCAACACTCATATCATAATTAGTTAACTGTGATTACTCACTGACCGCAGAAGCATTATGCCTGCTTGTTACTGTTAATGTCACAAAACAAGAGTATCATGCAAAACAAAATGAGGTGATATTGATGTTTTATCTTGATATCTTGTTTTAATCATGATAAAAACTTATATGTGTGCATGTGTGTGTGTGTGAGTGAGACTGTGTCTTTCATTTTATCATGAATACTAAAAGTAACAAGGAGCAAAAACACTCATTTCACTATGACACAAGCATGAAATAATTTTGTGCAGACTTGGCAGATTCAAGCACCTTGCAAGGAATCAATAATGTGACAAAAATTATTAACTTCAGCCAACTCACTTGTGATCCTCAGACACGGCCTCAAAACCTTGCACTGTGTGAACGTGTGTGGTAATTTTAAAGAGTCACAGACAGAGAGCAAAATGAGGTCAGAGTTAAGTACACATGCTACACATCTCTGTGAGATGATTCCACGGGGTCATTACTGAGTGAGTCAGCTGCACATCTGCTAGAGTGAAACACTAATTCCTGACCATGGCCACTGGGCTTTCATAAATTTTTGAGGGCAGGTGCGCCTTACATTCCTGGAAGCCAGGAGCAAACATCAGCTTTACTCTACCACCCTTATCTGGAGGTGGGGGTGGGGCTTTGGAACTCACACCAGTGAGAGTGAAGAACTCCACTGATGTATAAATAAAAAAATTCTGTGTAAATTAAATAATTATAACAGCAAATGCAGGGTAGACCTCCAAGGAGCCAGAAGCCAATCCTTTATCGAATGCTGAACTAAAACCCTTGCGCACGAGTTAAGAGATTTCACAGAAGCACTAGAAATATTTCTGAAAAATTCCTAGATCCACATCTGGATCACTCTACACATGTTTGAAATGTAATTTCTGAAAATCTGTTTATTCAAACCCCCCCACCTCCCAATAATAGAAAAAAGACAAGCCACATAACCTCATAGGTGAGGGTTATTGTATTAAGTGTTAAAACTACAGGGTAATCAGGCTCAAGGAAATGATACGAATATGCACAGATCATCATCATGAGCACAAAACTTTAAAAAATAAACTTTAAAAATGGGCTTGCATTTTATTGCTGGTTGAAAAATCACAGCCAAAATGAAAGTTCAATTGAAACCTCTGTAACAAACAAGGCGGAGCACGAGTGTAATCGGGACTTTAGCAGTAATTGCTTATTTTCAAATAATAAGTAAGGTTTTCCATTTTGTTGTCTGTATTTGACATGCAAGTAGAAGTTTCCCTTTGATTGAACGATTCAATTGCTAGCATCATTTATTTGCACTCTACCTGCTGCACCACAGAAGCCAGCACAAAAAAAAAAAAAAAAAAAACCTTCATTTAATTCACCCTACAACACCAATAATGCTGAGTTGCTTTTAACTTGAACTTCCTCTCAGGTCACCACTGTAGCACTAACATGATCAGCCCCACTGCTGGGGCTTAAAGCGCTTCCAATTTAGGATGCTGTCAGCAGCAGAAGTGTTAAACATGGCTCTACCTCCACACTCTCTTATCTATAATTAAAGAGAGTGCCTGACCTGAAATTATGTTCAAAGCTGCTGGTCTGCGGTCAGCCTATCACTGGTCTCGGCCTCTGTCCCCGTGTCTCCATGATTCCAGGTTACCTCGTCACCTCGGCAGCGCACCCAGGAGTTCATAACTCGGACTCAAAACTCAAATATGAATCTAGATACCTCGTTAACATCCATTTGAACTTCCAAGAAAAAGAAAAAAAAACGAGCAGCGAGGTGAGGGGACCACAGAACCGTTTTGAGGTTACTGCAGGTCACCCAACTGCTCCATTTCAAACCTCGTACGCTTTTACACAGCAACACCAACATGCTCGAGGCTGAAGGAATGCGAGGGTACGTTCACCTGTCAGCACAGTAAAAGTGAATATTTGAGATAACCGGGCAAAAGCCAGAAAGACAATAGGCGTTGACAACAAAGTTGGTCTACTCACCGTGACCCCGAGGCTTGGCTTTCTCAAGTTGTTTCCCGGTAAAACATTTTGAAACACTGTTTTCAAAATGTAGGTTCAATTTACTGTGTCGTTTTCGGACTTTCGACCAAGTCGCGTAAATATGAATTTTCGACGACTTGTCATGGAGATACCACAGGTGAGCTGAATCGTAGAAGCTAGAAATTTGTGGCATAACTTCGTCGTATCTTTAACTGAAACACTTTTTTAAGAAAAATCCTCTTCAAAAAATTTTCCAGTGATACTACACAAAACACTGAGGTGAAGTTACTTTTTGTTCGGTTTTGTTCATTTTACAGCGTAAACAAATCAAACACAAGGTGACATTTTCACCGACGTCATTATTGAGGTAGTTCACGCACGTGCAACCACAAACTTGTGTCGCATTCAGGTACGGATAGAAAATTCGAAATGTAGACTTTGTAATTACATTGCCGCCTTTTGAAGATAAACTGCAAATCTGACTCATTCGTATTAATCCCCAATACTAAATTAAGAACTTAAGCCTACTACTTGTAGGCCTAGTAAAATATAGATTAGCATAAAGGGCATATTTCATCAATGTTTGGGGAAGCTGAATGAATGCTACAGCTGTTTTTGATATATTTTTCCAGGGTCCCAATTTATTGAATCTGAACACCTTGTAATTTCAACAAATCTTTAGATCATCTACAGATCCCAGGACCCACAACCTCAGGAAATAACCTGCCATATTCTTGTCTCAGGTCCATTGCTATGTTTGCACAAGTACTCTCATGATGACTTACTTACATAGGCCTGTTTGAATAGAATATCTCAGCTTTTACACTTTTTTTCTCATTTTTTTAATTCCTCATTTATTCAAATTATTTTTTTAACTCTGCACGTTATAGATCATTTATCTTATTTATTGTTTGGGCTTGTGTCGTCCATCAAAACACTGAATCCAAAAAGTCCTGGAATCAGCTGCAATTGAGTTTTCTTGTTTGAGAGTCAGTGCTACCAATTTATTGCTCCCATAATAAATCGTGCGTATATATATATATATATATAGTTATATATATTCACGACTGGTAATATTCTATTCTTGTTCTGTTTGTCTGCTCTATTTTTATTTTTATTTTCGTACCTATTGCTCTCAAAAGAGACACCACCTGAAGTTTCATTGTTAGCTGTGTATGATGACAATAAAGTTCATTCTGGTCAGTTTTTAACAGGGTATGACTGTAGTATCGTGATTTACACGTGTCCACACAAGACTCTGCCACGTTCTCATACAGTCAGCATCATAAAACAGTCATCACACACAAAGACACAAGTGAAACTCTGCAAGTTGTTTTTTTGTTTGTCTTCCACAGTTCAACATTTACACTTTCTACTTGGTGGCATATTTAATTGTCAGCATGATATAAACTTCAATTTCAGTACTTGTCTTGTTTTTGAATGACATAAAATAGTTCCCTATATTAGACATAAACGTATCATATATGAGCTGGTGTTGGAACTGTTAACACACAATCAAGGCAGCACGGTGCTGCAGTGGTCAGCACTGTCCCCTCACAGCAAGAAGGTTCCGGGTTCGAGTCCCGGCTCCAGCACAGGATCTTTCTGTGTGGAGTCTGCGTGTTCTCCCTCTACCTGCGTGGGTTCTCTCTGGTACTCCTGCTTCCTCCCACAGTCCAAAGAGGGGACGAGGCTGATGGATACTCTAAATTGAGCGTAGCTGTGAATGTGAGTGTGAATGGTTGTTTGTCTCTGTGTGTTGGTCCTGTGATGGACCGGTGACCTGTCCAGGGTGAACCCCGCCTCCCGCCCGAAAGCCCCTGGGATAGGCTCCAGCCCCCCGTGACCCTTAACAGGAAAATGGACACAAAATCAAACCCTTGTCCAGAGGCAAAACAGGCCAAAGCCCAAGTGGCTTTTTCTTTTTTTTGTAGCACGACACATCTCCCTCCATTGTGCCCTCTCTTTTGATAGCAGTAACTGTCTCTGGAGTCGGGCAATCAGTGAGAGGGCACAGCCACTTGAACATTAAAGTGGACACATGGGTGACCCTCAAGTCTGATTACTGTTGATGAGCAAACGTGAATGTTCTCTGAGGGATTCTGGAATCTGAGAGTTTTGTCATTTAATTATTATTTTCTCTCCGAGACAAACTGTCCTATAGGCTCTGTGGAAGAATTGATCAATTGATCGTCAGGCAGAATCTCACACTTACATGGAAGTCTAAGTCTAATGGAGAATTTTAGCATCACAGCCAGCGTAACCTCCAGCCCTAATGGAAGCAATGCAGTCATCCACAACAGCTTTTAGAGCTTCCATGAAACTTCCAAGGTTTTTTCAGGAATGAAAAATAAGCCTATGCAATAACTCAAAAAGACACTTGGTTCACAATGTTTCAACTGTGTCTAAAGTCTCACACACTCACGTGTATATTGATTTTTGGTCACTGTAAATGATCATCCTCTCCATAAAAGTGGGAAAAAAGTATTTTTTTAACAAATTGATGGAAGACGTCCATTAAGCTCTTCTGCAGTTATAGATTTTGTGCCCAATTTGATATTTTTTCAACATCAATACAATAAATGTTCATAGAAACACAAAAACAGAGATGCCAGTTGACTTTGTTTGAGGAGCTATGGCAACAAAAACAGTAGGTGTAACAACAAAATAAAACTGAGAAATAGGATTGATACAAATATATAAATAAATTAAGTGGTAGCACAGGGTTATTTGAACCTCATCAAAAGATGATATGTAAGATATGATTGGCATTTGGTGCATTTATATCAGAATCTGTTTGTTTTTCATCTGTCATTATCTCCTTTCCCAGCATTGAAAATTCTAATAAAGGATTATTTTATATTATCTTATCTTATTCCTACAGATTTCATCTTAATTTTTCAGATGCTTTGACCAACTCTAAAGAACTTTTTTTTTCCATTTCACAGTAATAATTTGAATATAATATCATGTACTGCTATAAAGCGAAGCACAAAATGCACTGTGTCAAACTTGATCCTGCAGAAACAACACGTGGAAGCATAAATAGTTCCGTGAAATGATTTTTTAAAAAATGGAATCAAAAACAAGCCCAAAATATGTTGAAGAATAAAATAGAAGTATTTAGTTATTTTGGAGGGTAAACGAATAAAGTGATACATGAAAACCAGTTAAAGCATTCATGTTTTTTAATAACATCTCGGCTGACATGATTTCTGAATTGCAATCTCTTAATATGCAGGGTAAGAGAGTTTCAGGGAAAGCTTTGCATTACCATCTGTTGTGCTTGATCCGTTTTGTCATTTTGAGAGATGAATCCCAGCAAATGTGACTACGTACTGAATGAGTTGCTGCAGAACTTTCAGCTCTGTTTTTTTCTTCCAGCACTTTTCTAAAGCGCTGTCAAACCTGCCATCCCACAGAGACGGACGTGATTAGCCCGTACCAGACATTCTAAAGCTTGTTTATTCAACATGATTCATTTTACCAAGCGCCAGACTCTGCAGTGAATGGAAGCATAAAAGAACCTGTTTGGATTACAGAATCAAGTTTCTGTCCATTGTGGTCCTTTTATATATTTATATATTTAAAAAATCCAGATGCACGTACTAACTAACGTAACAGCAGGGTCACTCACGCTGTCTCTACCTACAACTGCAGTTTTGAGGAGGTTTCCTTGGCAACCAGGGTCATATCGTCTCCTCACTGGGGAGATGCTCTCAGTGCTCCTCAGGTGAACGCTGTCTCTGCTCAGTCTGGACCATATTTCTATAACGTTCTCTGCTAGGCTACAAGTATATTCATGTAATACAACTGCTTACTACTGAAGATAGTTTAGGTTAAATACTTCATTCAGTACTGGTTTTGCACGTTTCATCCATCATCACATATACAGTCTTTTGGAGTAATATTTGTTATATCCATTCTTCCAGTCTCTCTTCAAAAATATGCACCTGATCTCTAATTTTCACAGTGATTTTTTTCTCCATTCTACATTTCTCACAGACAAGATCCTTTTATTTGACATTAATTTTCTTCTTTTAACAACTTCCTTGTTATTTATTTAATCATAGCTATCCTTATTATCAAAATGATTCCTTTTTGATCTCTTCTAGAATCCCCCCCCCCAGCATTAAAAAGGCTTCTCTTAAAGAAATCCCAAACATTTTTGACAACACTTGGATAGAATTTTCCCAGATGACATTTATTACTTTGCATGACAAAAATATGTGGCTGTGGTTTGCCAACTGCTCACGTTATCATCATCTTGACATTCCACCATTAAACGTACCTTCAAATATTCCTATCTTATATTTCCTGTATTTATGAGTCAGCCTAAGGGATGTTTGAGAAAACAGATCATTAATGTAACTGCAGGGTCAGATTAATGATGCCTCCCTTTATCTCTGCAATAATCTGCTTTGTCACCAGCTCCAAAATTGTTCAACACATTTCCACCTCAAGAACTTTATCGTTCTAAAAATAGTGACTTTTTAGGTTGTGTGAAATATGAAGCACTGGCTGGCTCGCATCATCTACAAATTGCACATTTCAATGTGCACTTTTGAAACGAAACTATCAGCTCTACTGCTGACTTGTGTGGAGGTGTGCTGGCCTTGGTGCTGAAATGCTCCAGAGGACATTTGGCAGGATCTCAAAAACAAGTCAGCACCACGGTCAGTGCAACCAGCGTTCCTAAAGAAAATAATCACAGCAGTTTAAGGCAATAGTACTCAACCCCCTACACACTTTAGACTTAAAAGAACATCAAAGGATATAAAACACATTCTCTGCTAACATGTACAACTAAAATAGCATAGCCGTACAGTGTTACAGGCCTGTAAGTGAAGATTTCTATGTTTGTTGCTGCAGCCAGCTTGCACCTAGGATGGGTAGTGCCAACAAGTAGGTGGGGCATTTTCCATGTCTGATGTCAAACTCCAGGTTGAAATTATATATGGTCTTTTTTGAGATTTTCTGAAAGGTGGAATTAGAAAAGAAGTGACGGATTGGATTTTTCTCAAACAGAGGGGGTCTGTATAGAGGTCTCTAATACATATATACACCGGAAATCCATGAAAAATGAATTTGGCATAGTATGGCCCTTTTAGAAAAAAATTGTAAGAGCTGATAGTCAGTGCTAATTTTCACAGTTGTAAGGTTTGACTCTAATGCAATCAATAAAGTCCATGCCAAGGCAAATTATATCACTGTTAAACAATGTAGAATAAAAAAAAAGGGCAAACCAGCCAAGTAAACTTTGAGAATAAAATCTCATTGAAAACCTCTTAGACATGTGTCATATAACAATATAGGATTGCTTATGTCATATATGTTTGGAAAACTGCATATATGCTTCTTCTTCTTCTCCTTCTTCTTCCTTGTATTATTGACCACAAATCCTTGCCCTTCAGGGCACAAGAAACTGGCGAAGTAATAAAGTGGAAGGTAATATACTGCCCCCTACCAGTGGGGATTGTGAAATATGATGCAAGTTTTTCACACCCTTTTGAAATTGTACATTGAAATATGTCTTTAAATTACTTTCATGTTTTGTTAAAAGAAAAAAAACAACTCGTGAATTGCCTGGTTAATGAAAAATGCCAACTCTCCATGCCTTGCAAGCTCTTAAACTATTTACTGATCTTATCAGAAATTTGGTATCGCGCATTTTGAGTTTTGCCATCTTGTCTGAAATAAAGTGCTTTAATTTTTAAATGGAACAAAAAAATCGGGCCAGTTACGTTTCATTGTTCTTGTTAGGCATCAAAATAGTGAATGAGAATTAAACCGTGAGAAACTCAAAGTAGCATGTCGCAAGAGAGATTCAATTTCAAAATAATTAGAGGAAAAATATTCACCAAAGGTCACTGTAGTCAAATACAGAACAATCTGAATACAGAAGGACTAATGAGCTACAAGGGAACTAATCACTAAAGGATAAGAACAATCTGGATATTTCCTGCCTTTATGAATCAGCCTCAGGGATGCTGGTGTTGTGGTGAAAACAGGTATCCAGTGAATAATACCTCTCCGTATCTCTGCAATGACCTGCTTTGTTTCGCATGTGGCCTGATTGTAGGATCCCGCAGGCAAAAAAAAAACTGATTAAAGCCCCTCATTCTAGACAGGAAAGTATATATCAAAGTCTAACAATGGGATCAACAGCAGGAGGTATGGACCCCTGCTTTTTTTCAACAAAGTGACGCAGAGAGAAATCCACTTTTTGTGACACACCACAAAGTACTGGCCCAGATATAGTGAGGGTGGGGCTAATGCAGGACTTCATTCTGAGATTCCAAACTCGGGGTGAAATCCTGCCCAGAGAGATGCACCAGTAATCAGGCGGGACGCATCTCTAAAAAGAGATACACATTTTCAGCCTCAAGGAGCAAAAAGAGACTCACGGAGAAGTAGGCAGAGGTTTGTTTGGTGCGTGCATGCGTGTGTGTGTGTGTGTGTGTGTGAGAGAGAGAGAGAGAGAGAGAGAGAGAGAGAGCAATCAACTCCATCTTGGCAGCTATAAATAACAGGAGCAGGATATTACATCAACCTCTGCATGGGCACAGGACATATTAGGGGCAGAGAAGCTCAGTCTGTGGAGTTTGTAATGCCCTCGTGCACACGCTCATTATTACTGCTTATTGCATGAAAGGTTTCAGCAGTCAGAGTGTTGATTTGTTTTAAAATGCATGCTGAGTGTTCTTGTACCATTTTAAAATTGGATGACAGCTAAATCCCCTATAAGCTTCACATGTGGTTCATTAGATTTTAATGATATTGTTCAAATAAATAGGTCCTGCAATTCTGAATCGCAAGAGGCCCCAGAACACTTTCCCTTTTCTTAAATCCTAAATATTAAAAACAGTCTTAAGAGTGTCTGAAATCTCTTACTCTTGTCATAACATGAGAAAAATACGGCCCCAAGCCTCGATCCGCTCCACTCACCATCCCCAACCTGCAACATCCTCAAAGGAAAATAGAGTGACCCCAAAATCAATAGAGCACAGCATTCATTTTAATGAATTTTGAAGTAAATAGGATGTATTCAGAGCTGTTTAAATTGATTCAACCACAGTGCGCTGTGGACTCCAGTTGAGCCTAGGAACGGTTACACATTTAAATTTAAATTATCCACATACAGTATGAAAAAAATGTAGTCATACTAACAATGATTTATGGAAGCTCAAAACTATGGGCTACTGAAAAAAACAGCTGAGCATTTGTCCCCTGAGTCATGCCAATCACACATAGTGAAGTCGCTTCCACCCGGGTCATTGCCCTTCGCTGTCACGAGATCTCAACTCGGGACACCCATGGGAGAAAGGGGATCTTACAAAACCTTCAAAGAAAGATCTAAGTTGCTTCTTGCTCCTGAAACAACAACATTCAAATGCACGACAGCAGCAGCATTGTACTTCGCAATGGTGATTTAACTCTGCCCTACGACAGACTGGCAACCCATTCAGGGTGTTACCCCACCTCTTACCTAATGTCCCCTGGGATAGACTCCAGCCCCCCAGTGACCCTTAATGGATAAGCTCTTTGAAGGGAGTCTGGTTCGATCCTCTTGTAAGACCCATTCTATTCTGGCATCTTATTGGAAGAATTATCTCATCTCGGCCACCTCCACTATTGGGATGTTTTTAATTGGCACTGAAGTTTGGCACCTGTTTCCTCCAAATCCGTCAATCCCTTCAGTGAGAAGATTTATGGCATTTTGGGTACAACAATAAAATGAAGATCTCTCACTTTGTAGGACTTTATTTCACCTGAATAATCAGTGAAAAAAACAAACAAACAAACCGGACTGTCCATTTACGTGACAACATTAATTCAATGAAACAGTAAAACCCGTCGACAGCACCTCAAACTAGCACCTTCAAAATGACATCATAATAATGATTGACTCTTCCAATAAACAGATTCACTAAAATCTGAACATTATCATTCTCTATTATGAGACTTTTGTGTCATATACATTGAAAAAGAAAAAAAAACAACTCCCAGGGGTTGTAATATTTGAGTTGATCTGTCATTTCTCCTAACCTCTCATGTATATCATGTTACTCCGGAACATTCCTTGGTATTTGTAGTTCAAATCAACAACAGATCTTAGTAAACCAGGCAACAAATACATCTGAACCTCTGATATCCTGTAACGTTTTTGCTCTGCAATTATCAACACACAAATCCAAAAATGGAGATTGATTTCCAAAATGCACATATTAATATCCATCATTTTTTTCATATTAATGTACACTAAAAATCTCACTGAGCCTCTGCAAAAAAATCCCAACTCTTATTTAAACTATTCACGTCTTTTTTTTCCTAACACAGATATTCATCTAAAATTACTGACCATGTGCAACAACCAATAAATCCAAACACCCACATGAATCAGAACACTAAGTCAGAATCCAATATCACGTTCACCAACAATACTCATTTCTCATGCAAAGCACATCAAAAACTCAACAGAATAACTCAGAGTATAATCCAATCATACTCATCAGGGCTTTCATTAGTGCCACCTACAGTTTGTAATCAGCATTTCAGCAAGTCTCTGAATTGCAAATAACCTTTGCATAGCGTCTCTTTTTGATTTTACATGTTTGTGCACTCCACCCACATTCCCTTGGTGTGTATTAGGACTTAGGAAAAACCAGAAGGGACAGTTAAACAGCCCACACTCAAGAAGAAAGAGAGATTCTCTGTCCTGCCTCCTCCCTTAAAGCCTCCTCCTTTCCCCTGCCAGATATAAATGAAGGTGCAGCATATTCAACATCCATTTATAGAAAGAGAAGGAGTTAGGAAAAGAAAGCAAAGCAATTGTGCCCTCCTTGTTATAATAATAATAATTATAATTATCATTGCCGTCGTTTTCATGATGTTTGCTAGATTCAAGAAGCTGAAACTAGAGGATGAAATTGAACAAAAGAAGTAGTATCATCGGATATAAAAATCTGTAAATGACATACATTATCTGAATATATACTGTAGATACTGTACCACCACCCGCAACATCCATGATATATACATACATATATATATATACACATATATATATATCGCATATTCTCTATGTTATATAGATCACATATTCCAAAAATTACATTTAAACAAGCTTTCTAAAAATGTCTTTTTTATTTCTCTACTGTATGTAAATTGGAAAATAAAATCTTAATAAATTATTTACATGTAATGTCATTTTGAAATGTTTGTATTTTTCATTTAAGTAATAAGATGGCAATTAGTCCTTACATTTAAGAGGTAATAATGAATAAGAGCTAGTTACAGAGACTTCATCCCCCCGTTTACATCTGCACGGTGGGAATCGTATGTTTTCATTGGGTTTAGTGAACTACTTGTTACCATTGGTTCAGTTGAAGTGGTCCCGCTGGATGAAAGAGCAGGACCCCGGCGTGCAGTTACCAAACCATCTGAAGCTGCCAGATGGCATAGTGGTACAGAGAAAGCTGAAGCCTGCTGCTTAGCTCAGCAGGGGGACAACAACCATCACAGCTTGTGTGTGAGTGTGTGTGTGAGTGTGTGGAGTCAGTACCAAAGATTAGCTCCTGCAGAATCCCTTGAAACCACTTCATGTGCACGCAAACACACAGCAAGCTACAAAATGGTCACATGCACACAGGGTGTCTCTTTGAAAGATTACACACGCACACACACACACACACACACACACACACACACACACACACACACACACACACACACACACACACACACCCATATGGCCTGTTTGTTGTCAGTCAAACCAAACATATATGTTGATGATACACAGTGATGCAGTAGCAGGCCGGAGAGGTGTAGCCAGTTAACCGATTCAACATGTAGCTTTTGTGTGAGAGGACAGAATGAGTGGAAAATGTTTTCTCTCTGTAAATTATTCTGTTAAGTCAGTTGCAAAAGAACTGAACATGTGAATGAAATGCTCAGTGGCACAGTTTTGTAAGTGATTTGGTTAAGAAACCTCGACCTGGAGGCACTGGTCTGTTTGTCAGTGGCAGCTCATGACTCCCGTTCATGTTGTCTGTGTGTTAGCGGACAAACTAGCAAAGGCACCTGCAACCGCATTTGCAAAACCATGCATTACATGGTTTGTGTATTTAGGACTTAGGAATTTCTGTATACTAGGCTGATTGATACTCTAAATTGACCGTAGGTGTGACTGTGAGTGTGAATGGTTGTCTGTCTCTATGTGTTGGCCCTGCGATGGACTGGCGACCTGTCCAGGGTGAACCCTGCCTCTCGCCCCAAAGCCGCTGGGATAGGCTCCAGCCCCCCGCGACCCTTAACAGGAAAGAAGAGGAAAGAAAGAAGAAGAAAATGGATGGATGGACGCATGGAATTTCTGTATTTAAAGATGACTCAAAGAAGGATCCGCTAAAGTCAAATACTAAAATCAAAGACTTCTGAGGTCGTCTAAAGCTTTATTTACTGTATAGTTGTGTAAAACTGACATCATAACCTACAGCACAGCCTGACGTGCACCTCAATAATCATAAAATAACATTTCCTCTGATGTCCTTTTTTTTAAATTTAGCCTTTACTTGAAATGGACAACATCTATCTATGAACATCAGTATAACACTTTAAATATGCCACAGCTCGCAGACACGCAGATTAACATTCACATTTACTTGGCAGGTACATAACTATAAAAGACCAAAAAAGGACAAAAGTACAAAATACATCAACATTACAACAGGAAATATGACAATAAACAGTTCAAGGAACCGTCTGTAAAGCATGGATAAAGGTTAGAGGTTGACTTAAAGTGCAAAAATGAATGAGTAAGATCGTCAGTTATCAAGCAAGAAGTCTAAAAACGTTGTGTAGCTCAAGCTGTTTGTCTCTGAGCAAAGTGACTGTGAATGAATATACAGTATTTGAATTCAGACTTAAGACGCCACCTTGGGCTCTGACTTCAATAAACAAACGAGCGACTAAGCGAATGAATGAGGGACTGAAGACATGACTGTGGAACAGGACTGGGCTCCTGGAGAATCACTACATGCCCGCTTGTCCAGTTCTACATTATTGTGGATTTTCAATCCCAACACTCACACTGACAGTTGACAGAAGGCGCTAATCCAGACATTTGGATGCGATGTATCATCATTTGACACACAAGAGGAAAATCCCAAAGCACACAAGCGAGGTGTCAGATATTATATTAGAGAACTTTCTGATGATGACTTTCTGTAGATGTAAACCCAACGAAATGAGAGCTGAAATGAGCCGAAAAGCCAACAAAATAAAAGGCTGATGACTTGAAAGGTAAAAGAAATCGTTTGAGATCTTTGGACAAAAGGTGACCTACGTTAGAAACTATTGTCACCCGACAATGAGCTGACAGATTCTTGCCTTTTAATTTAGTATTCTATGTCTACAGTATAACTACAACATGTTATCATGTACATGTAAGGGTTTAAAGTTAAGGGTTTGTGGCTGTTCGGTGTCCACGCACTTCTTCTTTGTTTCTTAAATTAAATTTTTCTTCTTCAGTGTTCAAGTACGTCATATATTAATATCTTCGTCATCGTCTTAGTATAGCTTTTGACACAACCAAACAAAAATAAATAAATAAATGGATAAATGGATAAGTAGGGTAGTGAATAAATAACAGAAAAAATCAATAGATAAAACGAACAGACAAAAAAAAACTACAACACAATTCTCTCCATTACATGATTATGTACACCTTAACATAGAGCAATCAGCCATCAGGCAACACTTGAATGCTCTAAATTAGAAAGAACATATAACAAAATCGACACACGTCTATCAGACTCATTGAGATTAAATTTAATAATATGAGTTGCTTTTCAACAGAAACAACAAAACCCCAAAGTACAATGAATGAGGACGTAAAGTACATGGTGGAAGGTGAGACGTGAAGAGAAATGTGAGCCCCAAGAGCCCCATCCAGCTGGTGAGCAGCTTTGTCATTAAGAGTGAGGCTTTGAAACGATCCATCAGAGTTTTCTTTGGGGAGGGATTGTGGAAATCCAGACATTACTTTCTCTCAAGGAGAGGCTTGTGGATCAAGCCCAGAGACGAGGACTATTGGCTGGGGACAAGAACTCCTCCGACTGTTTCTTTGAAGTTTGTGTTTCCATTGACTTTTGAAAAAAAAAAACAAAAAAAAAACTAATTTTCCTTTTTTATTTTTAGAGCTTTCCCTCCTTCATCACACCAACAAACACTGTCGCCACTGTATTCAGATCAAGCCTCTGGTGGAATGATTGAACAAAGTTCAACAATGCCTCGTCATATTTATACTGGAAAAACACTGAATAAATCATAAATGGTCGTATTTTTTTTTCTTGATTCCATTCAGTGAGTACTGTGGCTGATGCCCAGAGGCAGTTTAGTTTTACTGTCGTCCATTACCGCATGACATCACCATCATTATTATGACACATGCAGCTAAAGACAGTTAGCTTTGCCACTTTTTATAGCTCAATAGCAGGATATCTATTACCTACTGTAATTCCATGTCAGGCATCATTGCGCACTGTGATAAACTAAGATGAGAACATGGTTGTAAAGCATGTAATTTATGTGCCACTTAAAATTTGAATTTATAAATAGGTGAAAGCTAATGGGCTTCTTAGACATGTGAGGTGAAATACATTTGTGTCTTTGTCATCCGTGAGCAAAATCACACACAAAGACACAATCAAAAAAATGCACCAAAAGACCTGGAAATAACAGTCTACAGTTGATAGACATCAACAACGGACATAAAATATTCAGTTAGTCAAGTCTCTGGCCTCCTTGAGACCAATATTGTACTTTTAACTACACAACGTGCAGGGCACATAATTGGTACATGCCCAGTGACAAGCATTTGGGACTTTTTAGGTGCACAGTAGCACCTCTAGCTGTCCTGTCCTGTCCTGTTCCACAAGTAAATTGTTTGTTCATCACTTCCTACCAAGTTCTGAGTTGCCTTGGGATCAGCAACCAGTTTGACAAAAGTAAACCAACACATACAGATAGTGTAGGTTAAGAAAAGAGTGGGCTGGGTGTGAAAGGTGTGCAGTATGGAGGAGGTGGATTTGCTTGTCAAAATGAAGCTTAAATGTTACATAGTTGGATGCTGTGGATGCGGATTAAGATGTTATTTAAATGCGCAAATGGCTTCAAAGATCCAAAGGCATCACCTTAAGCCTATTTATGCCTTCGGAGGATCAAGAAATTTCATCAAAAGCTCTTAGGATGCCATTTAAAAAACCTTGAGGCATCACCATTGAGTTTAGAGGTGTCAGAAGGATCACAAAAGACGTTCGTCTTAACCTCATGTGACCAAAGGTATTTCATCTATCATGTAATTTTCTGAAGTCACAGAGCAACACCTGTGAACATCCACAAACATGCATCTGTCAGAGAACAACAGGAAAGCCTGCTCAACTGCAGCTGACAGGACAAATGATGTCTACAAGCACGACAAAGTAGGGACACGTTTCTCCCTGGTGAAATTCATCAAGATGGAAATCTGACTCCCTCCTCTTGCTCATCTACAGGTTTCGAAACATCAAAATCTAAACTAACGATGCAACACCTCAAAACATAAGGAGACCCACAGACTCAATAATATCCTTTAAGGCTGAAAATGTGTCACTTGAGAATCCAAGCGAGTAATTTTTAAGGCAATCTCAGAAGCCATTGGCTACATGTGACAACGTAACCTCTGTAATTCAGGGTTCTTTTTCCAGACTCTGGATTTTGGCAAATGCATTCCCCCCACACGGACTGTTAACGTGGATGCAATCTTGTCCAGTTCAAAGGTGAGTGGTCAAAGCTACTCAAACGGAAAATGAAAACTAGAAGCTTCCCTGTCCCGATATATTCTTCCTTGCCAGAGGATTATGGATTCATGTTCAGAACCTGTTATTTGTATTATATTTTAAAATACTATCTTTGAGGCTACAGATGCAGGCTAGAGGTTTTCTAAATACTGGATGTAATATATATATATATATATATATATATATATATATATATATATATATATATATATATATATATATATATATATATATAGTTGTCTCAAGGAATGTCATGTAGAAACCTACGTATAAATATATATATATATATATATATATATATATATATTCATATATGAAGGTCTACAAATGACCCTCAGCCATTCCAGTTCTGTAAATATATATGTAATCTAATAGACAGACCTTACTTAATGATTGGCAGATGTCATTTAGGGTTAAAGATGCCTTTTCTTCTTCTCTTTTTAGGAGACAACAATACTTGACTGGTGAGTAGCTGCCACAAATAACTATTGTATCTATATGCAAAATTACTTTCTCTATGTTTCATCTCTCATGTAAATCAAAACAAGCCAATGCAGTTTCAAGAAAGCTTTATTTGTTTGTACCTAAATAAGGTACAGGCTGATGTAAATTTACAGGATCCGGATAAACAGTGCAATAAAAAGTGAACAAGAGCCTATTGGAGGAGGAGAGAGCGAGAGAGAGGGAGGGAGGGAGAGAGGGAGGGAGAGAGAGAGGGAGGGAGCCGTGGAGCTGAAAAGTCAGGCGGCGACTGTGATATGTGAGGAGCTGGGAACAGTCAGTCATCTGTGAGAAGTGTCCCTGTGGTCTGATACTTTTCATTCATTCACACAGAGAATTAATGGCACGCCTTGGCTATTTCAATTCACCAGTGCATCAATCAGTTCACAATTCCTTAGCATCCTGAAGGCTACGGAGGCAGATCCCCCAATGACAAAATAAATGTTGTGACACTTGCTGTCAGGGGCTGCTTCATGTTGGAAACTGAAAGAGTTATTGTGGTTCGTAAAAGGAAATAGACGAAGCCAACTATGTCATTTCTTTGCCACTTTGGCTTTTCCACTTGGTGTTCATGTGACCATCACGCCTCCAGAGTGTCTAACAACCAATAATATTTGCTTCTTGACAAAAAAGGTATGTCTAAGGTTAACAATAGGAATAAGGGGAGGTACTGATATTGAAATATTATGGTGTAATAGTTATTGTACTCTATCAACTTTTTTTTAATAGGAAAGAAATTGACTGCATTTATTAATCGACAGTACAGCACTGAACATTACAGTGAGTGGAAAAAAAATGTCGTGAGCTTGTTTGAGGCTAGACAAAGATTTAACATTTAACATTACAAGTGCTTTAATCACTATTAGAAGAGTCCCTTTTATGAAATGAAAACTGCATACAAAGCAACATGTCATTAAAGGACTTCAGTGTCTTTACTGACTTTCAAAAACCTTTGTGATCCACCCTTGGCTGTGTATTCATTTATGCATCTTGAGATCTTTTTGGCTCTTGCATTTCTAAGCCTTTCTGTTTATTGTCTTTTGGTCCGGCTGGATTTTGAAATTACATTAGCAATAACTACTGCTACTACTACTGCTACTGCTACTGCTGCTACTTTGAATGCGTAACACTTCTTTCATTTAGCTGGAATAACTTTCTACTTCCGTGTGTGATATACACATTGAGTTCCAACCTTAAGGCGATCTGATTGACCAAATTTTGAACGCGGTGCTGACAAGATGCCCGGACACAGAGTGCATGTTAATTGTTAATGTGTGTTCTAGAGTGGAACTTCCCCTCCACTCAATTCACAGTGATGTCCTGGACTAAATGCCGCGCGCAGCATCCGGTACCACGGGTATTACTCAGAACTCCCACTAGTGCTCAGCAATGTGTATCACCTTCCAGACTTAACCAAGAAAATGCATGTTGATAAAAAAACAACAACCCTGCAAGCGATGATTAAATCCAACGAAGTCCATAGTTTCTTTCGCTCACTCGCTCACTCACACTTAAATGTGTGTGTGTCTGCATGCTCTGATGCTTCTCTTCACACTTAAACACACACTTTCAGACACCCTCAAAACACATGAGTGCATTTCCCACAAATGTGGCTGTCAAGCATGAAGAAGCTTTCATTGCCCTCGTACTGAGGTGCTGCTCCATATTAAGAGAGCGTGATCAGCACTTATGAAGCCTCCTCAGCCAGATGAGGTGCTCACAGACAACTCCCCCGCATCATCACAGCAACTCTCATTAAATCTATTTGCATAACAACTAATAGCCAGTGGTTATAACTCCCCAGCAGAAAGACCAAGAGTAGAGCCTGGTCACATGATCCAACTCCCAGCTGTTAAGCAGCAGCTCATCTAGGCTTTGGCACCGTAAGACATACGATACACATCTGAAAAGCATTTAGAACTGGTGTATATATTCACCTGCAGTAATTTAGCAAGAGGAAAATGCGATAAGGCCGTAGGCGAGAAACCCGTTCTAGATCAAGAGTCTCTCTCTCTCTAAAAGACATTATCTTTACGGTGCGCTGTTGAAACGAACCCTCTCTAATCATTCAGTTTAGTGCCTGCTGGGTAGTTGAGCTGCATGTATAGATGTCCTGCAGTGGAGCGTTGCACAGCTGAGCAAAGCCACAGGCTTCAAGAGAAATTGTACAATGCTGTGATGTTCGAAGCATTAATTTGATAGGACTCCTCTGGGTTTTTTTTTAATGAAATTTCATTCCTGAAAAATAGATTAAGTCTCAAAAAATGAAATCCCTTGACTCTATTTGCTACAAGTGGTGGACACTCTGGTGTGTGAAAAGAGCGTAAGTACAATCACCTTGCTGTGCCTGCATGAATATTGGCAGGGTCATTCTAGGATGGAAAATGAATAAATGAAATGACAACGACAACAACAACAACAACAACGATAATAGAGTAGGGAATGTTATTTAGTGTAGCATTCCCTCCCAAATTGTTCATTTGTAACTGAAAAAAAATAGATTTTCATCAAGTTAACGCTGGTTATTTTACAGGTAGAAATAAAAACAATTTTTTACAAATTTTTAAACCAAAGAAAATGTTTTCTGTAAAAAAACAAAACAACAACAACAACAACACACGGCTCCACTTTCCAGGGTGAATGACCCTCATCACACCTCATACCAGCCAATCAGCATCTGATTCCATAGTTAAGGGGAAGTTAAGGAATACTTCAATGAACAGCTGGTCCAAACAGGAAGCTGTTTAAAGGTAGTTAATGGTAAAATGAGGTTAATCCAATGTTGTTGTTTTTTTCTTAAATTTATTCGTTTTTTTCCTTTCATACACATATCACACCTTGATCTAGAGAATATTTATTTTTAGAATAAAAATAGAGTTGATTTTCTGGGAATATTTTTTTAATCCTTTTTTTTTTTAATTATTATGTTTATATTATCTCGATCACATCTCAAATATCTCTCAGCAACATGGTAATCTCAGCCAGTCAAATCTGGATGATATGTGACAAAAAAGTTTTGGATGAAGGTCTTTGGGTCCAACTTTTCCTCACAAAGAAACATCAGGACAGGAGGGAGTGGGAGTGATGATGCTTGCTTTCCCCCCAGATCACCTTAGATCCACAGCCTGATGCTCTCCATGATAAAGAATAGAGTGAAAATCAACCAGACCAACTGTCACAAGGCCAAATACACACATGGTTCAGGATTGCAGCAATGTAAATCTTTATTTTCTTGGAGCTCAAGCTACTGTACGTAACAGCCTCATTCTTGTATTTGCTCCAGACAGAGAAGAGTCTGGATTTCTTGGTAGGAAAGCATAAACAAGCAGTTACCTAAGTGGGGGCAGTTTATCATCTTGGAATTCTTCCGGTACCGACAATTTCTCCTGTCTACATCTTGACCTTTGCTTTTAGTGTAACTCTTCTTTCCAAGATCAACACCTTCAAGAACACAAAATAAAACAGGCCTCCATGTGTCGCCCCCTCCATCTAAGGCGACCCGCTGAGAGGGAAATGTTTATTTCTGTTACCATCTTTTCCAGCTTGAAGCTATGAAAGACATCTCATGATCCAGCAGTGCATTCTTCTCACATAGCTGCGAATGAAACACCAATGTGTGTAGAGCTCTACAGAGCTCTGGAATCAGTGAGGTGAGAACCATCTGCTGCCACCTAGATTAGATTTCATTCACTCAAACCCTGAAATACACCTTCAAATATAATATTTGACAAAATCCTTCAGTGTCCCTTTAATGGAGGGGAGATTGTAGAAAGAGTGAGACCAGTATAAATAAACCCATGACGACCGATCAGCACCACAGAGCAAGTAGGAGGTGACAAGGTGCAGCCAATGTCCCCGAGACCTTGTTTGATGAAGAACACGCCACAGAATGTTTCAACCTCACACTTACTTCAACTACAACAGAGAAGGAGGTAGGAAAGGACAAAGTAACAACAAAATAACAGGGCCATCAATCAAATTGCTGCCATCTGTGGTGGAAATTTTCAGAAAATAAATCATTCTACGAGGCAGCGCTTTTCACTCAGAAGGGGTGTCTTCAGTCTTCTTGCAAATGTGTCCAATGATTCCCACTGGTTATACATACAGGATGTTCAGTCACTGCTCCTGCTCAAACATAGTGGTAACATCTTGGAAAACAACTGACTGTCCTCACATGACACGAGCCGTCGTACCGATTCCATTGACATGGCCCCTGACCTGAAGGCAGAACAAATGCGATATGATCCCAATCAACCCATTACACTCCGTGACAATGCAAATAACATGAAAAATCACTTTTGTTCCACTGTATTTGTGTCAACCTGTGCCGGTTAAGACTGTTGTGTGAATTGCACATGTACATGTTGTGTCAGCATCTCTGCCTCTTCCAGCCAAGCAGCGAGGGAAACACCATGTAACACCAAAAGACGACTTTGTCAATAAAACACTAAATTGCCTCTTGTATGGAGCTGCCTACTGGCACTTCTGCCTTCTGACCCAAGATCTAATGTGACATTTTCACAATGGCAATGTGCTGCCAACTCACACTTAACACACACATACATGCATGCGCAAGGAATACGCATGACTACACATACAAACGGGATTCTGAATGTCAGTCTTTTTCAACTGGAGCTTGAACTGTGTGCCATTATTTGATCATTTTATGCATAAAACCTCATTAAAATTCCGTAATAATGACAAATCCGTGGGTGAACGCTGATGCATCCATAATTAGAAACAGATGAGGACAAAGGTTTCTACTCCACACCAGGATAGCATTGACAAATCCTCTGGTACATATATAACGATAAAAAAATGATGCTATCAATCAAATCTAGGATGACAGCACTTCCATTCTCAATGAAAAGACAATATCAATACATTGATTTATTTTTCACAGATGCGTGTAATTGAGTGTGTGTGCGTGCGTGTGTGTGTGTGTGTGTGTGTGTGTGTGTGTGTGTGTGTGTTCATTTTATATCACCCTGAAGCCCAAAGCACAATCAAGTCTCTATCACTGATGATACTGAGCTGGGTGAAACAGACTTTAAAATATAATGACCAAAAGATCACGCACAAATGTGACAGATTTTATTTGTGTGTCATCTCCATCAGAGAAACTATGACCTGTAATTAACGGCAGTCTGGCAATGAGCTCATTTACAGCAACTTCTCCTTCTGGGATAAACAATTGACCAATTCGAGCAGAGGTCTTTGTCCTCTTTTTTAGCAGACACTGCTCATTCATTAGCCACGTCTCTTACCAACAGAGTGATTTTTACTTCATTGACGGAGGATCCTTTTCAATATGTCAATGGCATTTGGCTCTTTGATGAAGGATTAAAAAGACAGAATAAGTGAATCATTTCTGGAAATATGAATAAAAAAATAGACCTTAAGTGTAGGTGGCTCGGTGGTGCAGTGGTTAGAACTGTCGCCTCACAGTAAGAAGGTTCCTGGTTCAAGGTTCCTGGTTACTCTAAATTGACGGTAGGTATGAATGGGAGGGTGAATGGTTGTCTGTCTCTATGTGATGGACTGGTGACCTGTCCAGGGTGAACCCCGCCCTTCCCCCGAAAGCTGCTGGGATAGGCTCCAGCCCCCTTAATTCATGTAATTTCCACATGTATTTTAACCCACTTCCATTTTTTTTTTGTCCATCTTGAAGCAGCATGATGTAAAATCTACAGGATTTAAATATTTACAAAAAAAAACCCAACTTGGTGGAGTGGTGTTCAACATGGGCCATGAAACTTTAGTGGCTGATATGTTTTCATTATTTATTTTGACCTTGGTAAGGTGAGCGCCCAACAGAGTGCTTTTCAAGTTATCTGCTACTTAAAAGTCTTCTGAGTAAATGTGCTACAAAACACTTATTCATTTCCTCCTCTGAAAATGTGCATCCTATCCTCCAATTCATATTTCATGAAGATGTATTCAGCCTGATGCACAATATGTTCCTTTTAGTCATTTTGGACCATCCAAAGAAGCTTCTTAATATATAAAAACCTAAAACCACCTCTGCAGACACAGGAAGAGAGAAGGATGAGGACAGTTACACAAAACATTCCTCTATTCTCTAAATAAAAACAGGAACTAAAGGAGAAATTTGAATTAAAGATATTTAGGTCTATTTGTACCTTCTGTTTCTCACATTGTGAGATGTCATGCTATCCAGGTCTAATATGACAGAGATTCTTAGCTGTCTTTTTTCTACGATTTGATTCATGAATTTGAATGATTAAAAAACGAGATTAATGTCGTCAGTCACAAAACAAAATTCAGCAAATAATTTCGTTTTTAAATTGTATTGTAATGAACAATAACAGGACAAATCAACAAACGGACAAAAACCCATGGTTGAATTGTAGTTGTAGTTTTTAATCATTCTCCCTGTAATGACATAAGGAATATTTCTTCATGTCTTCATCCATGCTAAAAATAACATCAAATCAATTTCCGCAACAAAAGGTGAAGAGAAGAATTCAACAGACGTAACAGGAGACAAGAAAAGGACAAGAAAAAAAAATGCAATTGGACCCAGAACTTACAAAACAGCCTTTTTTAAGGGGTGTCAACTCCTTGAAATGTTGCGCTGACACACATGTACTGCTGCGTGTGTAGCTCATAAATTGATTGACAAAACAGACATATACATATACACACATGGCAGCTGTTCATTGCAGTCGTGCTTAAAAGAACAACATCAGTTTGTAAGCACCTGAAGAACCTGCCTCAAATCATCATGACTCAAAGGAGATAGTGAATCCCTGCGATGTGATGGAGCATGGCTCTCATAGAACTTCCAGTTAGAGTAATTAAATTAAAATTAAACATCTCCAGAATTCATCACCTGGCGATAGAGTCAAACCAGCTTATCAAGAAAATTCATCTGCCCAAAGCTTGTAACCATGTGGTTTAGGCTTTCTCATAATCGAGGTGAATAAACAACATTTTGTAGAAGATGTGCTGTGTTCAAAATATTCCTTTTTTTATGGCAAGGAGGCTGGTAGTTGAAAAAAAATCCACAAACCAAATATATTTGCAGTCTGGTTGAAACAGTAAATTGTCCACCTATATATTTTTATCGGTGCATTTGATTAAGACATGCCATTAAAATGAATAATATAAACTACTCATAATGGGAATTTAATGAACAATAATTAGATATTTAATGGAATTGTTATTGAAGGTACCAAGTATGGGAATGAGAATGATAAGCACACGCTGGGGTATGCTAATAACAACTAATGCTGATTAGATTGTTTTATGGACTTTTGAAAACCGGAATCCTACAGGGTTTATAGGGTGTTCCTGAATGCACCAGGAAGTCCCTTGTTTTTATGGTTGGAGCTTTACAAGGCATCAATCTTTCTTTGGTTTTTAGAGGAGTGTAGATGTCTGATATGCAGATTAAAGCTCACCAGAGCTGTTTTTGATTGATGACTGATGGCAGACATGGCAGCTATCAGCCTGACGAAACATCCATTGAGTTTGAACTCACATGCCAGAGAATATAATGCGGCGCTCTCAGTGATATCAGTCTGACACGCTTTCCAACCTGCTGTTACAAGTGTAGCCTTAATATCAAACAGAAGCAAATTTTTTTGACAGTGGAAGGTGATCTTGTCCCCGGGGGCCTTTTCAGGGACAGAGTCACTCTGATGCATCCAGAAAAGTCATTATTACATTAGTCAAATAGCCTCTTCGCCTTCTTAAACAGACTATAGTAGTAGATTCACGCCAGGGGAAACAGCCCCTTACCGATAAATGATATGAAGGCACATTCATCAAACAGCAGCAGTATCCCACATGGACTGTCAGTACAATGCAGTTCTAAATATCTTCTTTATGATCTGCAACACACTTTGCAATTTGCGTCATGGTTACATACTCCGCTAAGGGGGTTTTGTAATAAATGTAATGTACTGAAAGGTACAATGACGGTAAAGAGAAATGGGACAAAGTGTATTTTCACAAATGGTATAGCTGGTCAATATTCCTGCAGGCAAGTTAGTCAATGGCCTGTGGAAGGATTCCTCATGAAATCAGCCAGGAGTGCTGAGGTTCACCAGCCTCTGTGCTATACTGACATCGGTTCATTTACCTCACTAACCAGAGCCTTGAGAGCCTTCAAGCCTCCGCCAAGGCTGAAAAAATCACCAAAGGTTTTACCACCTGGTTTAACAACCAGACTGAAAATGAATTTAACAAATTGCATTTGTTCATCCTGATAATAATAATAAAATAACCAACTGCATAGCCTGTGCCCAAGCTGGGAATCGAACCCGGAACCTTCTTGCTGTGAGACAAAAGTGTAAACCACTGCACCATGTGATACCTCATGTGTCATGTGATGTCACATAACCTTCATGACAATCTCTTACTTTGACTATTGGGGTTTTGTCTCAGTTATTTTATCCATGTCCTTAGTTAGCGCTGAGCCTGAATTCTGATCATCATCCTGTAATCTTTGACCTTTCCCTACTTTGATCACCATATACAATATATACAATATACAGAGAGAGCAACAAAGCTATCCTCTATCCTGGCAGTCTCAAAACAATGTCAGTTTTCCTGACTCTCACCCTTCAGACCCCAGACCACCTCAGACTGTAAATTTAGCACTCCCCTTCCTCAAGGCACCAGCAAATCTACATGAATCAGATGAAGGGTTGTTGAGATAATCACATCACAAACAGACAGACAGATGGACAGAGGTGTCCTGGTTTTATAATTAGATACCGCACTGTCAGATTTCTTTGCCAATTCTTCATTGGCAGAATAAAATGATCCTGATCCTTTATTCTGTAGTTCATTGGGAAACTGAAAAACTTCAGAAATCCATGCTGTTGACCTGGGCAACAGGTTAATTAACGTGACACTTTCACCATTCTAGGACAAATATGAATGAAATACTTGCACTGAATACATTCATAAACTGCTAGTTTTAAAGATTCATGTCTTCAGTAGGAACCAACTGACTTGGTGCAGGAGTCTACAGTAAGCCTTAAAAATCAAGAAAACATAGAATAATGTCAGCCCAAAAACATGTCAGGTAGGATAAGTGGAGACACTAAAACTGTCCGTATGTGTAGCAGTGAATGGTTGCGTCCTATTTCTGTCTACAGTGCAACCAAACATGCCAATGCTAGGAATTTGTTATTAACATGAAGAGAAATCCAACAAGCTCTCGCCAGTGATATCACACCACACTTTGACATACACAAGTTTCATCACCCTCAAAAATAAAATACATCAGTCTTCAAAAATTATTACGTCTTATATTGTGTGAACCCAGAGGTTGAGGTCTGGTTAAGTTTATGCTTGGCTACGTCATTTGTGGTAAGGAAAACTTGTCATAGTTGTCATGGTTACAATAACAATTCACTGGAGAACAGTCTCCTGCTCCAAAGTCAGCTGTTTGTGTTCCACTGACCTCTCCAGACACCCATGTAGTGTAACTTTCTCAAAATATAAAAGATGTCATCACATCCAATCATCACACAGCCCTGCAAATCCGAAACAGAAACTCGACTCATCGACCAACGACTTCAGGAATTTCAGTGTTAAAAATGAGATCGGGATGAAAGATCTGATATTGTTTTCTGTATTCATTTTTGTTGCATCTTTATCATTATTATATGCAGGCATCATTTCCTGTGAATCTCGTATCAGTTGTTTTACAATTTGAATTGGAAATACACCAGAGCAAACCTTTGAAGTATGATATGTGTTAGGAAAGCTCATGAGGTATAGCAGACACTCCTGTAAGCTAGCACACCTCAGTGGAGCAGCAGAGTAGGCATTAGAGCTCCATTGTATGAAGTCTGATTATAGCACTCTGTGCTGCTTCTCTGGCGGCTCTGAGAGCCAAGGTGATCCAACACTAATGACTCGCTCTATGGTTACTGGGGCTTGTGGGAATGCTGGAATGAAGGTAGAGAGGAGGAAGAAAGACAGAAGGCGGGGGGTGGTTAGCCCTAATGGGGCGTTGTCAAAGATAGATGATTTCATTTTCAATGCTCTTCCTTTCTATGGGTCTCTGATCAGCCTCTTTTTTATTCTGCATCAAAATGTGATTTCGGCAAGTGTGATTGGAGCTTGTCTGCAGCATGCCCTCTGCCAGGTGATCACCTCTGAAACAGGGTTTGGCTAGTGAGCGCTGGCGAGGGATTGATTATTACCAGCTCAAACTGCATTAAAAAGGGAAAACAAAGCACATATAATTTCAGAGTCACATGTAATCCAACTCCAACAGTCAAACACTCCCATGCTTCCTAGAAATTTCACCAGGCTCCTCTTTTGAGAGATTTATCATCTGACACCAGTGAGTGCAGTGAATATTCATAGAAGCCTGTACAACAAAGCAAAAAAGCCTGGGGTGCAGGTCTGCAAAAAACAAAAAAACAAAAAACAAAACCTGAAATCAGCTGAGATGAAAGGAAGGAAAAGAAACTGACAGACTGATTTCGTTGTCATGAGCGGTGACGAAGAGGAGTGGGGAAGTAGTGAGTAGAAACTACACCCCTGTCACTCCTCCTCCTCTTTCACCTATGACGAGTAGCTCCTCATCTCTGAGCTGGCCTACTTCCCAAAGGCGCATGCAAGTAAAGTGTGAATTGTGGACTGCTCATCTTACCTTGCTCTCGGCTTAGGCTGCGAATGTTGCTGGCATCGTCCATTGTTGTATTCCCAAAAGAGACAGAACTCCATGTGCTGCTAAAACAGGGATGGAGGAGCAGGCTTCACACTAACTACCATGTGGAGGGTTGTCACAGGCACTGTCTTTCCCCTTGGCTGTCATAATCCCAAGTGTGACACAGAAGGCTTTTAAGGACAACTTACCTGTCCTCTTTGCAATCTATTCTACCTTTCTTTTACAGTCTTTCCTCTCATCTTGCATGTTGTCTTCATAAAACCCAGTCTTCTCTGTTTCTTGTGTGCTAATTTAGCAGCAACGACAATAGTGTGGTCTCACACACTTCTTCTTCTTCTGTCTCTACTGTACAGACTGGGTGTGTGTGTGTGTGTGGGGGGGTTTGCCTGGAGAGCTTTTTGGAGCGCGCTCAGTGCAGACAACCACTCACAACTCTTGTACGCGAGGGGGAAGCGCTCGGTTCAGCGCTCGGTTCAGTGCTGATCACCTGGGAGAGCAAGCGCTATTAGATGGAGGGAGGAGGGAGGGAGAAGTGGGAAAAGAGGAGAGGAGGGAGGAGAGAAAACTAGAAGGGAGGAGGAGCAGAAGGAGAAAAGCAGAGAGAGGAAATGCATCTGCTGAGACAAAGGGGAGGAGAGTTAGGAGAAATAGAGAGCGATGCGATTGGCGCAAAGAAGGCAAGGTGGCTGTGATTTGCAAGTAGCGAAGAACAGCAGTGTGTGGTGTGCATGTTTTATTCAACACAGAGCTGCTGAGGGAGAGGACCAACCAAGCATGGATGGGTTTGTCCCAGCAGTCAGCCAAGAAAAGGAGAGACAGATGGGGGGTTGGGGGGAAAAGAGCTGGATGGAGATGAACTCCTCTGCACTTCTATAAGTTGGTTATAGAGCCAAAAGGAGAGAAGTGACTGACAGAAGTGTTTACACCTGCAACAAACATGATGGAAAGTTGGTGAGAGTGATCACTTGAATTCACAATATCTCAGAATGCAAATTCCTCACACGAGGGGACACTGGTTTACTCTCCACAATAGAAAGAAGAGATTAAAAGATAACAGTCAATTTTATCAGTGAAACATTTTAGCAAATGGATTTTTTTAGGGTTGATTTTTTGGTTTTGAGACAAAGCTTAGGCAGCTTTTTAAAATCCAAGAAAATACAATCAAATAGGCAACTGATTCCTTGTCAGCTTTCAAGTTTGAGTTTTATCATTTTTCTTTAAATCATGGGGTTTGTGCACAAGGCAAGTGTTCGTGGGGAGGCACATCTGTCATTACGTCGTGATTTATGCGGGAGCTGCAACTCATTTTGGACGTTACACACTGTCACCTACGCACATTTATGTGAAAACAATGAGGAAAGCAAAGCCATCTCATGATTAACATGAGAGTATAGGAGATAGCGCTTTACCTTCTGTGCATACAGTGTTGTGGTTAATTATATCAGTTTTATAAAAGAGCCATGTCTAGGTTATTGTTATCAAAGTGTCCATGCATTTGTTTTTGTTTTTTACAGACAGGGTTTTTGCACAATTTTGAAAATAAAACAAATTGAAAACTAAAATATTCTCAGCTCTCTCTGGGATGTAGAATGCCAACAAATTTTAATGTATCGCAAATTTCAAACCAAACAGCAAATGAGGACAGCAAATTTACAGCAAAAATGTTGCAATTTTGTTTCAATTTTTAAGAAAAACAATTCAATAATTTTTCTTATATATTTATTATACTATTATAAACATTCACAACACCAAAATTCTGACGGACTGAATAGTGATCACGTGGCCAAATTTAATTGACCAGCTCAAATGTAGTGTTAGACCACATAATGGTAGTTGTCTCCAAAAATACAGTATGGTCAGTGTGGACTTAATTTTTGTTAATAAAATGATCCTTCAGTTAATCAGGACATTAGTGGTCACTGATGCCTGTAAAAATGAATTGATCTTATTCAGCTCTGCTGCACTCCATCAGTAGGTTCAGCGGTGCAACCAAGCTTTGTGAACTCATCATGACTGTCACTACCTTTGCAGAAGCTTGCCGAAAAAAATGGAGCCATCGAAAGTCCTGTACATCACCGGCAAATGCAGAGCATAATTTACAATATTTTCAGCAACTTTCAGCGACTGCATGAATAATACACGTTGTGAATTGTCTCACCTCATGTAACTTTCATGAGTCAGGAATGACAAACCTCTGCTCTTTTGTACATGGGTATTCAAGGGTCCTATGCTGCTCTTCGGCCCCTACACAGTCATAATCCAGGACCCCAGGAGATGCACCTGAACCTGTGCTTCAACCAAAAGTCAAGCTTAATTTATCTTAAAGTGTCGTAAGTCGTTTTCTTGAGCGTGCAACACCTCGTGCAGCCTGGATCAGCTTTGGGCATGCTACGCTAGCTGTCCACTGAGTCACCGTTTAATATAACACCAGGACCTGTTTCACACAGCTGGGGCCATAGGACATCTCCTGCAAAGCTAGAAATTGGCTAAGAGCATGGCAGTAATCCATGAGGACCAGAATAATGGTCTCTTAAGTGTGTGTGCATGTGTTTGGCTTTGTAGGTGGGGCAGGGCTTTAAGACCTTGGGGAGTTCTGGGGGAGTGCACCGTGGATCTTTCATTACCAACAGAACATGAAGTCACTGGCTGGCATTGTAAAATATGACCGTAGATGGCCAAGATGTGCATAGAGGAATAAATGTTGCTTTAAAATTGGAATTTTAATGCAGAACTGCATTCAATTTGTACTGAATCTTGTTGATTATATCTGTAGCACATGAATCTGTTCAATGTTGATCTCCTGCTCTTGTTGGTCCCTTCCCCCAGCACCATATAGCAAACACATTTGAGCCTGATCTTTGTCACTTTGGTACTTATGTATCAGGTATGGCACTGGAAGAAAGGTGGGCCAAATGCAATGAGCCAGGCTCCACTTAGGGTATGGCACATGGTGTGTGGACCAAATATAGCCCCCCCCCCAAAAAAAAGACTTGGGTCAGAAATGGGTACGTTCATATAAGATTGCCAAATATGGGCCAAAGAGAACTGAACTGAGCACATTCAATGGTATCTGAGTTTTCTATAATATCTCACGCTCATCTTTTACGTTTCTTTCACAGGCACACATCAGTTTCCTTTCAACTTAAATCTAAGACAAGTCAAGCTGATGTAATTTGCTTTCCATCAAATGAAACTTGTAATCTCAAGGTGCAAGCGAGCTGGAAGATTTTGTATCTTTATAATGATGTTGTTTGTGTGGCTGAAAACAACAACAACAACAACACAAACAAAAGAAAAACACATCATTAGATTTCCAAAGCCCTGATAGTCCTTGAATGAAACATGAACTGATCATTAAACATATATGCTTCAGGCAGAAAAAAGGGCCTTAAGTCCGGTATTTGCGCTGTGTAAAAACCCTGAGATTCTGCTCGCCTTGAAAGCTATTATATAAACAAAAAATCATGTGACAAACATTAATATATATTCAGCTGACTCATCTTGAAAGTCATCTTAGATTTTCAGTTAAGTGGGTGGCAATGACAATGACACCCAGACCTTTCTTAGTTGGGTCTTATCAGTCATGACCTGTCCCTCCCTGATTTGCACCTTCCCTATTGTATGATTCTCTTGAAGAACATTGGCCGTATCCATGAGTCCATGAGTAATTCAGCATATATAGAGACAAATAAGAACCCTTAACCAAACTTGATCCTAAAACACCTTCTGATATAGGCAACCTGAAACCTGTTTCATTTTAAATTGTTTTAACCTTCCCATTGATTTTGAACTGATTCATTATGTTCAAAGAGTGGAGGCCCATCCATCCATCTTCTACCACTCATCTTGTTAAGAGTCGCGGGGGGGGGGGGGGGGCTGGAGCCTATCCCAGTGGCTTTTGGGCGAGAGGCGGGGTTCACCCTGGACGGGTCGCCAGTCCATTGCAGAGCCAACACATAGAGACAGACAACCATTCACACTCACATTCACACCTACGGTCAATTTAGAGTATCAATCAGCCTCGTCCCCAATTGCACTACCTCGCTTATATGTCTCAGTGTTTGCTATATGATGGGCTCAACCATGAGTGGCTTCAGTGATCCTTCCTTTTGTTATATTCAATGTATGTCAAAAGTTGGGCCAAAATCCGGACTGAGCTCATTTGTCAATGTTTTTGCAGATGATACTGTTCCAATATGTGTTGGCCCCTACATTGACTCTTGCTGCTCTGTTTGCATTGACTGCTGGAAAGGCAAAAAACCAAAACAACAACAACAACAAAAAAACAAACCAAACAGAAATATGGGTGTTCTTCAGCATTGTGTGTGTCCCATCCACGTCCTTACGCATATTCCCTTGCTGTATGGAGACATTATCTAACTTTGTTTCAGACACTTTTATTTCAGAGTTTTCTTGGAAGTACAGACTTCCTCTGAAACACACCAGATAAACCTGAAGATCAGGATAACTTCTATATTTTACAGGAAGCAGGAATGCAACCCACTCATCAAGCTCCATCCAATGTGTATATCACCCAACGTGTGCTGTACAGCATTTGCACATTCAAGTGACGAGAGTGTCAATGTTTGTAGTGAAATCCATGTGAATTTTCCAGTGTTCTCCCAACACATAATCACATATCTTCTCACCAACATATTCCTGCATCCTGCATGTTGTGTATCATTTCTACACCACAGTAGTACAGTCAAGTTATTGCTGCATTGTATGTCTGTGCAGCTACAGACAGTCAGACAAACTACAACCTAGTTCTCTGAGGGTAATATTTTTTACAGACACCAAGGTTATGATTTTCTCTTTAAGTTTGTATCAATTTACAACAGCAGCAGCCCAAAGCAGTAATTTGAAAGCTGTGGAAACTCGGATAGACCTACTTCTGCAGGTATAAGAAAGGCTGAAACCAATCAATGTGTAGTTGTGAGCCTCATGGTAGCACTTTGTGTCATTAGGTCACTTCTGACACCTTGTCCATTACTGAACAGTGCAGCAGGTTATCTCATGAGCCCCCTGTAAAAGAAAAGGATTGATGTAATTGCTTTCAAGCGATGACCAAGGAAATAACAGCAATCGATAGTCTACCGACCCGCCGTTGGAGAGTCAAAAGCCTGATGCCACACCGACTCTTGGAAGCCTGATAAGAAATGTGAGAGTCTGTGAAAACCATAGATATGCATTTAGGGTCATCAGGGACCTTGTTTTCTGTTCCTTTAAGCCTACTTTCTCAGCTTCTACAACCACACCAAGCAGAATATTGACTGATTGACTCACAAGGGAAGATCATGCTTTGGTGGTGGGAACAAAAAAAAAAAGCCTGCTCAAAGAAATAAAACCTAAAACAAAACATAATCACCGACTATCTTCCATGTCAATCTAATTGACTTGGAAAGATATTGAATGTTAAAATACAGATCTGGGATTGGGGATAATGGTTTGATATGCTCAACAAACTGTCCCCAAGTGGAGACAGAAGAAAGTTGAAGTTTATGACCCCAGGTAAACGAGTGTATGGGCCAGCTGCGCTCCTCATGGATTTCTTAATAAATGTGTGAAAATGTTAGTTTGTGAAGGACAGGTGACTGAAGCGAATGGAAAAAGGGAAAAAGTGCATTTTCTAAGTTCTCCTGGGTTAGATTAAGGGTCATGGGGGTTCAACCTTGAATGTTTTGTTTAAAGATGTGATGTCAAGATATTAAATTTGTGCTATAAGAGATATAAGCACAGAGAGGCAATGCGACTTAAGCAATTAAGGGAGTGGATATACTGAGGCAATTCATGCTGACGTAAGATTTGAAATAGATGAAAGAAAATATGATTTCCTTGATAAAGTTTGTACTGCCACCGCATGGTTGATAGGATTTTCAGCGAGAAAAAAAGCACTCAGACGCGACTAAAAAGTGAAAGTAGCACAGAAAATAATAAAAGAATCAAACAAATTCCAGTAACAAATAGAAAAATTACATTAAAATGCATTAAGTAAAAAACTACACCCTTTCAAAAAAACATAAGTGGACTCATATAAAATAGCTGTTACTGTACCAATAAGCTTAGTTATAATGTATAAAGTCACTCTTCTCTATGTACATACAGTCCTAAACGCCTCTGAAGATAATAAGAGAGGCTTCAGCAGTCTGAGTCACATCAAGTGGGTTTTTTTTTCTACACCCACCACTTTTTTTCATACACCATGTGTGCATAAAATGTAGGTCAATGCAGTGCTTGTGTGTTAACAGAACCATACCAGGCAGGTGATAGGTGTGTTTACAGTGTGTCACTGGGTGTCAAAGCGTCACACCGACGGTGACAACAGCCTTGATTACTAAAGAGTCGTTTGACCTGGGAATGAATGTTGATTGCTCCTTTTTACACTACGGATGAGTTCCAGACGTCGGAAGATTTTTCTCTAATGTTAAAGGGGCATTACACTAGTTTTCCACATTTGTTATTTCCTTACTGAGCAAAAGTGAAGAGACAATAACACAAAGAGCAACTATCAAAGAGTAATAAAAATGTTTTTCTACAATAAAAATTCCCACGCAAATCAATTGTCACTTCGGAATAACAATATGTCAAAGTAATAACAAAGCTGTTTCGCAGATTATTCATCGATTGTGTCTGTGATTTCAGGCAGGGTACTTAAGATAGTCTTGACGTCAACACTGCCTTTTTCCACAGATGCTAACAGCTGCATATTGATTGTTTTAACGACAGAGAAGAGATGCATGAAAGCAGACCTGGAAGCTCATCATCTTCATGGGGATCTTCATCTGGCTGCAGTTTAAATTCTAGAAAACATTCACAATGCTAAAAGATAATGAAAAGACCTCGAGTATACAAAAAAACCAAATTGCTTCGGCAGTTTTTATTTGAGAACTGAAAAACTGGGGATCAAACATTTAATGACTGCGCTGTATTATATTACAGACTTCATGATTTGTCACTTCAACTTAAGTTCACCAAACACATGAAAGCAGTGGCAATAATGCAATATGCAGAGTAAACACCAATGGAGGTGACAAAGCAGCTGCATTTACTGTATGTGTACCACTAACTGCACTGACAAAAAGTCAAAAGAGCCAAGGTTGAGCTATGTAAGTTAATACGGGGTGCAGCAGATATGGGGTTAGAGAAAATAATTGGCTAATGGCGTGTAATCTTCGATGGTGTTTCCTCTGTTGACATCAACGGGGTTTCAATGTAAAGAGATACCCTGTTGAAGGTTATCAAAAGTACTGGAAATCAATACAAAAATGAGTTTAAACAGTAAAAACCTATGATTCATCAAAATGAATCACAAGATTAAACAGAAATTTATTGTTGTATTATGGGCGGCATGGCTCCGGGGTAGAGTAGCCGTCCAGCAACCCAAGGGTCGCTGGTTCGATCCTCGACCATGTCGAAGTGTCCTCGAGCAAGACACTGGACCCGTAATTGCTCCTGATGAGTAGGCAGCCTCCACCATCAGTGTGTGTGTGTGTGTGTGAATGGGTGAATGAGATGACACTGTAAAGCACTTTGAGTGCCGCTAAGGTAGAAACCCGCTATATAAAATTGAGTCCATTTACCATTCCATTTATTACCAGGCAGATAAAGCACATTCATCATGGAATAAATGCATAGAACTGCTTAAAGGAACCTTTTACAAACTTTAAAAAATATATATACTGTATATATCTCAGTTTCATTGATTTCTATATTAAAATGTCTTAATATTCTTTGCATTTCAATGAGTCTCAGGGAGTGAAACATTCTTTTTAAATTTCTGTGCAAGTCAAGCTCTTCCTTGTTTTCTGTGCCTCTGTTCTATAACAGTGACAGACAGCTGAGCTTGTATGATATTTTGAGGGGTTCGCCTACTGTATGCTAATTTGCTCAGTTCCGGAATGCACGTTCATTCAGAACAAGTGGGATTCGTCAATTTATGCAGCTCAAACACGAGTGTTTCCAGGTGATGTGACACACTCTGTCAAACTGTACCAGAAATTTAAGATGAACATCGGAAAATGTTCTTGCATGAGTCTCCACATTAACTGCGGGCATTAACAATCCCAGCACTATTATGAGTCACAATTTGAGTTATGTACCCCTTTGTGTCACCCTTTGAGAATCTTCATTGAAACCCCAACTTGAAAAGTATATTTCATTGCTTGTGTCATCCATATGCATTCCATCATGAGCGCATGTGGGCATTTATGTGAGTGCCCTGGAAAATCCGTCACCCGTCTTGATAGAACATGACCTTAGGGCCATGGAGAACAAATTGCCCCTCCCCCCTTTAAATGTGTCGCCTGTTAACTGGCTGATACGCAAAAATGTCAAACTCATTTATTCATGTAGGGCCAGAAAGATGACAGCTGCACTTTCTTTTCTAATGTGTTTGGACAACTAGCGAAACCTATGATGTGCTACGATGTATTAGCGGGGGTGGGTCTTTGGAATTCTGTGGGCTTCAGCTTCAGTTTGTGGAAATGCCATTGGTAGATGCATTATTAAATATTATTTATAGCATATTTTTGAGACAACATAAACATAGTGTTTTTTTAATCTCACACCAATTTGAAGACACAAGAAAAATGTCCAATTCCCTGTACCTGCCCTCTGCTCCACCATGATCAGTCAGTCGCTGACTGCCTACAGTAATTTGGGTGGGAGCGGGGGGAATGAATGACAGTTCACATTTTGTCTGGTGTGCGCTTATATATTAGCCTCTAACAACCACAGTGAAACACTAAAGCAGGAGCAGAGCCCCAGTCACAAGAGGAAAATGTTGAAATACAGTGTTTCTAGCAGGTGCATGTACAATATTGATGATTTTCAATTCCAAAAATGCATAAAATCAGCATTTATAAGAGCAAAAGCTGTAATAAAATTAAGTCTGATTATAGTGAGAAACCCTGTTCCTGACAATTTGTGCAATCTGTTAAAAATGTACATTCCTGATGAGTTGAAACACGTGTAAAGCAGTTCTCTACATTCATCTGTCAATCAGAATTTTAACTGCATTGTGGAATAAAATGACAATCAGCTTCAAATTAAAAACCTGTGACTGCCCATATTTCACATTCCTGTCTACTTCCTGTGGGGGTGTCACTTTATTCACATTGATGTCTGCTGCTTGTGATCAGTGTCCGCCTACATCTGAGCAAATATCTGACCAGTATGATGTCAAATGAAGGACTGACGGAGCTGTATGAAGATGAAAGACTTCATGTTGCAGCAGTCTGACAGATGTCAACTTCTATTTTCATAGTGGACCTAATTAGACAATTCCTCCCACACAACACTGGGATCAGTGTGGTCTTCACAGCACATACACATATAACAGAAAAGGCTAATATATTAATATATTATTGTTTAGTTTAGTTTATTGTGTATATATATATATATATATATATATATATATATATATATATATATATATACACAATAAACTAAACAATAGTCTATTTGTGTATAATCCATTTTATTTAAATATGTGAAAAAGAATCCCTAAAAGTTTGTGCAAAAGTGTACTAATGATATGTGCACATATTATTAATGGATTATGCATTTGATCGGGACAACACACATTCGCACATTCACTTCACACACACGTATATTAATGAACTTCAGTGTTTTGAATATACACGATATATAGTTTCGGAGTTAGCAAGAAATGCTAATTTACACCAGTAGTCCATGAAGAAGAAAATAATGATGAAAAAAACATATTGCAAATACAAAATTATCATTAATTAACAATCGTTTTTGTGCATATTGACATTTCAAAATTTGTAAATGTGGACACCGACCAGTAATTGTGAACTTAGATCAGTAAATGGGTACACACACATGTAGCAGTGGGTTCAGATTTACGTACACATTTTTAAATGACAATGCTCTTGTATATCTCATTTTTAAAGACATTTTTTCGACAGATGACAGATCAAATTAAATTAAAGACTTTAAAAACAAGACCTTGCATCACAGTTGGATGTCGGGTGATAACAACAGGATCAAAAAGATATGACAGAAAATGAAAGGGGGAGGGAGGAAGGGGCAGGGATCAGTCATGGTGGGTGACACTGAGCATGCACATGTGATGTTTAGCTTTTATCTGTATTATGTGTGAGGTTGGAAATACAAAAACAGATTGGCTGATATGGAAATGTTTTGTGTGTAACTGTGGACAGGGAGAGCAGGAGGAATGGAATGAGGCCATATTCTCCCAAAGCAACCCAGTCTCATGTCAAAACGTGAAAAGGCTACGTTCGTCCACAGTGCAAAACGTATCAGTTCTACAACAAAGGCCTAAAAATCGTGAAATATGTACTTTTTTTTCCCCCTATTCTTTTCTATTGGAACGCTGGTAGGTCATGTGACTCTTTCATGCGGGCCTCTCAAAACAAAAACATGGCGGCCACTCCTGTCATTTCCGGAGGAAAGTGCCTTATTCCAAGAGAGTTTTAATTTAATAAAGCATTCTGATGACATTTCTAGCGAGAAATATGCATTTTGTTTTCATCATCTTCGCTCAGTTCTTGTGTATAATCTTTGGTTTGTTCGTTATTACGATGAATCTGTCACCTCTCGGAAGAGAGTCGTTACAGTGTCACGTTTTCTGCAGTTGTTATGGTTCAAACCACGGAAACCTAAATGGCGTTTATGTCATTGTATTTTGTCGTTACATGGCGTCGTTATCCGAGTTGATAATATATTTGTGGGATTGTTGACTAATAAAAATAATATAAAACATGTTGCCAAAGACAGAGTTTTATTGTCGACCTGACAATTTAGCTAATAGATTGTTATTATGAATATTTTAAGATATTTGGGTATTTTTAATGGAGAGAGGTTTCCAGACACAGTGATGGAAGGAGGGAATGGGATGCTGAGATTGAGGATTGTGGGCGCTAACTACCTCATGACCTTGGGCTAAATTGGTGTGGGGCGCAGCGCCACAGTGCAGGGTCATGGTTGTCGGTTGCGGTCGAACTATAGGCACACGTGTTTGAGAAGCTGTGAGATACATTCAGTGCATGAGGGGGGATGTGTGCTCTGTGTAGGAGCTCGTATTGAATGAACTGAATTCTGGACATGGATGACATAGCACATGGCTTTCCATTGATGTCTGAATCTTTTACTCATTTACAATTTGATTGCACCAACACTGAATTTAAAAACACATTTTCAAACTCTTAATCTCATTGCACATTTTCAGATTATTCTCCATATTTATATATTTGTTTATGCCCACATAACAAAACTGGGGAAGAAGACGGGCAAAACCACATTTAATTTTCTACAAACTAAATGCCATTTTATTGTGTACATAAGGCTAATATTTTAACCACTCTTAGATGAACTCCTGAGCTAAAATCACCCGACTGAGATTATTTGTACACCCCTCTTTTGAACAACTCATTGAATTACCTTGTTGAAGAGCCAGGCGATGTGGTGATAGTACAACAATGATTTACGGCCGAATGCAGCAGTCGTTTAAGAATCCCACACATTGTCAAATGTCTCCCTTTGTAAATAACCCGTTTCACGAGGTTGTCAACCACCAAACCACAGTGGTTTGCCAGTAAAGCAGTTGTGATTGGCCATTTAGAACGCAGCCATTTGTTTAAATTTACCTTCTGCTGTGGCATCTTCTTATTTCCCTCCCATTGGAAATTAGTCTGCACCATCAGCTGTGTCATGCACTGCCTAATGAACTGCAGCTAAATGGTACTGGTTACCCGGTTGTCTCCACATCAATTGAAGTGTTTACATGCCTGAGTGATTTGATTCCCAATCTCATTATCTGGGTGTACCAGTCTGACTTTTAAAGGTACAAAATATGTCAAAGACATGAATTTTTAAAGTCCAGTCTTAGTCAAAATAATACAATAATTCAATATTTTTCTAAGCTCTAATGTCTGATATTTGTCAGATACTTAAATAATAATCTTTTAATCAGGTTATGTCATATTATTGTGTTTTACCCTGTCTTAGAAATGATTTATGTGTGATAACATGTAGTCCTGACAGTCCTGAATTCAGTTTACTCATCATAACAATGGTTAATAGTTAAATATACACACCAGTGTTGCATTCTAACTTTTGTGAGACTTATTTTTGGCAACAGAAGCCCTTAGGACTGTTGAAAAATCTGAGTTTTTATCAAATATCAGTGTCACCTCATGTCTTCTGGACTTTTTCTGCATTAAGCTCTTTAGAAATGGGAACTGAGGTCGAAGTATTCAAATGGAAGCATCAGGAGTCTTTCCACTGCAGCAGGCATGACTTAGGTGACAGAAACATGTATGTAATGCCTCATTTCCAAGCATCCTTTGTTGCCTTCTCAAAATGTATGAAACTGCTAGCTGTGTGTTTTCTGTATATTCGCATTAAAAAAAAAAAAAAAAAAAAAAAAAACCTCCAGAGGGCTCAGTTGACAAATGCTTCTTGGGTCAAACTGTCAAACATGATTTCACTGCTGCTGGCTGGCAAGAATTACAAACATGTCCAGTACAATAATTGTAAAAGAGCAGAAACAACTGGGGTGAAGATATAACACAAAAAAAGCCCAACAAATTGTACCTGATCCTGCACATTCTCTCTGCATCGAAATGCCAGCATCCAAGAACACTCAAAATCTTTCATTCCAAACGCCATAGCCTCGCTAAATTCATAAATATCATCCATTCACTCACAATGGAACAATGCCTGTTACTGCTGTGTGTAGTGTGTATGCTGTGTTACTATTTTTAGAAGATAAAGATTGCGATTGTATGAAGCCAAACATGCCGGCGCAGCAAACCTTGCTCAAACCAGCACTGCAGAACTGTGGATGGATCTACATGTTCTTAACTATAGTAATGGACTGCAATGGCCAACATGGTTGTCACTATGGTTTCAGGTGGGGGATTCCTTGTTCAAAGTCCTGCTTAGAGCAGGCTTTTATATAATGACTGATTCATTGCTCTACGTTTGTCTGTTTAAAACTTAACTGAGTTGTTTTTCTTCATGGGAAAGTGATCTGCTCCTTATGTGAACCTGGGGACGTTATTTGTAGTTCGTCGCTAATGCATTTTATTGAAAAGTGGGACAATATATGATTAAACAAAATCTCAAAAATGGCTCAATGTTTTTTATATTCCTGCTAACAAGCAAGTAGAAGACATAATTGGAGTATGTAAAACATTAAAGTCCATGTTTCAGTTGTACACTGTCATACCATTTTTTGTGTTAAAACTATTTTTTTCCTGATGACATTGTATTCCTTTTGAAGGAATAGATCTTTTTTGTGCTCATTTGATTTCTAATCATAACACTGTCAAGAAGTGCTTTACTGTATATACAGTAGATAACATGGATTATAAATTCAAAATAAGGAAACTTTTATTTATAAATTTGATACATGATTTAAAAAGGTGATTTTTTTTTTTTTTGCCAGCATCAAGAATTTTCTGATGTCTTTGGGGAGCAAATGCATATATTTTGACATGAATATGAAATTAAAAAAAAAAAATCCTTTGAAAATCATGTGAGAAGTGTCCCATCTACATTCTCTCATTTTCCAGATTTCACATAGGATTTCATTTGCATTTTTCAAACGTGAAAATTCAAGGGCATCAACTACAGTCGGTAGGCTGATGAGACATGGTTTGATCACTGGGCTGTTCCCATGGTTACTTCATCATATTTCATGGACTTGTTTTATCTCTCATCATGCTGTGGTATTGTAGGGCAGCCAAACACCCTTGCTTCTCCAGAGGCAAAGTGCTTAAACAGCAATTCTTTAATCAAATAGCTCAAAAAGTGGGGGGGTGTTGGTCTGCACATGCAGGGATACATGCAGCTGCTGATAGATTCTGCGATATAAAACAGCTGTTTCTCTTTATGTTGATTTTGTGTCATACTATCCGTTGTTTCCATTGATTGTTTGCTATTAACTTTGTGGCTTAATTGGAAGATGTCAGAAAACCACTGTACAGAAATGAAAGAAAATCTGCTGAAACTGTACAGAAAACTGCTTAGGCTACCGCCTTGGAGCCATCTAAAATTTAACTGCATGGTCCATAAAAGAAACTGTAACTGTTAGCAAAAACCTGATTCCGTGACCCTAAAGCTGCACTTCACAGCATTAAAACTGGATCTATGGATTATGTAAGTGAAAGTAAGGAATTACTGTGATGACTTGGGTTTTAGGTTTTGATTGATTACGATAAATACATTGTGAGAGTCTAATAATGACTAGAACAGTTCTCCAATGATGTTATTGACAGCCCAAAAGTGTATCTGTGTCTCGGTATCAGACCCTGTAGCATCCCCATTTGGATGATCTGGGACAAGGTAACGAACGCTGAAGATTTCTTTCAAAAATGCACAGTAATGTATGTTATACATTTACCATCGACAGGAACACACTGAGTATACAGGGTGTGGTGGTGACACAGCCGTTGAGTGCATTGCACCCTTGGTGGTCATTTTTTTTTCGTACGTTCCACCGATAAATCAAATGAAATACGATCAGGTTAGATCAGAACATCTCGAGTCAATACAACCAGCATCATACGCAACCACTGAAATAATTAATATAGTAAATAAACAAACGGTGGATGTCATCGATTGCGATGACACGAGCCACACTAAAAGTCCAGTTTTAGACCAGAAACGATGCGCATCAACAAACTGCAGGATGCGCCAAGGCTATGGCTCGCATTCGCTGAAGAATCCTGAGGGTATGGTATGACGTTACTTCTGGATTCACGCAGTGGATCAGCACAGTCAGAGGTGCTGCAGTAGGTAAAAAGACCCTGCTGATTATTCCTCCGGAGTGCAGGAGAGGATGTGCCGGGAGAAGCTTGAGAGGTTAGACTGGAGTTATAGCTTTTACCATTGTCATTGTTCACAGCTTAATATGCAGGCCAGTCCTATTTCATAACTTCAAATAGAGTGTTTTTTTTTTTTTGTAGAATTGGTTTAATATGTTATGTGATTCAATCCAGAGGTCATTTTAGAAGGAATAAAGAATGTGTTCAGACTTGACTTATCACAGTTTGGACTAGAAACAGTCTTGAGCTTGTCCGACATCTGACAAAGTAAAGACTTTAAACTCAAATAACTTTTTTTTTTATTTCCCAAGAAGTTTATTTCAGGGTTTTTCTCTAAGGTTGTTCGAGTTATGTAACAGCTCATAAAACTGAGGCGTAGTGCTGCACTGTTATGTTAATGTGTGTGTTTCTTCAGATGAGATATGAGACTAAATGTATCTCGGGAGAAAAATAAACCTATATTTTTTATTAGTGTCTATATTTTTCAGAATAATTGAGTTTGAGGGGACACTTAAAAATAACATCTTCAAAGACTTGGAACTTCTTACGAATGTGTTTTAGCACCTCTAAATTAGCAAACTAAAGAGAAACTGGTTTCAAAAAAGGGGATGGGGGGGCTATAAGTAAACCCAAAGTTATGAAATGATGTCTTACACAACACAAAGAACAACAAAACAACAAACATTTCGCAAAATCTGATGCAAAAGTGAAACAAAGTCTGGTAATTAGAAGTGTTGCAGATGACCGCTGCCGTCAGTGCTGCCATATTTATTTTTACCTCCAGCCAACCGCATCTGCTAGTTTGCTCATCTGTCTCTCTGGTAGCAGGATTAAGCAAAAAGCATCATGCTGATTTCCACTGAATTTGGCAAAGAAAGAGCCCACAATTGCTTTTTTTTCTTTTCTTTTTCTAACACTTGCCTCGGTAACAGTGTTCCATCTAAAGAGACCTTCAAAATTACCATAGATGGGAACAACAGATAACCAGACATTCTCAAATCACCATTTTGCTGGTAATTGGGTTTTGGCTCCTGGCTGGCATGTCTGTCTCCCACATGTGATCATGAGATCAATGCCAGTGCAGGACTGAGCCAGAACATTAGTCTGAGCTGCAAATCACATCAGCGAGAATTGCAGGTTCAGGTACACAACGACTGGTGAGGAAAAGGTTCAGGGTTTGGGTTAAAATAAAAATGAGTTATTGACAACAACCACGAATGCCCTGATGTCTTGCTACATCAAAAGGATTAAACGGCACGCAGGGAGCACAAAATGCTATGAGACAGCACGCCAAATGACTTCAGAAACAGTGTGCTATTCGTACACCTTATGGTGATACAAGCCTGAGCAAATGAAATCTGACAACAAAACACAGCTTGAGTTCAGATCAGGGAGGGATGTGTCGTCCAGTCATCCCTGTCCAGGTTTCCAGCCCAGTGGAATTACAGAGTCACCAGGTGTTGCCCATCCAGGACCCAACCTAGAGACTCAAAGAAGGCCGATTGCTCCGACCTGCTGTTACACCAAATCACAGTTCCAGATACAGTTTGAGAGTCAGAGTTTTTTTTAGGAAGCTTGTTATGAGGGAGTTTTACAGCAATCCAGGTCAAAGCAACCTCCAGCAATTACATATATATATATATATATATATATAAATCAGGGCAAAAAAGTATAGTCTCCAAATCTACTGCCTAATCTTTTTAATGATACATCAAATAAGAACAGCAGTATTTTCTCAATGAAACTAGACATGTCAAACAGGAAACTGCTGACATGTTTGAGGTCCCTTGTTTTAAGTACACGTGACGGAGCTCACAGTTAAAATAAGACTTCTCCTTCAATGTGTAGCGGGATGGCTAGTCTGATCCAGTTTACACATCTGCTAACTGCCAAGGCCAGTCAGCTTTGAAATGTAAATGGCATCAGTGCTGGGCTTTGACTCTGAAGTCATTAACCTCGCATGGCCCATAGACCCACTTTCTCTGCTGTGTAATCATGACATTAACCAGGTTTGTAATAGCCAGGCTTTTGCTCTCAGCTGCACACTCAGCTTGACATACTGATAGCGATTCCCACTGAGCTGTGTACATGCAGGAGACTCTAATGCTCAATACAAAATTTAGGAAAAAAAAAAAAATCCATCGTGCTCCCGACCGACTATCTGGTCACGCATGTGTCAGCTTCTGTCAACAGTGTTTGCAAAGGATTGCCAAGCTCTTGATATGTCTCTTTGCATGAGTGTGTATGCAATGAGTTTCAGAGACAGTGAGACGACATCTGTGCTGGAACTTAGATGGGTCTATAAATGTGTGTGTGTGTGTGAGTGTGTGTGTGTGTGTGTGTGTGTGTGTGTGTGTGTGTGTGTGTGTGTGTGTGTGTGTGTGCATGTAAGGATAAATCTGCAGCATCCTTGATGCATTGCACCTTCTTTTTTTTTACCCCAGTTCTGTCAAGTGAGGTGTGATATATGTGTATGTGTGTTTGTGCGTGTGAGTAGGTGTGTGTGTGTATGAGAGAGAGAGAGAGAGAGAGAGAGAGAGAGAGAGAGAGAGAGAGAGAGAGCCTTGAAGCCATATCTGTATAAAGGCTATTTTGTCTTGGTCAGTTCAGACATTGTGTATATTTCTAGCCTCAATTTTAGGTGGAATTATTGAAATAAAAATGATTAAGTCTGTTACTTATCATGAGAAGATGAATGTTTGCAATTAATGAAGATGGCCAAAAAAAAACTATAGTGAGGCTCTTATTAAAGGCTTAAAATGTCAGTGTAGAATATTTTAATTTCTACATCTCTAATTCGAACATCACACCAAAAAATAGACAGGTATGGAGCTTGGACTAAGGCCAATAAAGGCAGTCTTTATTATGTAAATCCAAAACTTTATTAATCTGTGCAGTTCAATTTGCATTAACATTAAAAATATATATTAAACTATTCATCCACTTAATGAAATGCAAGACTGCAGGATAAGAATTGTACATTTTTGATTTGGATGACACTTGAAGTTAAAAATGTTGAGGGCAAACATTACTGTATAAAGGTCCATTCAGTTGTTCCTCCGAAAAATGACACAAATGTAAAATGAAAAGGCCATTTCACAATATGGAGCCATCAGAATGTATGGGAATTCTCAAATTAAAAGAAATATGCTTTTTTTGAAGTTTCATGCTCAATGACCTGAAGAATACTACGACTACTACTACTACTACTACTACTACTACTACTAATAATAATAATACTATTACTACCAATACTTCGACTACTACACGAATACTACTTCTATAACAAAAAATAGTAATAGAAATAGTAATAGAAATATCTATGAATGAATATGTCAAATTTTACACTGAAAATACTTCAAAAATGTCCAGGATTCAGATCTACATCTGCATTTTAAATTTGAAAACAAATAACAACAAGCGAAGAGTAATCATAAATTGAATCTACTCAGTTTATGCCTAAATTGGATCATTGTTCATCTTCTGCAGCTTTAAATATTTGTTTCTTTAAAGTAAAGTGAAAATCCTCTCTCCTGTTCACTCAGTGTTTGAAAGTGCAAGTGTGTGTGTGATTGAAGTCCCTTTGATGCTTGGTTGACCAAGTGCTCCCTCTATTGCGCTGTAATAAATTCTGCAGACATGACTGCAAATCCCATCAACTCTCCCCATGTCACTGAAGATGTCATCATCCCTCTGTGTTTGAGTGTGTGTGTGTATGTGCAAGTATGTGTGCGTGCGTGTGTGTGTGTGTGTGTAGGTGTAAAATTTTAATGTTTGATTATTTTGACAGACCATCATCTGGAGTTTACTAGCACAGTCCCCATTGTTAGCTTTTTTTGGGGGGGTGGGGGGGTCGCTGGCATTGCAAAACAGATTTCAGGCGCTAGGCAACTGGGAGATGATGAGAAGTGAGCTACTGGAAGACCCTCAAATAAACAACAGAAATAGGTAGTGTTGATAAATGTAGCGATCCCAAGTGACAGCAACACCAGGAAGAAGGAACACCAGAAGATGAATAACTACCAAGGGCTGAAAGAGGAGCGAAAGAAGATGTGGGGAGTAAAGGTATCAATGGTGCCAGTAATCATCCAAGCACTGGGGGCTTCCCCAAAGTGGAAGGGTGACTCCAGCAGATTGCTAACAGCAGAGCCTTCAAAATACCAGTACCCCATACAATTACCAGGGAGATATCTATATCTATATCTATATCTATATATATATATATATCTATATATATATATCTATATATATATATCTATATATATATCTATATCTATATATCTATATATATATCTATATATATATATAAAATGTTAAATTTCAACTTCTTCAATGCAGTTGTTCCTAAGATTAACTCTTTCAATTGATTCAACTGAAATGCAATAAATTGCAATAAATTGCTACTTTGTCTACACGATTCCTTTCAGTGTCCATATTCCTCTTTGATTGTGTTAGTATTCCTTCATTTAAAACAACCTTTGGATATTATTTGGCAGCTGATGATGTTTTTCTCTGCATATAGTTAAGAAGTTGAAGTTGGTTCTCTGTAGGAGGTTCTGCTCCCTACTCATCTCTCCATTTTAGAAGTATTGAAACGAAGGGACAGAGTTTTCCCATGTATGTGTGCGTGTGTGTGTGTGTGTGTGTGTGTGTGTGTGCATACATATTTCTTGCACTATATTCTGTGTCTTCCTGTCTTTCTTGTGTCTCCACTCATTGCAAGGCTTCCTGTCATCGCTGCAACCTAAAATGATGAAAACCCTTCAGGAGTTTGACATATCCATGCAAAAATACTTCTCACTTCTTTCAGGTATTCTCTTCTTGGGATCTTAATTCGTATAAATACTTTGACCAGCTATTCAGTGAAGAGCTGTCACCTCTGGAGTTTCTCTCTGTTCCCTTCTGGGTTCATGGCAGCATCAAAAGTATTAAATGCTCAAATGTATTTTTTTATTTTTTTATTGTAGCATTGTAATCAATAATGACTGTAATAATAATAATGTTTGTTTGTTTTTTCACTCTTGTTAGAGAAACTGGGGGGTGGGGGTGGGGGCTGTGGGTGGGGGGAGGCAGCGTGGAGACGACTGTTGTTCTGTGAAGATTGATCACAGTCTTGAATGAAGTCATGGTGCTCATTAGCTGCTTAATTTGCTTTCTCAGCTCAGTAAACGGAACAGATTAGCAGCTGATTCCACTACAGGCTTTAGCTGTGTCCTGCTAATTATTAACTACAGTAGACTGAACTGGATGGACGGATGGATGGATGGATGGACAGTAAGAGTAAGTGAAGTCCTGAGTGTGCAATGCTCCAAACATTGCAGGAAAATTTACTCAGAAGCAAGGAGGTGGACGAAAGGAGCCTTTCCAGAAAGGGCTGTTGACACTTGTGTGGAAATGCTCACACCTGGACCAACGAAGTCAAGAGGAATCTAAATCAAAAACTCTTGAAGGCAAAAAGTCTTTCCACAATATTTGATAGAAGAAAAAAAAATCTAAAAGTGACTGGTGTTTGTGAGCATGTGTGAGTGTGTTGGCTCAGCACAACCAGGTTAGATAATACTGGTCTTTGACTGAGAGTTTGTAAACGGACAGTTTTGCCTTGATAGTAGTTGGTAGCAATGGGGTGACATCAGCTTCAAGAAAGTGACACAGAAAGCAGAACTAAAACACAAAGACCGTGCGTGCATGGTGGGAGCTGAGAAACAAATAACAGGGCTGTCAGATGACACAGACTTAAAAAACTAACAAGGCACAGGTGAATCACTTCATTGAAAGATGAGAATATAAAACAGAGACATCAAGGATCAACCCAAAGATGAAATCTAAGAAGTCGATTATAACACAAGTACAAAACTGAAAGTCTTAACAAAAAGTCAAACAGTTCAAAAGAACTGCGATATCTGGCTCTTTGGACATCAGAGGCACTGATTTATTCTTAACTTCACGAGGGCCAACTGTGATGCATAGCAATTGGTGTTGCCAGGTCCAAAACAAGTTGAATGAGACATGAATTGCAAGTTAGCATCTTTTGATAGTAATTCCCAACTCATACTCTAAATGGGTTATTTGCAGGCGGTGCAGGCTGTTGTTCCTTTAACTCTAATTGAAGCATGAAGATGAATACACTGTGACAATACAAGAGCTCGAAAGACAAAGTGCGTTTGAGGACAAAGAACATAAAAGCCAAGTGAAGCCAAGAGAAATAATCTTGAAGGATCCGTGCTTCACAATCTGTTCAGCCTTCTATGGATATTAGCTTTGTACTGAAATCAAGGTGTGAATTTCTTTGACATGGTCTGGGGGAATTGTGTGAAAGTGTGCATGCATTTCACTCAATGTAGTGAATGTGTGTGAGTACAAGAACTCAGCCAGCGGAGACAAAACACTCCAGATCTCTTACAGAATGAAATCTGCATGTATAAATTCAGTCAACTAGATTAATGCAATGGACACTGGAAGATAGCAATGTGCCAGCGCACACGCACACGCACATACACATACACATACACACACATTATGCTAAGATGTGCTATGCTAGTATATATATCCATGCATCCATCCATTGTCTTCCGCTTATTCCTGTTAAGGGTCACGGGGGGGCTGGAGTATATAGACAGACAACCATTCACACTCACAGTCACACCGACGGTCAATTTAGAGTATCAATCAACCTCGTCCCCTCTTGATGTCTTTGGACTGTGGGAGGAAGCTGGAGTACCAGAGAGAACCCACACAGGAACAGGGAGAACATGGGGACTCCACACAGAAAGATCCTGACCTTCTTGCTGTGAGGCGACACTGCTAAAACCACTGCACCACCGTGCGGCTCTAGTGTGTGTGTGTGTGTGTGTGTGTGCGTGTGTGTGTGTGTGTGTGAGACAAATATTTCTATATTGTATTACAAGGAAAAAATGCATGCATGCATATGTGTCAGATATGCAGTTCTTTGCAAAGAAACCACATTATGACTTGTCTGTTTATCTCGGCTAGAAAAGTAAAACATCCCATGGTACTCATTACATAACAAAAAGAAATACATTATTCATGTTATGGGTCTCACTCATTTATTATAGAAGACCAATATGTTTCAGGTGTGTGGCCGTGAATGGGGACACGTCAAGACCTCAAGCAGAGGAAAACTGGGGCTATGAAGGTGACAGGTGTGGGCCGTAAATTCTTCATGTTTGATCACAGCCCAGCAGAGTTTGTTTGACAGGAGTAATTGGCCACGTTTAGCCTGTAACAAAAGCTACTAGATCCTCGCGGCTTTCTGCGACTTAACTGACACACTGAGCAATCACACAGAGCAGAGGGACTGCAGCAGAGCGGCACTGCCAGAGAAGTGGACAAGTAAAGTACTTACGCCCTGTTCCCTTTTCCCTCTCATCCATATATCCATCTATCTAAATTTGCATAGTAATGTGTAAGCGACACCATCCAATGTGTTTGCCTTAAACAGATGATGTCTAGAAAAAAGAAAGGAGTTGGAGGGGAGGTTGGATGACATACTGGAGAATCATTACTGAGCCCTGTTTGAAATGGAGGACCTTTGTTTGTTCCTGGTATGAAACCATACATTTCACATGACCAAAAGATTTGTTGTATTCCAACATGAGATATTTTATTGTCTGGACATTATATCCATGACAACCAAGCCAAAGCACACCAACATCTTAATGTAGTATACAACCGCAAAAAGTAGGCCTACTGTATGTAGTTTGATGACACGGTTTTCATAACCTATACCGTATGTTTTATTATACAAAGGGCCGTGAACGCTTTCATTTTTTCTTCTATACTGCATTTATCTTTTTGTGTGATCATTGTTGAAAATTCTTTTTTTTTTTCTGTCATTGCATGCAACTTCTTGACATGGATTGTGAAAACATGTTGACCTGTTGAGATTCATGTACACAAAATCCAGGCCAAGAATTACAGTTGGATGAGGATGGTGAATTGACGCCTGCAAGTAGATTATTTTTAAAATAACCTATGAATGTGGCTCAAAAAATTAAAAATTGTTTGTAAGACTATGCAGACAGGCTGCAACTGCATTTTAGACGATGTGCTCTGCCTCGTTTGTCCTCCAAATGGCTTTTTTACCTGCATGGAAACAGTCGTGTCGCTGGAGGACACTACCACTACTGCACGTGTTAGCAGACTGTGTATTCCTGTCCAGATAGCACTTAGGTATAGAAACTAGCTTCAGAAAAGTAACAGTCTAGTTCAGTCTAGGCATTCTGTGTAAGTTAAACCGCTTAGAACAAGATAAGGAACATGTTACTTTTTGGTGGCAGCAACTAGTCCAGGTTCATTTTGATACATCATTTAACACTATTAGGTGAGCTCCAGACTTGTTCTTGTTATTCATGGTGCTCTGCTACATGGGAACTGCACTGTATCTTCAGTGCTGAGAACCAAAAGAAAAACAAGTTTCATAAAATGTGCCAAAGCAATCACAAAGTGATAACAATCAGATCCCTGCACGTTACCCAGTTAAGCAGAGTAACTGCACATTATTACTTCATAAATTAGTTTCAAGTTTTTTTCTCCTTACATTATTTATTCATTCAAGCTCCCGACATCACAGATCCTTTAATTGTACTCAAGACACAGCAGTGGCCTCGAGACGAAATCGCTTCCATGTTTTCCAGCAATTAGTCAGGTCGAGCTTTGAGAGGAGGGTGACAAACTTGAACAATTAAGAGACAAGCTGCGGATGCCTTTAGAGGCTGAACTGAAAATGCACTCGCGGCTGCAGCGGAACACATCAATTAAGTTTAGTCAAAGATTTCCATTTCTGGATCTATTCTGCCTCTATAATGGCCTCCTTAGTTTTTGCATTGAACTAAATGATTCCGTTTGTTTTGGAATACACAGATGAACATAATAGTTATTGTTGTTTGTCACTACGACAATTGCACGACTCATTCTGATAGATGGGATCGATGGGATTAGGATTCTATCGATACTAATATTGATACTGATACCATATTTATTAATACTAATTGATATTACTACTTCATGATGTTTTGTGCAGGAAATAAATACATGACATGATAAGCTGTGAAAAAATTGTAATTATTTTATTTTTGCTACAGACTGGTCAACTCAGTGCCTTGTGTGACTTCACTTTCGACATTTGCTTTGACAAACTATTTATTAGTGATGGATCAGGATATTCTGGAATATTAGCATTGAGGAGTCATGTGACTATTCATGACTTTCCTTTTGGTCTTCTTTTAGTTTTTAGTTTTTAAGATGGAGCAGAATGGCTTCGCCCAGCCACTGTGTTTGTTTACAAGTTACTGTGCTACGTGGGATGACAATGAGATGAGATATGACAGTTTGTCTCAAAGGTAACTGGAACAGCACGACAAAGCAGCAACATTTAGGATATAAAACAGACCGTGATGTCAGCTGAGACACACAGACGAGGTAAAACATTTCCTCTCTCCTAATGTCTGAGTTTTAAAATTGTGTATCAGCCAATTTCAAAAGAAAGCTGTTTGACATATTGGTCTACTTCTGTTGAAAGTAATGAGTAACATTATGAAATAATGATTAAAGACGGCTTGGTTAATTAATGCTATTCATCCGCTCATGCTACCGGAGCTGCGAACACTCTTTACTAACCTGCCTTATAACGCCATCAAACCCACATGGGCTGTGTTTTTCTTTGGATTGATAATAAAACATTTGGTCAGAAAGAGTCAGAAGCTCCAGAGCATCTTTTTGAAGTGCCTTCAACATCATTAGTAGGACAGTTGCCAGCTACATAAAATTCATGTCACGCCGGTAATGGCAGCATTTATCAAGGATCTAAGAGCGCTTCAAAACCAACCCAATCATGTACCAAATAATTCTGCTTCTTGGTTCCCATCCTAATTCAATGCATTACTTTCACACAGTGTAACATAACAAGGAATCCCTGATCATGTGTTCAATGGAATACAGTGTCCAGATTGTGCTTTTAGGTGTGAGTTTTCTGTACGTACATAACGTGCCATCAGTCTTGACTCATGATATAACAATTTATTCGTAAAAATCAATTTAAAAGTACATATTATCGTACACCATAGCGCCTACAACTGTTTGGAATGTTCATAAAAAACTAAACTATCAAAAATGACACATGTAGTACGATACTGTCTGAATTAACTGCAGAGGACAAAACAAGTCATTGTGAAGTGCTGGACACCAGTGTTAATACACACGTGGCTGCAAAACTCAGCCTCCAGCTGGCATGTCAAGTGATTGCTGGCCTCACGTTTTGAACGTCAGATGGGAACCAACAGACAGTGGTGGCTTCTGACATATAGGCAATTTAGGCAATTGCCTGCTGGGGGAGGATGAGCAGCACGCGCACACACACACACACACACACACACACACACACACACACACACACAACACAAATACACACAATAGGATTTGGTGATTTCCTTTTGATAGCTATTAAAATATTTCACTTCTTGGGCCTCCCACTTTGAAGGTCCTATGATGAAGTCACAACAGTGGAGGAGAGCATTATATTTCATGTAAATACTGTGTGTGTGTGTGTGTGTTTGTGTGTGTGTGTGTGTGTTTGTGTGTGTGTGTGTGTGTGTGTGTGTGTGTGTGTGTGTGCTGTATTATTTTTTCACATTTTTTATAATGTTGCATATATTTAATTAATGATGTCATGATTTGGTAGCAAATAATCCAGAACCACCCCTAGGGTAGAGTCGTAGTGGCGTGGATGTGTGACATCCAGAACCTCCAGCAGACATCAGATGATCATGTTTTTTTATACTGTGTTGACATTTTGAATCTCCTGCAGGCAAAGGATCCCTCTGATTTGGCCAGGGTTTTAAAGTGATTAAACAAATCTTAAGAAACTCAAAGGTAATTTGCTTCAACTATCCACACGTGCCATTCAAGCAGGGGTATACCACCGAGAATAGAGCAAGTGAGTAGGGAGAATGAATTAAGTGCAGATTTAATTTGTGTTGCCAACTGTGACCCTGCTGCCTCCTCTCACAGGGCTTTCAAAGAAGTGAACAAATAAATCATGTTGTCACCATTTGCTATGCTTCAACACTTTCAAATTGCCCTAAAATACTGACTAAATAGACCCTGTGTCCTTATTACTATTCTGGAATATGATACATTGTCTTAATGACTCTTCTGTCTGTTATACCTGAAGGCATTTGAGCACGAGTGTGTGTTTGGATGTGTGTGCACTCACATTCCCCACAGTATGCCCCCTGTTAGAGCAGCCACACGGCTCTTTTAATTGGCCTTCTGCAGCTCTGTGCATTAGCTGATCCCACCACCGAAAGCTCAGCGACAGGTCACTGTACTAAGCGGAAAAGAGAGAAGAAACAGAGAACACCTCACTTTTCCTCAACATTTTCATCATTTGGTCCTCTTTCGAGACAAGTTGCTGACCCATCAATTGCCAAAGGTTTTGTTCTCCCATCTAATTAAGCGTGGGACTTCATCTGAAGGGAAATTATGTTAATTACTGTGCCTCCATCAAGGAAGTGTAGTCGTGTCTGGTGTTGTGTGTCTGCTTGGCAGTATGCTACACATGCTACATACTGTATGCACCCCAGAACAACACCCAACAACTTAAAACCGCTTCTGTAATTATTACTGTGCATGCATTTACATACCATTGAGGGCATTTAAAGACAAGCTGCATCTTGTAATGAAAAAAGGGTTTTTATGTGTCCAAAAAATCAGCAGCAACAATAACGCGCTGTTATGTTTCAGGTTTGGTGGGGGGGGGGGGGGGGGTTGCCTCAGGCTTGCGGTATGTGTTATTTGTGCCTGGGGACAAGATGAATCTGTATGTCTAACAGAATACTTAAAGGTTAAGGGACAGTTGTGTGCCTCACCTGGACTATGGCCCAGAGACAGCTGACCCAGTTACATCCCCACATTACTATGATAAAACCACTCTGCTGGCCTCTTCATGAAGACTCTACATCGCCCAAGTATGCCACCCTGTATAAGATTTTGGTTCAATTTATCCTGCCCTCAAAACATGCGAGGGGTGAAAATTGATTGGTAAATCCATTGTTAAAGAGTTGCTATTTTTGGCGGTATGTTAGTCGCTCTGTGTAATGCTGTAGGGGTTGCTCATAGTGACAAGTCCAAATAAAAATCGGCCATCTTTATCATTTCTTAGAAGCTATGGTCTGTCTGTAGCCTATCATGATTTTAATGCTGTTACGTTTCACATGCTGGCAAATAAAGGGACACATTAGTCTGCCAAATAAAAAGGCAGATTTATTTCTTTTGGTAGAGAACAAAGCAGACCTAAAATGAGGGTTTATTGAAGCGATGCAATCGGGCCTGCATTCATTAAGTGGACAGAAAAATGCATGTTAATGTTTGTGAGAGTACAATCCAAAATCTTTCTCCACACTATCCACATGAGCGATAATATTCTACATGAAAACCAACAGGAAAAATCGGAGATACATGGACCTACTTTATATAACCACATTATGCTTAATAGAAGTCTTTTATTTTTGTTTAACACTGATTAACTCTCTCTCCTCCAATGTCCAGATTTTCCATCTGTGTATTCTCTGTACAGTAGAAGGCGCTATTGCACAGCTTGTGAAAGAATATTGCAATTCTTGGTATGAAAAACGAGCAAAGACGAAGCCAAGGAATTGACTTCAGAGGGATTGATGTTGTGGCTCTCTAGTAGCCCTGTGGTGCTGCACCAGGCCCACTCAGGTGCACTCAGGTGGGCAGAGGAGGTGGATGATGTGCTGGTTGTCCAGGGGGGGCCGTGCTGCCCCACCAGGCTGATTGCTATTATTTATTTTTATAGAATACAGTACATCAAATTAACCATTTGGGAGTTAGAAAACAAAAAGAATAAATACAGCTATCACATCAATTTCTGAATATCACTTATTTTACAAAATTACTTGTACCTAGCTCTTTGTCTGAAAATAGCATTTTCATGAAAGTGATCCTCTTTTAAATGTTGATTAAAACATAATGAGTGCACTTAAAAGGAAATATTTTTGGTTTATAGGTTTGTTTTTAAGAAAAATAAAAGCTCTATTCTTTTTTAATATATTCTGTTTTCTCAGTATCGTCGCACAGAATATTCCGGAGGGTTTGAAAAATTTGTAAAAATGTCTTGAAAGTATTGGTGGTGGCTGCAACTTTTAAAAAAAATGCAGACAGGGAAAGCGTTTATATTTCTTTCTTGTAGATCTCAGCAGATCTGATCCCTACAGTAAAAATGAGTCGCTTTTAAGCGGAACATACAGTATGAAATACAGCGCCTGATAAGCGCTAAGAGCACACCGTACCAGTGTCAGCATCAGAAGCTTGCTGAAGTGGGATTGATTGGTGTCAGCATTGAGAACACTCGCCTTGTTTCGATTTTGGCCGCTGTTGTGGTTTCTCTGCAAACTGTGACATTGACAAATGCATCATTCTTCTTTTATAGATTCTTGCTGAGTGTATCAATCCTCCAGTGAAATGGAAAGAATTACCTAAAAGGTGGTTTTCATTCAATAAAACCCTGCTCACTGGATCGTGTATTGATGAAGTGGATTGACAGAAGAGTCATGAATCAATCCTCAGCTGAAGAAGATCGTGTCAGCATAACATGTTAGCATCCATCATTCATCACAACCTCAAAGATCTCGCACCGCAGACATGACGGCAGTCTAACTCTTGCTATCTTCGGATTTGTTGGTGGCAGTAACAGTGGAAAATGGGGTTTGACACTGATGGGAGCTGTACAATCCCTGACCACCAATAGAACTCTAAGAGGGTCCGTGGTGATGGGAACAGGGAGATCCCATGAGACCCCCGAGGGACAGGCCAGGGCCGAAAACCTGATGAAATTTAACGTCTGTGTAGTTAAGAAGAGCTGGCTGCAGACAAATACAGTAGGACATGCTCGACTGCAGATCATCCACATACACTTTGCTAGTTTCTCTTTCTCTCTCTCTCTCAAGCGTCGGTTTATTGTGCTCGAAGGAGCCACGGCTGTTTTCTGATCTCTCTAACCATTTCTGATTGGATTATCATATCAAGCAAACATTGACTCATCTCATACACAACACATCTATCATCTGATTGCTGCTGCTATTTTTCTCGCTGCTTTCGCCTTACCTCCTTGTTCTGTTTTTTGTTTTTGTTTTGTTTTGTTTTTTTGTGCCACCCCCCCCAAAAAAAATTCCCCGGCTCAAACAAAGTGGAGGTTTTCATCATATTTTGTTTGTAGAGCAAATGAGCAGAGAGAGGAAATCCTTGAGCTCTTTTTAACTGATTGGTGGGCAACCATAGCAGCATAGATGGATGCATACAACTGCAGACAAGTTTTACATTCAACTCCATTTTTACAGCTTCGTCTGTGTAGGATCTTGCAGAATAAGGAGTCTGAAATACAGTTTTGTTGCAAAGAAAGAAAGAAGGAGGACTTTCTCACTCAACTCACTCAAGTATGAGTTCAAGGACCAAAGAATTTTTCAACCTCCATAGAAAACTTCCCAAACTTTGAGTTTGACAGTCTTTGGGGAGAAACTATGGGCTGCTTTTTGATCTCTCTACAGCTCTGGACTGACCTCACACTCATGTTCAACATATCAGACTTTGCGGGAAGAAGCGCAGCATTCAGTATTCTATTTTTTCTATATATGTTGTTTTTTACAACATTTTGAAATGAAGCACTGCAATCCAACAATTTCCCACAAGGGATTAATAAAAGATTTCTGAATCTGATTCTCCTGCTTCATATCCTGCCACAGAAGGAGCAGCGTCATCGCCTCACCTGCCTCGTGTTGACCATCCCTGTGAGGGGAACCGAAACAGGACAGTCTTGGCACTGAAGTCAGTAGATAAGAACTTCTCATGGAGCTTAAAATTGGACCAAAAGACAGACTTGATATTCAAGTTATCTTTAATCAAAGCTACCCTTTATATTTTACTCTGAATCCAGGCAGACTTTATGAACAAAAAAAAATAAAATTATACGTGGATGCATGCATGAACTCATCGACGTTCCCTCCAGAAGTTACTGAAATGACATTGAACAACGGCCAGAAATTGCTGATCAGTCAAGGTTTCCTGAAATGACACAAGACCAAAAGCACCCTTGACCTTTGACTGTCAGGCACTAACATCCACTGAGTCAGTAAACGTGTACCTGAACATTCCATGAAGGTGACAGACAAACACATTTTGCCTTTTGGTGCAGTTTATTTTATTAAGGATAATTTTTTTTAATGATGGGTCATACTAAGGATAATGGATGCTGTACATGTTGTAAAAACCCCTTGAGATATCAGGCTATAAAATAAATGTGACTTGTAAATGATAAGAAACTCTTGGATGTCAGGATAGGAAGGTAAAACCCAGCCAAAAACATGAGGGAAAGTGGTTGTCGTATGTGTTTCAGCAGTTCAAATATAACAGGATCCTTGAATGAATTTCAGGTTTTACATTTGATAAGAGGGAAGTGAGAAGTGCAGAGTGTGCAGCTGATGAGTTTTCCAACACACGTCGCTGATTCTCTCCTTTACTGAAGCTGCCTTTCCGTTCGAATTGTATGGACACTTAAAACATTCCAGGGTATTCAGCAGAACATTTACTCCCCTTGCATGACTTTTAATGCCTCTGAAGAATGTGGTAACTCTCTAAAGAGGAGAGTTAACACAGCATGGTAGAGAAAGTGATGGTTTAACATTTGGATTTCAGCACCCATCCATCGTCAACCACTTCTCCTGTTTCAGGGTTGATCGAGGAAAATAATGACTTCCCTGTGGTTGGCTGGCTAAAGAAGATGGTATTTAAAGTGTCTGCGAAACGGGAAATATTACCGTTTTACTCATCATTGTCATTACAGAATGTTCACGCAAACATCTATATTCTGAGTCTGAGTTTCCACCCTGCAGCCTTGAGGCTTCTCCTCCTGCAGACAGGTGAAGGATATGTGAAAGTCTGGCTTCGCATTATTCCAACTTTGACCTATTTTCATCCACTGATGCACTATTTTCTCTTCACTGCAGTATGTAAAGAGCTTCTATTACATTTCCAGATTTCAATTAATGTTACTTTGAGCCTGCTGGGCATGTAAACAGCAAACTCTTAATAGAACTCTTTAATCGCTCATGTTGAAGAAGTTGAACAAAACATAATCAGTGTGTTATTTTATTTTGCTGCCCCTAGTGTCAGTAAATGCAGCTTTCAAGAACCTTCTGGCATTACCATAAACACCACCATTGTGGTTTATTTTAGGACAGACATCAGTCTTGCTCACATGCCAGACACACAACAGTGGAAAACACTGGTTTCAGGCTACTGCACTGATTGACAAGTATTGGATGCATGGCAAACACGGATGTAAAAACAAACAAAAAAGGAAGACAGAAATACAAAAATGACAGATGTGTTGTACGTGTGCAGATGTTTAGATGAAAATTCTACAGGGTACAATCTCATCCGCTGTGTAAATTAGGCGACCAATATGCTATTTACTCAGGTTTGAATTAACTTTAGATTTAGGTCCATCCATCCATCCATTTTCTTCCACTTATTCCTATTAAGGGTCATGGGGGGGCTGGAGCCTATCCCAACAGCCTTCATGTGAGAGGTGGGGTTCACCCTGGACAGGTCACCAGTCCATCACAGGGCCAACACACAGAGACAGACAACCATTCACACTCACAGTCACACCTACAGTCAATTTAGAGTATCAATCAGCCTCGTCCCCTCTTGATGTCTTTGGACTGTGGGAGGAAGCTGGAGTACCAGAGAGAACCCACACAGGAACAGGGAGAACATGCAGACTCACACAGAAAGATCCTGTGCTGGAGCCAGGACTCGAACCTGGAACCTTCTTGCTGTGAGGCGACATCGTTAACCTCTATTTATCAAAAAAAAAAAAATTTAATTTCATGAATAAATATCCAGTTCCTTCAAGTCTTGTCTGCCTCTTCTTTCTACATTTTGGTCCTCCTGGTGCCTCATTTACAGAGCAGGGCCCACATGTCTTGGGTTTGTTTAGTTGGTGTGGTACGGCAAAGAGCCGCTGTTAAAGAAATTAAGTGGAATGTTTCACGAGATAGAAACAAACTATTATCCTTCAAAAATATGAGAAATCGCACAATAAACAGCTGGTGTAGCCAAAACAAGATTGACATTGTTGTCATCACTCTCGTGAAGACAAGTATAGATCTGGCAGCAATCACTTTTGATTGACATTGCATTCATATCTTACAACATATTACATATTACATATCACATGGTAGTGCATTACGATCACATTGCTGACAATGTCAAGAAGAACTAAAATTGCTGTTGTATGGGATTGCGTTTGATAGCTTCACCTGATTGTACCTGTACAGTACATTTGTACTAAGAGAGAGAGAGAGAGAGAGAGAGAGAGAGAGAGACAGAGAGAGAGAGAGAGAGAGAGAGAGAGAGAATGATTAACTGACATGAAAATCTCAGGTAGAACCCCTTGTGACCTCAGCTGTCACTCAGACCCTCTGCTGCTCTCAGCAAGCATTAATCCTTTACACTTCCTGTTACATCAGGTCTGTTTATTATGTGCTATCATTAAGAATAATACATACTATTTACAGTTTAATTGTTATCATCTTAAAGATGAGTAATGCTGAGGTTTTGCATCATTAATAACCATTTCATAGGCACTACAAATGGACAATTATCCATTTTTAGCAAATAACTGCTGTGAAACAGGGACATTCAATAAGTTAACACTCAAGAATGTGGTTGGGAAACATCATCTCAGTTTTTATCACCTCCTGGTCTCTGATGAACTTCGTCTATGAGTGTGTGTGTGTGTGTGTGTGTGTGTGTGTGTGTGTGTGTGTGCATGTGTGCGTGTGCATGTGTGCATGTGTATTTTGTGGTGTCTAAATGTTGCATCAGTCTGTTGTTGCTGCTGCAGGCCGTGGTAGAGTTACTGGTGATTAAAGCTCCCTCAGTTCTCATTTCGACGCTGAGGCTGCCTGAACACACAGACTATAACACAAAGGCAACCAAGTTCCCTCACTCCACGATTCAAACTTGAAGGGTCAAATACTGATTGTTCAAAGGAACCTGATTTGAGGATAAATGAAACATTCACTGGAACATTCAGGATGCTACTGGCCATTCCACTGATACAGCTGCAAAAGTAGTTGATGTTCAAGTGTGAGAAGTTCATATCCTCCTCTGTAATAGAACGAATAGAAATAGGCCAACATTAGGTCAGTTTTAGTTCATTTCACTTGTTACTTTTTTAATAACATGACATACAAGAGGCATTTCCCTTTTAGTTAAGCACTGATGGTTGTTGGGGAGTCGCCACCGAAGCTGTCAGCTTCTCTGCTATGTTGTCAGATGTGAGGGGCTTGGAGGGAGGAGCAGACTGGGCTGCATCTCCCAGCCAGCACTGATGATGTGACAGGTAGTTGAGATGCAGCTTTCCTTTAAAAGAACTGTCAGAAATAGCTTTTCTGTCCTAGCTAACTTAACTAATCCCTCATCTCTTCATAGGTTGTCTTAAATGCAGCATACGGTTGGCGATGGGACCTTTGGCTGTGAGTAATCATTGTATAGTACACAGTCCCTTTAAGTTCACATGAATTACAATCTTCATTTCAGTTTCCACGAGTTAGACGGTCGACCTCAAGAGAATTTGATTGGCTGACAGCATCTAACAAAAAACTATAACCAAAGTTGTTAACAATCCACTATTTTTTTCTCCATTCTAATCTGATATACAGTGAACCTGCAGATACAAATTCTGATACATAACTTTTCTTTCTTTCTTGTTATTGTTGAGTTTCAGTATATTGTGAAGTTCAAATGAGGCTGTAATTAAGTTACATTCAAGTGTATTTTCAAACTATTTACTTTATATATTGGCTTCACACGCAAACAGGTTTACATTCAGATTGAAATTTTAAACTCACATATTAACACTGCTGCAATCGTGAGGACTGGGATGACTTTAATTTACTGTTCTATCAAATCTAAAGAGGCAAAAAAAGAATCAAAGTTTTATGCTAATGTGCCCGGATATGATCCTCAGCCAGTCTCTAATAGAAAACAGAGCGACTGTCAGTCAGCATCTTGTTTGACAAGCCCAGTTGTTGTCTCACATTAGAGTCACAGAACTATCACAGTCTATTACCAGGTTTCCAAGATAAGCATTCGCAAATCTGCAGAAAAAAAACCAAACGTTACATCAGCAACATTGCTGATGATACGACTGATATGCCCCTCAGGATTAACGTTGACCTCTAAGTTCTCAACCAGGCTCAAGTAACTCTTAAGCTTTCAGGCCATTTGTTGGATGTTCAGCGTGACTCTGCAGCGCGTCAGTCAGCGTCTGCTGCCTGCTGCCTTTCTGGTTGCTAGTTCAAATGCACAAACCCTAACAGCTCTTCCTCTTGAAACCTCTGTAGGTGCTGAAATTGGAACGCTCGCTTTTCACAAATCACAGGTCGCAGCTGTCCTACTTAAGTTTGTCCAAATTAAGGTCATATTGAGTTAGCTAACATTTAACACTACACTCCTGTAGACAGTGTTATTCATGCTGCTGGGAAAACAAACAAACAAACAAACACACAAAGAACAAGCGAAACAAAGCAATGCTGCTGTGTATTCACAGTCCAGCGGATACAACAGAACTGTGGTTGGACAACAGTGATCAGCACCGTGGATCCAATATCAGTTATGTGAATTACATCAATATCACATCTGATACCCATATTGGATCAGATCAGTCCAAACTCAACGTATTTCTAAAGAACGGTAATGTAAAACAATTAAATTCAGAACAGAACCTTCAAGCTTTTCACTTCAAGATTTTCCCTCTTCTGGGGAAGAATATTAATATTAAACCAACTTTCAAGGTCAATGCATGGAATAGTAATGACTTCATTCATCCTTACTGGATGTGGCTACATTATGTGTGAGATCGAAACTCAACTACACGAGTAAAGGTTGCGGTCACGGGGCTGGAACCCAGGAGGTTGACCATAGCTACTGCTGCAACAATGTTATTTCCAATGACAAATATACGTGTGATTCTTTTCCATCTTGGAGAGAATAACTCCTTCACAGTCATGCTTCAGGTTTTATACAAAGACTCTACATCTCTTAAGCAAACATCACTACACTGTAAAAAAGCACAAGGAGTGAATCTTCCTATCAAAACGGTCACATATTATCAATGCATCAAATGAAGCCAACTAATTAGTATTGAAGTGAAATCCGAGCCAATATGGTGACTTATGCCTGGCTGCATCTACTGAGCGAGACAGTTACCTCGCTGAACTGCTGCTGCTCGCTGGTTCATGGCTTCCGCACAGACAGCATTGCTAATATATCTTTCTGTTTCCAGTTCTCCTTTGATTATGGCCATCAATATTACACAGCTTCTTTCATTTCATTATCAATTAAGGTCTGAAAATTGAAGAGTAAGCAGATGAGGGTTACACAGTTTTTAACACCTCCCCCCTGAGAGGAGAGAGAGAAAAAAAGAGAGAGGGAGAGAGAGACTACAGCCCTCCACTTGATGTTCTTTTAACTAATTAGCATAATTAGAGTCTGTATGGGGTTTCTGCTTTAACAACAGTATTTCCTCAGATCAATGCAATTATTGTGCAATTATTCCATTTAATATGAAGCTGTGCAACCCACAGAATTTTCTAAAAGAACCCTTCTGCAAATGTTTCACAAGATAAGCCTGGGTAACAAACCAGAGGGTTCTATTCACATTCTCATACACAAGACCTTCTGATTGGAAAGTTTATGAAGCAAGTCCTGACAAAAATGAAAAGAAAATGCAAAGGAAATACACACGCAGCCAATGTGACATTTCCCATTCAACCATCCATTTTCTACCGCTTACCCTGTTAAGGGTTACAGGGGGACTGGAGCCTATCCCAGAGGCTTTCGGGTAAGAGGCGGGGTTCACCCTGGACAGGTCGCCAGTCCATCACAGGGCCAACACATAGAGACAGACAACCATTCACACTCACAGTCACACCTACGGTCATTTTAGAGTATCAATCAGCCTCGTCCCCTCTTGATGTCTTTGGACTGTGGGAGGAAGCTGGAGTACCAGAGAGAACCCACACAGGAACAGGGAGAACATGGAGACTCCACACAGAAAGATCCTGTGCCCGAGCCGGGACTCAAACCCGGAACCTTCTTGCTGTGAGGCGACAGTGCTGACCACTGCACTGCTGCCCATTTCCCAGCCCATTGCCATGAACAACAGAGACCAATGGCGGCATGGCTCAGGGGTAGAGTGGCCATCTAGCAACCAAAGGGTCGCTGGTTCGATCCTTGACCCCAGTGACCATGTCAAACTGTCCTTGAGCAAGATACTGGACCCATAGTTGCTGTTGATGAATAGGTTGGTGCCTTGCATGTCAGTCTTCACCATCAGTGTGTGAGTGTGTGTGTGAATGGGTGAATGAGGTGACACTGTAAAGCGCTTTCAGTGCCGCTAAGGTAGAAAAGTGTTATATAAAATTGAGTCCATATACCAGTGCTAACACAACCTTTTTTTTTTAGCAGTAAATGAATACAATGAATTCAATAAGACCACAAAAAGATAATGAGAACAATTTGATTGTCACAACAATGTGCACTTTTGGATTTGCTACAAATACAACTCACCTTCTACAGACACTACGTGTATAATGCCTCAATAGAGGTGTGTAATTATAGTTATAAGTGCTTGTGTTTATTATACTGCATAGAAAATATCCATAAATTATTATGATACCAATTATGAAGAAAAAAAACAGGAGAGAAAAGGGCAAACACAAATCAAAGGTTGAAAAAAGACATGTTCATGCATAAGTGCTAGTGCGATGCCACTTTGACCTCTGCTCTGTGAGATTTTTGATTAGACCTGACAAAGCTGCTCGCAGCGGACTTAGATTACAACCGGTATTTCAACAGGATGAACAGTGGTCTCGCTTTCTACAACATGTAAAAAAAAAAAAAATCACTGCAGAGAATCAGTCTAAAAAGTCACGACAACACTGTGTTTATATGATCCTGCTTGCACTGCACTTCATCAGACTACACTGCTCATTTGAAAGACTTGTTATACAATTTGGAGAATAATAACAGGTAACTTGAAATTGCTACCACTTTGCCAGAGGTCCCAAAGCTGCAACTTTGGAAATAGCTTTCTTCAATTCAGGTCAATTTGTGGAGGGTTTAATAACAGCTTTTCCCTTGGTCATAATCTTCAATCACTGCTGCAGGGTGCTAACAAGACTGTTCATGGATCTAAAGAGACTGTCAGAAATATATGAGGGTTGAGGAGAAACACACTGAAACATAGACGTATGATCACTTTTTGTCTGAGGTAACTTACAACCGAGGACTTATTCCATGGTTTGTATCATTAATAATTCGCACTATAACCGCAGCTATTTGAACATGCAAAAGTACAAATACAGGACCTTTATTAACCCAGATGTCTCCTAAAATCTGTTTTCTGAGGGAGAGATGGCTGCTCAACATCTTTTTCGTACTTTATCCTGCATCTACACTGCGTGTAGACTGTCTGTAGGGCATCCAGGCGTTTTGGGGTCACACAAAGAATATAACATCAGAACGTGTAGAGCCTAAATTTACTTTACGATTACCTTTATAAACTGAACCATTTGATCTTGGCCAGCAGAGCAGTTTAGGACAATAGAAATCACTGAGGACTGTCTGTCCTTGAAGAAGCTACAGGACAAGGACTCTTCAGTTTGTTATGATTTTAGTGACTCCTGTGGACAAAAGTGGTGAATAAAGACTGCTTTAACCAAGAGCACCATGCAAATACCTTGATGTGTGAACCCTATAGACGTTTGAACTGGGATGCTGAATACTGACCATGTTTTTCTCGATTCCCCGTTATGTCAGTCTTTGGGTTCATTCACACTGTCTAGCAGCCTGAGGTTAAAAAAAGCCAACAATTTTATACAGAAAGGTAACAAAATCACATGTAATTTTTGTAGATGCCAGCAGTTCTACCACTATAAAGACCAAACACCACTGGAACCCAAATAAATTATCCATCAAGAACTACAATGACTAAACATGAAAGAGAAAGAGCAAACAAGCTAGCAGTGAACAGCGACTGCTGGGTCAATCTTCCAGATGAAAGCTACATGACAACAATGTTTATACTGAGTCAGTCCAATATCCTCACATGTTGCTTACCAACAGGGCAGACTGATGCAGAATTTTAAAAAGGGGATCCTAAGTGAATGTACACCATAATAAAGTTACACAATATCAGATATATGGAAGGTATATACCTTTTGTATTTACCTGAAAAGGTAGCATAACCAATGCGGCCAGTGACCACGCAGAGACTATGTGGACCCCTGATGCCTACACAAGTGTGCTCACTTCTGCTGATGGCACCATGAGTCACCTTTTGTGACGATTCCTCATATGTAAAGCAATAACAAAGGAGCACAGTGAAAAACAAGATCCCCTGAACTCATCATACAAAGACGGAAATTCATTAATGCGCTGAAGACCAGGTAGGAAGTTCCCACCCTCACCAGTCACTGCACTGCACTGCCTCAGTTTTAAGAAGATTGTAGAGGAAAGCTGGGTGTTGGGCTATAGCAAGCAAAATTCAGTGTAACTGACATTCCTATATTTGGGATAAAAAAAATGATAACATCATAGCAGTTTCTGGATTTTTTTAATAAGGGAGAAGTGGGGAATGTAATTTAAGGAATAAAGCAGAAGTACATAAATATATATTCACCTCAAATACTCAATTATTTTCACTTTATGCAAAATGATGCGGGCTTTAGTCTTTATAGTGCATTCCACTCAGCGAGTGCATGTATGAGTTTCCTGTCCCTTGCACTGTAAGTCCCGCATGCAAAAAGGCAGAAGACACTATTTTAACTTCTGGCCGATTTTACAAGTGATATCGATGTGACAGTAAAATCTCACTTCGTTCCCCTCCAGAATCCATCTCCTACGAGACTACGAATGCCCGCTGTATAAAGGTTTAACACTGTCAGAGCAGACGCATTCATTTTTACTCTCAGCATAATGCGCTGCAATCAATTTCTTGAGTTTGTTTTACAGCCCGGAGCCTTGATGCCTGGTCAAAACCAGTCACTGAGAGGAAATTAGGAGATGAAGACTCATTTTATTGGCAGGATAGTGCTGCTGGAAAAGACCCAGCTTATTGTCACATCATTTGTTGTTGAATAAGCTTACAACAAACCAATCAAAAATCTGTTATTGATTATGTAAGAGCAGCTTCAAGTGTTTAACGCTGGAGTCATCATCTGTGATGGGAGGTTATTCATGTACTACACATGGTGAAAAACATATGTACATAAATTACAGTGTTGACCGTGGAAATGATGGTTATGTAAGATGTGAGATGCCATGTGAGGGAAACATCATGTGAAAGAGCATGGCGAGCGATATCCCATGAGGTTTTTCGATGAAGCACATGGCTCTTAGTGCCAGCTGAGACAGCCGACCACATGAAGAGCAATCAGAGTCACAGAGACCGCTGCACGCGACACCTCCTGGACTCCTGGAGTGTTCAGGCTCAATTTCAAACTCAAATCTAGTCCACTTTTCAGTCTCTAGTTTGATTTTGCCAGTTTGGTTAGCTCTAGTTAGTTTCAGTCTCGAGGACAAGCTAGAGTCTAGTCCTGACTTCAGGCTCAAGTCTGGGCTCCTGCTCAATCTCAAATTCATGTTATATCTAGTCTTGTTTTTATGCTCATGTCGGGTGTCCTATTCAGCCTCAAGTCTGATCTCCTGTTCTATCTCTTGTTTAAGCTCAAATTCAGCCCTGTTTTAAGGCAAAGGAAAAGTCTCAGTCGCAGTCCATCTAATGTTCAAGTTTGCTACTCCTGTTCATCCAAATTCAAATTCATATACTATATATATATATATATATATATAGATAGATAGATAGATAGATAGATAGATAGATAGATAGATAGATAGATAGATAGATAGAGATATAGATATAGTTCTACAGAGTTGGTGTGCTTGAATGTTTTGTTAGCTGTCTTCCATAAAACTGGCATGATTTAAGGATTCTACCTGCAGGCAGCTTCTGCTTCATGTTTCTACTAGTTGTGAGGGAGTAGCTGTGTAAGCAGAAGAGACAGAGTGTGTATGATGACCATGGGGAAGTGTACTCACATAGATACACACACACACACACACAATGCAGATCTATTGTGGATCTTGTCCTGCTCTCTTTCTCTGACCTCTCTGAGGAACTTTCACTCTGCATCCCTAGGTGATGTTCTCCCCCTTGTATCTCTTCCCTCTCTCAGTGACTGTCGATCTGTCTCTCAGCTATCAGTCAAGCTGTCTGCTGAGTGACACCGCCCTGAGCCAAGGAGTGACAGTGGGGCACACCTTAACCTAATCAAGAGCTCGGCTGGATCAAGCAGTCACTGTATTATTCATAGTGATCCCTTTCACCACTGCACACACACACACACACTGGCTCCAATGTTCCATAGTCCCTCATTAATTTTGGATGAGCCAGCCTATTGTAGAGAGTTTCCCACATTAAACCATCTCTGACATCTTTTGTCTTCTCCCCACCTCTTCTTCCTCCTCATCCTCCCTGACAGCGGCCCTGCCTATATCATCTTTTAACTTCATCACTTTTATCCCCTTCTCCCACTCATGGCATTTTCTCTCTCTTCTTCCTCGTTGTTTCAAATGAGAATAAAATGAGAAAATAATGCAAATCATTGTGTCAAAATCATCAATTTAAATTAGTATGAAATATATGAAAGTTTTCAAGATTGATACTGTCGTAAGAACATTGGAAGTACTGGCTCAAAGTGAAATACTGTATATATTACAGAAAGGGTTTAATTGTTTTGATCGGCTCTGCTGCAACATTACTTTATTTATTAAATCAGTTGTAATCTGAGAAAGGTTCAAGAAACATTAAAAGAAACTATACAAACATATGATGGGGATTCATTAATCTCCTTGATGCTTTGATAAAGGAGGATATGGTGTTCTCTTCAAATTCATTTTGTTTTATCATCAGATAAAATCAAACCCCTCACAGCCATTTTAAGAGTGGAAAGTTCTAGGAACTAGTACAGTAACCTATATAGCCACGTGTGTCTGATATAAATCATCGTTGTCGTTGTCATCCGCCGTTGTTGCTTATCCGGTTGGTCCTGGTCGTGGGAACAGCAGCCTAAGAAAGGAAGCCCAGACTGTCCTCTTCCCAGCCACTTCCACCAGTTCTTCTGGGGGAATCCCGAGGTGTTCCAAGGCCGGCCGAGAGATACAATCCCTCCAGCATTTCCTGGATCGGCCTCGAGGCCTCCTCCCAGTTGGGCATGCCTGGAACTGCTCCTGAGGGAGGCGTCCAGGAGGCATCCTCGCCAGATGTCTGAACCACCTCAACTGACTCCTCTCGACATGGAGGAGCAGCAGCTCTACTCTGAGCCCCTCCCGAATGACTGACTGAGCTTCTCACCCTAACTCTAAGGGAGAGCCCAGCCACCCTGTGGAGGAACCTCATTTCAGCTGCTTGTATTCGCGATCTTGTTCTGTCAGTCATTACCCAAAGCTCATGACCATCGGCGAGGGCTGGAATGTAGATTGACCAGTAAATCGAGAGCCTTGCTTTTGGCTACGCTCCCTCTTCACCACAACAGACTGGTTTAGTACCCACATCACTGCGAATGCTGCCCCAATCCGCCTGTCAATCTACTGCTCCATCCTACCCTCACTCGTGAACAAGACCCAGAGATAATTAAACTCCTCCACCTGAGGCAGGACCTCCCCCGTGACCTGGAGTGGGCAGACCATCCTTTTCCGGCTGAGGACCATGGCCTCAGACTTGGAGGTGCTGATTCTCATCCCTGCCCCTTCACATTCGGCTGCGAACAGTCCCAGCAACAGCTGGAGGTCGTGGCCTGTTGGAGCTAAAAGGACCACATCATCCGCAAAAAACAGAGATGACATCCTCCCGCCACCAGCCTTGGCGGAGTCCAAACCTCACCGGGAACAAGTCTGACTTACTGCCGGCAACGCAGACCAGATCTGATATAAATGTTACTGAAAAAAAATACAATTTCAATGACAGCCACATTGATTGCCACCTTATCCTCCTTGACACTTGAGAGTTTGACTTGTCAATGTTGAAACAACCTTCTTGAGAACCTTCCTATAATTCTACTTTCCGTGCATGCTCCTACTACATGATGCACTGTATCTTTAAAGCTACATGATAAAGCATGTACTGGATCTACATGTTGTATACTGTTTTGACACAGGGAACTGTATTACTGTAGTTATGTAACTGGATGGTACTTTGATGTTCCATAGATGGAAATTAGCTTCTTCCCATACTCTGGATTGTTTACATGTCTTGTCTGGTAGCAGAGATATTGATTAACTTGCACTGTCCCTCCAAATAAATCTAAATCTAAATCTAAATCTAAATCTAGTGTTAAACTCTGCAGAGACATGGTAAAGCTCAAACACACATTTATTTTGAACAATTAATATTCAAATGTCTTCTGGACGTTGCTTCATAAATCATACTCATAAACATAAATCATACTCATATTTGTTACGAACTTGTCTTCTTCTCCACAGCTTTCAGGCTCCCCTCATCCCAGATCCCGGGTGATGCTGGAGCAGGCTACAGACCTGAAGAGGCTAAAGGTGCCACCCTTACCCTGGATCTGCTCGACGTTCCTGCCTGTTAAAAGGAAGGTTTTCGTCGCCGCTGTTGCAGGATTTGCTTGCTGATGGAGAACTGTTGGGTGTAAATACATTGAAGGAGTGTGGTACTGGACCTGCTCTACCTGTAAAGTGTCATGAGATAACTTTTGTTGTAGTTTGGTGCTGTACAAATAAAATTGACTTGACTTGACTTGACTTGAGTTCATTGGAACATTTTGGAAAACTTGAAAACCCTTGGAGGTGGCATGGTGGTGCAGTGGTTAGCGCTGTCGCCTCACAGCAAGAAGGTTCCGGGTTTGAATCCAGGCTCGGGCAGGGGATCTTTCTGTGTGAGTCTGCATGTTCTCCCTGTTCCTCTGTGGGTTCTCTCTAGTACTCCAGCTTCCTCCCACAGTCCAACGACATGCAAAAGAGGACGAGGCTGATTGATACTCTAAATTGACCATAGGTGTGGCTGTGAGTGTGAATGGTTGTCTGTCTCTGCGTTGGCCCTGTGATGGACTGGCGACCTGAACAACACCTCCCCCCCGTAGCCGCTGGGATAGGCTCCAGCCCCCCACGACCCTTAACAGGAATAAGCGGAAGAAAATGGATGGATGGATGGATGGATGGATGGAAAACCCTTGGATGTATCATCCATTATCATAAGAATTACACATTTAACAATCAAACCATGCAGCGCCATTGATTCATGTGGTTTTGACCTGTGAAGTATTTCCTTTCAGCTTGGTTTCCACCATCTCTATTGGCTGTTTGTTTTACTTTCTTCATTATTCTCCATTTACTGCGACATGTCACTCTCTAGTGTCTGGTGCTGGGCAGGTCAGCTTGTGAGAGCCTGTAGCCGCCATCGATCCATCCATTTTCTATACTGCTTATCCATTAAGGGACGTGTGTGTGCGTGTGTGTGTGTGTGTGTGTGTGTGTGTGTGTATGTGTGTGTGTGTGTGTGTGTGTGAAGGGGGGGGGGCTTATCCTAGCAGACAGTGGGCGGAAGGTGGGGTTCACCCTGGACGGGTCGCCAGTCCATCAGAAGATCATCAGCAGCAATTAGGGGCTCAGTGTCTTGCTCAAGAATACTTTGACATGGTCACAGGGGGAAGTGAGGATCGAAACAGTGACCCCTCGGTTGCTAAACGGCCACTCTACCACTGAGTCATGCCATGCATCCTATATAGTAGAAATAGTCGGTGTGGATCTGAGTGTCAAAAGGATCCTTGCAAAAATTTATGACTTTTAATAGTTTAAGATCCCCTTCGAATATACAAACTGTGGCCTAAATAACATTTCTTGAATAATAATTTGTCAAGGAACGTGCACATTTCTAATAATACAAGTCATATTACATATTATGTGGATGCTGAATGATGGGTAAATAATCAGTTCATCGTGGAATAGTCAGGAACAAATCGTTAGCAACTGATTTTTTATTATATACTATGAATGAGGCCTGTTCCTCATCTGTTATAAATGATGTGTAAATGTTAATGAAACATTTATGAGTCCTTTACTTATGCACTTTTGCATTCCTCTGATCTACAGTGTAAATAATTCATCATACATATGTCTAACCTATCACTTCCAGATGACTCCTACCAGGGCTCTAAGCATGTACACAAAGCTTTTACAAATCATTTTGCATCTCTCCATCACAAGAGAACACGATGCATGTCCTTTGTAGTTATGTCATCATCTTCGGGAGGATTAGCCTACTGTACCATTTAAATAACATCGCAATTTAAAGTCAGTTTTTGCTCATCAATGCAGGGATGTTGGGCAATAATTGTTTTTTTTTATTGCAGGTAAAATAAAATTGCATTAAAAATTGATGATTTTTTTAATGCTGATCAGCCTGTCACATTGGTAGTGCCTAAACTTAAAAATGTGCACAACACCTCTGTATTGAATAATTTCATCCATATTTGAATGAGACCCAACAAGGGACAAAGCTCGAGTGAAACAGGCTTCAGTACAACCAAAGCAATGACAATTATCCGTTGCTGCACAACCAAACAGCAAGAAAGAGAAGGACAGTGAGAGAGAACACACAACGTTGACAGATGGCTTTTTCTTTTTTTCCTCTCTGGAGAGAAAAATCAGCCAGTCGATAGTCGACTGTGTTCCTGCTGCATCTGTCAGCCGCTAACATCCAAACTAACAGTATTTAAACTCATGATTATTACCACTCAGCATCTCAGCCTGAGGACATCCTCCTGAGTCCTGATACTTCTCTTCACATCTATACAAATGATACAATTCTCCCATCTGCCGCAGTCCTTTCATTGCTGTCGTTGAGATGAACATTATCATCTGCAGATGCCACTGGTTCCAAGTGTTTAACCTTCAAGAATATAGCTTCCAGGCATTGTTCTTAAAGGTTCAGTACGGCAAATTAGAAAGACCAGATATCTGCACTTTTTCTTTGGAGCTCCCACTGCTTTGTAGACTAAGAAACAATTATGTCATTCTGACGAGGTCTTCTTTTGACCTGCAAGTGTTTTTCACAGTCACTACAGTACTGGGAGCTACAATCCAGTCCACAAGTCTCCATTCTCTTCGATCCTCACAATCCTGCACCTGGCCTAAAAATAGACGTGGATCTGAGCCACCAACAATATGTAGGTAGTGCTGGTCTGTCCTGAGACAATACTTAGTCACTGTAGCATGAAGGAGCAGCAACTCTACTTCAGCCTCTCCCAGGATCTTTGCACCTGGTGACATTGAGTCACTGTAGCATGAGGGAGAAGACACCCTAGCCCAGCAGCCTACAGAGAAAACTCATTTTGTTCTCTTGTACACATAATCTCATTCTTTCAGTACCTCCTTAAAGGTTGAATACATAAGAGAGAGTTGGAATTGAAACTGGCTGGTGAAGTGAGAGTATTAACATGCTCCGGAAGTAAGTTTCCTTGTTTCTTATATGAGAGCTTCTAAAATGCTGACCCTTTTGATTTGGATAATGAAATGTGACACACTGGTTTTGTTTTAATTCTTACAATTTTTGCCTTTAACAAATGAAAAGCGACTCTAAACTCTGTGTAAAGGCCATTAAGACAATTTCCCTTGTTTGTCCCACCAAGGGGAGAAATGGGAAAATAAAAATGCATCATGTGTCTGACCATCAGTCAGATGAATGTGCTAGCCCTGGCTATTCAGTGGAGGTGAGCAGCAAAGAGGAAGTCGATGAGGCCACATGAAATCAGAGCAACTCAGGAGTAGGGTGAGTTTTGGCTTGTCCGGGAGCTACAGCTTCATTAAGAGCGCTTCCAGATTTATTTCAGCCTGAACATCACAAAGATCAAATTTACCTGTATTGTTGGGATCGGTGCTTCCCTCCTTCCACATTACCTGTTACTGAATGTGCCAGTCAACACTTGAAATTGTGTAGCACATCATAGTAGGGGGCTTTAAAGGTTCCTTGGATTGAGGTGGGTGTGGGGGTAGTTGTCAAAATATTGCAGGTTCCTAAAAAGTTTTTGATAGTGTTCTCAAGTTGAAAGGAATGTTTTAGGTTGGTAATAACAGGAATGTGTTCACGCCCGCTATACTGGAGTGCCTCTCTAAATTGCTCTTGGATAAGTAGAGCAACATTCCCTCTTTGAGACCCCTGTGACAACTCGTGATTAACGAGCCTGCGATGTAGAGCAGTTCCTTGTGTGTGGTGTGTATGCAATTACTCTCAAACTGGGTTATATTTGGAGTTCTGGTCATTAACATAGTGGCATAAAAAGATCTATCATTGCAAATGTTGTCGATGTAGACTGTCAGGTTTCTGAAAAATGGTTCTGGTGCGGAACTGGATTACATGATTCTCTTCCCATACCGGAAATAAGTCCAAAGTGGACCCTGTTGATTGGTTTAGTTGAAGAAGATTTAGTTGAAGTGTTTGGACAAAAAAGGCGAAAGGGAATATGGTTTGTTTGCTGCATGCAGTGTATTTGTTTTAAAAGCCACAGTCATTAGTTTGGTAAAGCAGAGGGACTAATTATCTCTACTCTGGGAGGATTAAATCAAAAACATATAAATCATAGTATGCTGAGAGGATTGTAATAATTGTCTAGATGAGCCACAGAAAAGGCGGCAGGATGGTGCAGTGGCCTCACAGCAAGAAGGTTCCGGGTTCGAGTCCCGGCTCGGGCACAGGATCTTTCTGTTTGGAGTCTGCATGTTCTCCCTGTGCCTGCGTGGGTTCTCTCCGGTACTCCAGAGTCCAAAGACATCAAGAGGAGACTAAGTTACTTGGATACTCTAAATCAGGGGTCCCCAAACTTTTTTCTGTGAGGGCCGCATAACTTTCCCCTTCTCTGAAGGGGGGCTGGGGTCAGTTTGTAACAGAAAAAGTGTGACAATCATGGGGTTGCCTAAACGTAAAAATGTATTGTTTTCCAGAAAGCCACACTACCAAATAACCCTCTCTGGGTTCGGGTCTCGGATTTTTTTCTGGGGGTTGCCAGATAGGGGCACAGACTGCAGAAGGGTGGAATAGAATGTCACGCTCTATGCGTGTATGAAATAGTTAGTAACTGACTGTGTGTTCACACCAAACGGCAATGTGAATTTTCGCGTCGCTTTATTCGCGAATATAAACACATTGATCCAGCGATCAAATTCGCACCAATAAAGTGACGTGAAAATTTGCGTTGCGTTTGGTGTGAACATTCAGGCTGCAACTAACGACTATTTCAATAGTCCACTAGTCACCGACTATTGAAACGATTAGTCGACTAATCAGATAATTATTAATTTTTTCTTAAATTTAGCATGAAGTTGATTTAATTATGTGGCAGATGATAATAAACAAGAAAGATGGGTGCAATGAAAAATCCATCTTTTATTGAACATTCATTAATTTAAAATACGTTCGTTAGGCACAGTCTGGCATAACGCTAGAGCTCTCTGTTATAGCAAAACTACGCTTATAAAATGTACAATGTGTGTCATAAAAACCTTACTACTCCGTTTCGTTCAACTGTCTGACGGGCTCCTTTAAATGTTCGTGCATCACCGCAATGATACGCACGGTCTGCTTTGCAACCTTTACAAGTAGTCTTTTTATTCGCCATATCCAGGTTAAACTGCCACCAAACTTTAGAAGTTTTGGTACGCGTACCTGATGTTGACGCCGCGTTCCTGTATGTTACCGCTCAGAGACAGAGAGGCTATTGCGCATGAGCGACTCTCGGCAGAGATTATAATCAAGTGAGGTGCCTCACTCTGTTGGAAAAATGCGTCTGGCGACAATAGTCGACCATGGAATTCATTGTCAACTATTTCTATTATCGATTTTTGTCGAAAACGTCGACTAATCGTTGCAGCCCAAGTGAACATACCTTAATAGTTAATAATGAAAATAGTTCATAGCTAGTTATCAATTTTATTATCAAATACAAATACACATATGGAAAAAAAATAAAAAGGCATCACTGGTATTGTTCAGGGGGCCGGGCCAAATGTGGAGGCGAGCCGTATCTGGCCCTTGGGCCGTAGTTTGGGGACCACTGCTCTAAATTGACTGTAGGTGTAGCTGTGAGTGTGAATGGTTGTCTGTCTATTTGTGATGGACTGGTGACCTGTCCAGGGTGAACCCTGCCTCTTGCCCGAAAGCTGCTGGGATAGGCTCCACCCCCCCCCCGACCCTTAACAGGATAAGAGGAGGAAAAATGGATGGATGGATGGATGGAGCCACAGGAAAGCATAGATACCTCAGGTAGAACTGATGTGTTCTCCAATACATTGATGCTTGAAGTGAAAATAGGGCCTCTTCATTTATTTGCCTCCACAAAAAAAGAGACTTGATTTTGAGAGTTAAGTTCTGAGATTTGGTATAATAGATTAAGTTTTATTATTAGACATTACCAGCAGTTGAGAATTTAATATCTTCAAGAACATAAACACAGATTTTTTTGGGGACTTTATCTGGTAGAAGGGAAGGCAGTAAGCTCAATCAATACAAAAAAGAGAGCTGAGAGATTCACATAGGTGGTGTTTTCAACATCAGTGGCCGCTTCCATTAACTTATCAGGTCATTGAGGTTGGGGTCATTTAAATTCAAAGGGGTTTATTTACCTTAGAGAATGAATGTACTTTGCAAAAGTCACGGTTATCTTTTGAATTCGATTTTCACTCTCCCTGAGAACATGAGGAAATATTTTGCCTCCCAAATGGCTTGATGCTCTGGCATCAATTCATACAGACTAATAAGATTATGTCACAGAGCACTAAAGATTTAATGGAGTCGTCAGGAGGGAGCAACATTGTACATGAAGTATATACCACAGCACGGAGGGGAGCAGTTCTCAAATAGCTCCAGAATGTTCCATTTTCAGCTGCTGTAAACACCAGCTATAAGAATTTGAACAATATACAGCAACTTTTACGGACAACTGATATCAGCAGCTCTCCAATGAGGTTGACAGGAAACATGATTACATGGAGCAAAATGCACAAGACCCTCAGTTCTGTCTTGAACATTTCATTACCATCATCCGTATATATGCATTTTTTCCCCTCAAACACAGTACCTAAAGTAAAAATAGATCAAAAAAGGTCAAGTATGAAATATGAAGTTCATCTACTGACTAAAAACACACAGGTCAAAGATACTGCAGCATAGAAATCTTGCTCCTGAAGCCAAAGAAAGCCCAGTGATGAAAAGATTCAGGAGGATACGGTGTGAATTTCCTCCTTATCAGCTGGATTAATAATAGATCCTTGAGTAAAAGAGAGATCAAAATAAGAAAAAGATTAATAAAAATAAAACATCCCAGTTGAGTCTCGCACCAGAATGCCACCTGTCACAATTCCATCCATCCATCCATCCATTCATTTTCTTCTGCTTATCCTGTTAAGGGTCGCAGGGGGGCTGGAGCCTATCCAGCGTTTTTTGGGTGAGAGGGTTCACCCTGGACAGGTCGCCAGTCCATCACAGGACCAACACATAGAGACAGACAACCATTCACACTCACAGTCACACCTACAGTCAATTTAGAGTATCAATCAGCCTCGTCCTCTCTTGATGTCTTTGGACTGTGGGAGGAAGCTGGAGTACCAGAGAGAACCCATGCAGGAACAGGGAGAACATGGAGACTCCACACAGGAAGATCCTGTGCCTGAGTCAGGGCTTGAACCTCAAACCTTCTTGCTGTGAGGAGACAGTCTAACCACTGCACCACCGTGCTGCCCCCCCTGTCAAAACTGTGTAGTGCAAATAATGAAAAATGTATTTTTTTGCTTCTTCATTTTCCAAATAAGCAGAGTGACTTGAGTGGCAAGTGCACATGACCAGATTTTCTTTTTTCCCCTTCCCTATAACTGATCTTTCTATATTCTTATGTGAGAAATAATCAGCAGACAACATAAAGCAATGCACCGACTCACTAAACCTCATAGGTTTTTGTCATTTCCTTCTATCTGTTAAGTATTTTATTTTTTCCCTCATGTGTCATGTCTTGTCTTCCTGTTTTATTTTGTTCTCTCACCCCTGTCTCTGTTTCAGGTTCCTGTCTCCCCCCTCCCCGTTTGTGTGCACCTGATTCCTGATTGTGTTTCCTGCACCTGTGGCTCATCACTCCCCATTAGCACCGCTTATATTCCCCCTGTGTGTCTTGTCTCGTCGCCAGTTCCTTGTACTCATATTCCAGTACTCTATCTCATAGCCATACCCACAGCCTTCTCGTTTCTGAACATTACTCGTTTCTTTTGCCTCTTGTCTTTTTGGATACCTCTGCCTGTTAATAAACCCCGCTTGTCTGATCCCACCGATCTGCGTCCTACAATTGAGTCCTGCTCCTCCTGTGCTACGTTCACGACAGTTTGTTTGGGAAGGGGGGACTTTCGGAACTATATAATTTACATTATTTTATATAAAGACTACCATTCAGTCAGGAAAAATAAACAAATCTTATTGTATATTTTATGTCTCATTTAGAAAAATGCCTAAATTAATACATAAAAAGATTCAAAAGGAAAACAAACAAAAACCTCCTCAACCTGCCAGGCAGTCATGGTTGACTCAACTGAAAAAGTCATACTGATAATGATGTGACGGCTGCACAATGGACTAGAATTAATATTACCAACATCAATTCTGTGGCCAATCCAGGTTTTGTCTATGACTATATCTTTAAATAAACATTAATATGTGTTTTCTTCCACAAATTTCCAAAGGAATTGATGTGAACTGGGCCAAATTTAGATGGAGACTGGACTCCTTTGAGAAACAGAGATTAAATAAAGGCTGAGCACTTGAAGTGTTAAGTGAGATTTTGAGTGAACTGCCTGCCCTTTTTCTTGTGTTGCTGTGCTCAGGAGACCTGAAGGCAGACTGAACGCTACAGGGCCGCTGACAAGCGGAACCAAACTTGAAATATGCTCGGTTGGTAGCTTAACAAATCGTTGGAGTCGCTCTACTAGTTTTCCTCACACTTTTAACAGCAGCCTCAGTGGTTTAACACCAACGCACACTTTCAGCAGGTACCTGCACCATGTGAGACACCTCAAATGAGGTAAACACTATGTAATCTAGCCAAGCAGGCCCTCCACCTTTCCTACTCGCACAACACGTCTTCCCACGGTGGGTGACAGATGTACCCGCTGGTTGATACAGGATGTTCTCTGATCACACAAACTGGAGCATAGTGAGGACTGTGTAAGGTAAAGATGAAGAGTTGGGAGAAAGAGGACGGAGCTTCCAGAGGGTCGGCACAAGTGCATCAGATGAGAGTGGAAGTGAAATACATAGCGACTGTGTCATGTGTACTGAAGTTCGTTGTTGTATCACCTGGTGAAAAAACACCGTTCCAACAGTCACTCTAACCTACTAATCATTGGTTACCATGACAGTCATGTGGGGAAAGCTTTCTGAATTTACAGTCTTTTAAATAAGAGAATACCTCTGTATACCTCTAGTTCGGAGTTCAAATTATTTTATATTTTCTGATTACAATTCATCTGAATTCATTTTTAATATGTTTGTTCTATTCCTAATTAAAGACATTTACATTTTTGATATTTTAACCTATTTCCTGATGAGAAAAAGGATTATCTTAAGTCTTTACCGATCGTAGGTATTTATTATACATCAGTTCCTTTCAAAGTTCAGCCTCAATAAATTGTCAATGTGATTTGATATTTTTTCCCCTAAAACACCCTTTTCCCTCAACAACTACAGACATTCCTTAATGCACTGCCAAAAGATCCTTAGTGAACATTTCCCTTAGAGCCTAAGGAGCTTTCCCTTAAAACTAATTTGTGGAAAAAGACAATGTTGTACTTCACTGTTTGATAATGTACTGCGGCATAACTTTTAGTTAGTTACATGTGGAAACTTTTTTTTTTTGGCCCTGAATCAACACTGAATGTCCTGGACTTGCGGACAGACTTCCCAATTAAGTCTTCTTCCTTGTCCCCTAGGGAGAACGAGACTTGTCTGAGTAGGAGATCTCTGCCAGAATTCATTTGGGATGTTAGTGAGGCGTTTGTTCTGGCAGGGGGGAAACGTGGAGGGGTATGGGTGTTGTGATGTTGTTGAAGGGGGCTGTCTGTTCACAGATAAAACTTCAACAGCCCACTGCCCTGCAGAGACCCTGGCAATTAAGGCTTTAACACAGATTGCGGACTGAGCCCACCATGAATTCTGTCTCAACAATTTGCAGTGATGTTTGGATCATTGCACACACCGCAGGTCACATAACACAACTTGGCAATTAAGGGTGGAGAAAAAAAACTCTGCAAAAGATAACAGGCTTGGCAAGGGATTTTTTAGGTTTTCTATCTAAACCTTGAGCTCATTACAATATTTTTTCCCACCCAATCCTTTCCCTTCAATCTCATATACTTTTGCTAACTTAAGTATTTGTTTTCCTTAAAGGATATTTTGTGTCATTGATTTACATTTTAAGTCCCTTACACACAAAATTTGTATTTCATAAAAGGAATATTCTAAGTTTTGGGGGATTGCCCACCATTTTAGCCAGAAAAGCAGAAATACAGATATCCATCCATCCATCCATCCATTGTCTTCCGTTTATTCCTATTAAGGGTCGCGGGGGGGGGGGGGGGGGGCTATCCCAGCAGCTACGGGGGAGAGGCAGGGTTCACCCTGGACAGGTCACCAGTCCATCCCAGGACCAACACATAGAGACAGACAACCATTCACACTCACAGTCACACCTACAGTCAATTTAGAGTACCAATCAGCCTCGTCCTCTCTTGATGTCTTTGGACTGTGGGAGGAAGCTGGAGTACCAGAGAGAACCCACGCAGGAACAGGGAGAACATGCAGACTCACAGAGAAAGATCCCGTGCTGGAGACGGGACTTGAACCCAGAATCTTAACAGGATAAGCAGGAGAAAATGGATGGATGGATGGATGGAATATCATACCGTAGACTTCGTACTGAGATATTATCGTACTTTGTGATTTTGATATTGTTAGGCTTCCTCCTTTGTTGGGATGCATTCCTTCTTCTATTTTCCTTATCACTCGTGGATGTTATCCTCCAGGTATTCATAATGAGAGGAACTCCACAGAAAAGCATTATTTGTGCTGCAGGACAGGCTGAATAAACAGAATAAGTAAAACATGGCTGTTCCATCATTAGGGCAAGAGTAAATGTGACTATAATCACCTTTACAGTATATGCCATTAGATGAATGAGTGGCATCATGGCTTATGAATCAATACTAGCATCATTTTATTCAGCTGTAGCTGGGTTTTAGTACAGCCACTTGCATCTCCCACTGCCTTCATAAATGTGCTAGGCGTGAAGGAACACTGTGAGACACACTGTGGGGATGCGAAAGCTTGACTCCTCCAACCGGTGAAGAATGGTACCACTGACTGACAAAGGTTCCCCATTTATAATCAGCATATTTCATAGAAAAAGGAAAAAAAAACCTTCAGTTTGTCATTTTAAATCCTGGAACTGCTGAGAACTCTCCAGTTATTCCCATTCTGAGGTGAATGGGATCCCCCAGCAGTGGTGATGACACTGTCCCTGAGACATGATGTTCAGTGAGTGTTGCATTATTGTTTTGACCTCTCATATAATTTCCTTCCCTGTTACGACACGTTAAGTCTGCAGCATAAGTTCCCATGGTGATAGACTCCCTTTGTAGTACAGTAAACATCAGTTGATCCTAAAGTTACCTCACTAGACCTCTTAATCCTGCTTTGTAGTACAGGCCCCAGGAGTAGTGAGTCATGGTGGTGACACTGACACTCTACCTGATTTTACATAATTTAAAAATAGTAACATTGTCTGTTCATACGGCAGGAGGGAAAATTAGTCATCCTCAGTATTCATACATATACTAAATAGGATGTAGGAACTACAGGATAATTTTTTCTGGACAACCATGACACCTTTAACAATAGATGGAAAGATTCTTGTACAGTGTGTCAAATGGCTTAGCTAGATAGAAAAACGGGGAAATCTTCTGTCACTACATTGTGTCATGTTGTGGTGTTTTAGATTCTTAGTTCTCACTTGATTTGACCAAATTATGTGAAGGTCAGATGAAACACAAAATAACACACACACACACACACACACACACACACACACACACACACACACATGCATAGAGTATATATGTTTACATATATAAAGACAATTGCACGGTGTATGCTAAATGTCTCCTCAGATGTATTCATTTTGCTGTGATTGTGTTTCATTTGGGAAGTGACAAACTCAGTCTTGTGTGGTTTGTCCCAGCTGCGTTGCCGTAGTTGTCCTTTCTGGACGAGTCAATAACAGTCAAAATAAATCTGGCAGTGATACAAATGTGGTATAGTGACAGGACTCAGATACAGGTAATCCTACAAAAAGGAAGGAAACAGAAAAAGAGGAAAGGAACAAAGTCTTACGAGGGTAGTTTTTCCTAAATAAAATAGTAACTGACAGATCGAAGCGAAGTAAAATCTGGTCAACTGGACGTAAGTTTAAACTTACGTCCAGTTGACCAGATTTTACTTCGCTTCGATCTACGATGACCTGGATGAATGAGAACCTACACAGACAGTAACTGACAGAGAAACTAAGAAAAACAAGCCAGAACAAGAAAAGAATAACAACAATAAACAAATCAAGAGTAAAGGTCAAATTATCATTTATCATTCAACAACAAAAAAGGAAATGATGTACTTTTTCTTCTTCTGTTACTTTTTACTCATCTGTTGAGAGAAATATGGAGGGGCAGACGGGTGTGTTGTGAGTAATACTGCAGTCACCACTGCACTGGTAGAGTAATGGCCCTCTTCCCTCATTACATTACCACATCTGATTCCCTGATGTGCCGCACAGTAGCATTATGGGTCACACTGAGGTGACATACTGAATGTGACACTGATTGGCCAGAGCTCGTGGTCTCATGAAATCTAGTGTGAACTACAGTGACGATGTGTTTGCCTGTAATGCCAGTTTTCTTCCTGATGTGTGTGCGCTGTTTCTGTCCGCATCACCGCATCTTCACACTTTCCCTTACCTCCTAGAGATGAGACTTCAGGAGTGACACTGTTTTTAACGGGAAGATGTCTGTCTCTTTGTGTGATTGTTCTGTCAGATGACAAAGAGCTCTACACAGATTAATCACATACATATACTCATAAATATACTCATGAAACTCATATACCATCACTTATACACAAAACATATACAGTCACGTTGTCAGAGCTGTTAATACTCCAGTTCATAAAAAAAATACACTTCATGACACCTTCAATTTAAAGCGTATCCCCACACAACTGGTGGCCATTTATTGAATCGTGTATTTATTGAACTGCTCAAATTTTTTCCAACCCTAAAACACATCTACTCTTTTTTCAGTCTTATTCAACTTAGATTGTTATTTGTTTGTTTGTTCTGCTCTAATTTCACTTGATTGTTTTTTCACTTTGTACCCATCCTCTTGTGACAAAACTTCAGTGTAAATGTAATTTTGGTGAAATAAAGCAATTCTGATTCTTCTGATTCTCAGAAAGTTCACTGACGGATTTGTTAATACGACTTAAGACGAGTGGAGATGACGTACAGTTTCTTCCCTCGCAATAAATTGAATTATTTTAAACCACATGCTGAATTGGTTCTCCCAGTGCAAATACAGAGCTTGGAATATTTATTACCTTCTTTAAATAGAATTAAAATACAGAAAGGACAGGTATGCAAAAATGAAAACACAGAGAAAAACAGCAGAAGATGGCAACGGAACTCATGTCAGATGCTTCAGTGCGCTCAGATAAGTCCACACTACAAAGCAGGTGTAACAGAGAAGGTACAAAGAGTCGAAGAGGCAAACTCGACTCCTTAAATCCTCCCTTGAATCTTGCAGCTGAGAAAGCAACAAAACACAGCGGAGGAGCTCTTATCATCTACTCCACACTTGTTCTACACATGAGAGGGAAAGAAAATGACCCTCTCTCCTTTTTTTGGCAGTAAGAATGTTTTGTTGAACTTAAAAGCGTCACGCTTAGCTAAAAACTCCCCGTTGCACAATTCATATAAATGAATCTCAGATGAAGCTCTGGACTAACTCTGCCTAATGTTGCACTGACACACATGCAAACACTCCTGCAGCCATCTCTCCAGCCACACAGATCTCAAACCCAGAGGAAGCTCCTTCCCACAATGCATTTAGCTGCTCGAGGACTGTGGCATTTGTTTCCCAACCATCACAATATTAAACATAAGCCTTTATCTTCATATGCCAGTTTTTGAGAAATGAATTTCTCATTTAGGGATTTCTTAAAAGTGGAGAAGCTTGTCTTGGAGGCTGAACCAACTGTCTTGGAGTCAGTTGTCGGAAGCGTTATACAGCGTGCCACCTGTCAAGGGTTTTGTTTTGCTTGTCAAGAAGCTGCTGTGGTGAGATTCCAGACTAAAGTGGAATCTTACGTCTTCCTACCTTCCAGCCAGGATACAGAGCCATCTCTATTTACTAAATTCTCTCAGGAGTCACTGTGAAAGCTGGCTGTGTGAACACACGCTGTTGCCAAAAGAGAAACGTGTTACACCGTGCCAAATCAAACAAAATTCACTCTCAGAAATGCAACACTTACCAGGCAGTGAAAGAGAGGCACAGATTAGTGTTTTCTTCTATCATAACAAAATCTTGAATTCACAATGCAAAAGCAAACATCTTAAAGCCTCAGAGAGAAGGGAGATGAGCAGGTTTCAGACCCAGTCACTGCACCAACAGATTGCAGCTGAGGAAACAGTCAGTGGTCTTATTTGCTGTGACGCTGCTAAAATCCCCACAAACTGATGTAGTTCTAGGCAAGGCAAGGCAATTTTATTTGTAGAGCCCGTTTTCACCAACAGTTTGTCTCAAAGGGCTTCACATGGCATCATAACAACATCCTCTGCCCTTAGACCCTCACATCAACTGAGGAAAAACTCCATAGAAAAGCCTTTCTAGCATCTATCAAATTACTTTGCTAACAAATCCCAACTACTCTATGAGGCAATCATAGTGAGAAGACTAAAGCTTGAAATACGCCTGGACAGTCCCCGACATAACTTCAGTGTCGGAACGGGAATGTCCCTCTGTGACAACTCTACTTATTTCCTCACTACATGTCTATTTTGCTTTCCTCATTGACGCAGCTCTACCAGGCATTTAATGGGTAGAATCTACATAAACCGGTTCCATTTGTGCTGTGGGGTCGCTAGAAGCAGAGAGACAAACATAAATGTGTCTATTGCCAGAACAAATGGAGCCATGTAGCTGGTTAAAACCCTCCCCATGCCACTGACGGAACACATCATGTACATTTTTAGTTTGTTTAGGTATAAACAAGGGAATTTTGACTCAAGAGATGTATAAAGCTCAGCCCTCCACAGCCTGATGAGGGTTTACTGAGAGAAACGAATGACATGCAGCGATAATACACCGTAATATCAACACCTTTAATGGCAACAATACATGTTGTGTTTTTTGGTAGGCATGCGTGACACTGCTCCTTGGTTAAATTCCAGTTATTCCGTAACATGTCAGTGTAATATTGTTGCATTGTGTTAGGAACATCTATATTTATTTTTAATTTGGAAAGCTACTGACTGTTCCAGCACTAGGTTTTTTTGGTTCTTAAGTGTTCTTAATATGTTAATATGTGTTTGTGTAACTGGGTAAATGCTTTAAGTCCCCATAACTGAATGTTAAGGTCAAAGACCTTTCTATAAAGTGATGGGCTGTCTGTTGTGAATGAACTGTGTTTTTCCTGTATATTTAAGAATATCCAGGTATTTCCAACAGTGTGAAACAGTGTCTGTTTTATCTTTTCAAGCAGCCATTCTATTTTTTTTCATGCATGAATCGGCTGCTTGGGCAAAAGTTGCCGTGCGTGCAGCACAGACAGCAGACCGTGTTGCATGCATGTGACATATAACAAATTTGCTCCTAATGTTCCACAAATATAGAGAATTTTTATGGAAGATGAATCCTAATTCTTCTCATTTACTGCTGCCGCTGGTTGCGGTCAACAGACTTCCCAGCTGAGTACTGTTATTCATTCTAATGAATAAGAGGTTCATAAGTATGTAGTTTGCGTATGTGCGCGAAAAGTACATTTCTTTTTGTCTTTTGAATAAACTAGCTCTCAATGTACCTGGAAGATTCTTTATGTAAGGATTGATTAAAGGATTTATATGAGAGTGGGGCCTTGGTGAAGGTCTGCACTCTTCAGAGTACACTTCTATTTTCATCACGTTTGACGCAGGGTAATGAGCTGCAGTCCTCTCTTGTTCATTATTTGTGTGGACGAGCAGAGTGTCCCTGACAGTTACTGCTAATTATTTGATCATTTGTTTTAACATTTAATGAAAGCATTCCCTGACTGTGTCACAGTGTTGTTTCTCTGTCTTTGTAGTGTCAAAACTGTGTAAGCACAAAGCAGTAATTTACCTGTTCCATCAAGTAGACAGTTGATGTGTCTCAGTTGAGTTAGTCAAACACAATGAAGATGTGTTTGATGCGTAAAACACAGGAACGTCGCGGTTTGAAGCATGCGACTGAACTGCCTCCTGAAGTTCCGTCTATCCACAGCACTAACTTACCTGTTTGAAGGAGGATTTGTCACGCCTATGAATGTGTAGGGGATTAGACATTTCATTTTTTTGGATTGTTTTATTCAATTGATGATTACAATTCCGAACCTTAAATTGTCTATGAAAAACGTGTTGTCCTTGAACAGTGCCTTCACAGCTGCTAACAAGTGTTGAGGCTTTTTTTTAGTTAGCTTAGCCGTCACTACTTGCAGGAGCTCACATGTTTAACCCCTGCAGAGACATTTTCAAACCAGCAGTAAACCTCAGTTTGATTTGCACGTGCGGCACATCATCGGTGATCAGTGTAGTGGCGTGGTTGGCAAACATCGCAATTCACTTGAGGATTGGTAGCATGCGCCCAGCTTCTGGTGAGTAGACATTCTGTGCCCACAATGCCTGTCAGCAACAGCCCCAGACACGGCCACCAAACTTGTGCCCACATCGCCGAACAATCCCCAAAAAAACCTACCGCTTGCTTGGACGTCTCAGTAGCGATTCATCATATCAGTTCTGATCTGAAAATCCATGCTGTTTGATCTGAATTCCACAGGAAAAGAAGCGAGACATTCCGAGTTGTTTTATGGACTCCCAGCAGAGATTTATGAGCCCAAGAAATATTGATGAATCACTTTGGACTGTGAGAGACAAAAATATTGACTATAACTGCTGACAGTATTCTCTCTGCAGATGTCTGAAGATGAAAAAGAAACCACCTTGCAGTGAGATATTCCACATCGTTGGCGTGGTCCTAAGATGAGGAGGTACACGGTAACTCTAGCTCTCCCGCTCAGACCACACCCATTATTGATCGCAGTAACACATCGGTTTCATGACTGCAGCTTTTACAATGGCAGTATTTCATGCAGACAAATTTGCCCGGAAAGAAAGACAAAGTACTCAAAGCCACCTCTGGTTGTTCTGCTACAGACACACACACACACACACACACACACACACACACACACACACACACACACACACACACAAGGTGAAAACTCCACCAGCCCCATGCTGCTGTGGCTGGTAACAAGAACAGCGTGGCAGAAAGCAGAGAAGCAGATTGCACTGGATTCCCACAGCAGGAAATGTTCCTTAGCAGGTTTGTTTGCAGGATGCTGTCTTAACATATCCGTTGTAAGAGCTGCTATAACTGAAGAAAATAACAGGAAAGCTGCTGTGCGTGTGCATTTCTCAAATTCAGCACTAAAGTTCGATTCACAGCTCTTTTCCAAACCACAGAACTGTGATAACTCACACACACTATTTTCTGACCCTGCCTCTGATGGTAGCGCATCTAAATTTAATTGCTCTATATTTCCCATCATTTCTATCTGCTGTCCCGCTCTCTTTTGCTCTAATTATTCCCCCATCAATAAATTAATTTCTTCATTTTCTCATGAATGATTTTACCTGTTCAGGATTAGAATTTCGCTCTGCTCATCTCGACAAACTTTTTTCGATTTTTCCTCATTCTTCTCCTCCCATCTTCTCATCCGAGTCTGATCTAATATTGCAGTTCTCTCTTATATCAAATCAAGATTTATTTTGAGGCTAAACATTGTCACTCACTCTCTCTCTACCCGTGTTCTTACTCCCCTCCTTGCCTTTCTTATAGCCACATTCAAAATAAAATGTGTCCAGTAATCCACTATTTTGGAGGAAGGGTTCCCTTAGGTAACTGCTCTTTAACTGATGGACTTAATTTTGACTTTCATTTCCTTCTAAGTTAATATCAGTTTGCCCTTGGAAAGAAGCAAGCAAAACATTCCCCCTTTTTCAAACACTAAAAAGTAAATTGAATTTGTAACTCGATGAAAATTAGAGCTGTTGAAGTCATCATACTAATAGGATTTGGTGGAAGACTGCTCTTATTCATCGCTTTTTTTAATTAAAAATGGATTAAGTAACAAAGGAAATTAAGATTAGAAAAGGGTGTACTTAGAACTGTAGTGTAGACCTCTGTCCAAAAAATGTCCAGAGACAAAAACCCCTTCATGTTTAGCATTTTTTAGAAAATTCTCATTTCATGACTTACATCAGTGTGCTCAAATACGTGACGAAACAATGTTGAGTTCAAACCAGGGGATACACACGAACATCCTATTTAGTGTGCAAGCACTGGAGGTGGCGTGGTGGTGCAGTGGTCAGCGCTGTCGTTTCACAGCAGGAAGGTTCTGGGTTTGAATCCGCAAGCTGGCCTAGACTTTACTATGCAGAGTTTATATGTTCTCCCTGTGTCTCTGTGTGTTCTCCCTGGGTGCTCCAGCTTCTCCCAAAAATCGTGCTCGTTGAAGTAATTGGGGACTGTGGTGTAAATGTGACTGGTTGTCTGTCACTATGTCTCCCCTGATGACAGCTGGGATAGGCTCCAGCCCTCACGTAATCCTAAAAAGGATAAGTGGTTGACGATGGACGGATGGCAAGCACACTGGACACTACACTGATAGAAGTATCCCAAAATGCAATGCAGCAGCTACGACGACGAAGCAAACTGTGAGCGCTTTGATAATCTGTGTGACGTTGGTATGATTTACCACGGTAAACCAGGAGAAGATCCATCCTAATTTTATGACAAAAGAATGAGGGATGGCATAGGATAGCCGAGAGACACCTCGTTTTTAAGTCTGTAACTGGGTTGAACATAATGCTCAATTATTTGGTAGCGATGTCAAAAATGTACATTCTTTTTTCTGTCCTCTTTGAAATGCTGGTCTCATTGGCGTGTGCGGGGAAGCTGGAGGTTACTCATGTCACATAACAGATGGTTGAGCGACTTGCAAGTCTCTCATACCTCTCATATATATATATATATATATATATATATATATATATATATATATATATATATATATATATGATTAATTTATTATTGGAATTAACCTAAATGCAGCTTTTTAATATATGGGTACACTTGCTGGAAAAAAAAAAAACTGCTATTGATTATGAGGGACGTGATCCGTTACAAATGTCAGTGTGTCAGCTCCTCTGTTGAGACGATTCAGTGAACACGCCTTATATCGGGGGCTGCGCTCATTCTCAGTGGGCCTCCTAATCGCTAGCTGGGCAAGTATCATGCTGATCAAATTGTTTATAGCCTGTAGAATATATGACAATATCTATAGAGGGGCAGTTTATGAGGAATGCAGCTTTATAATCAAATGTTACGTATTGTGTTTGAGAACACAGATGTTGAAAAATGATCTTTTCTTTGAATCCATAAAGCTATCATCTCTTATACTGAAGGTCACCCTACTGCTGACCAAATATCAAAGATGAAGAGTTTATTGAAGAAGCTGTTGTTAAACCTTATGTCTAACATTCCCTCTGATGGGGACGATAGAAAGACAGTCTCCACCATCATCTGATCTCTAGAGCAGCAGAAGAGTAAAAAGAATGCAAATATTCTATTAAAAAAAAACAACAACCTTAACAACAAACATATTTGATACTTTGAGAGAACATAGACAATTTACTCAACAGATTTTTTTTCAAGTTTTAGTTTTTCTTCATTTAGGGTCATCCTTCATATTTCTTTAAATCCTGTATTCAGACAATGTAGCACAAATTTGGAAGGATGTGAGAACAATGAAGAGAATAATCAGCAAGTTGGACCTATGGCCGTGCCAGTAAAATAACAAAAGCAAACCTAAAACTGCCATTGTCTCTTTTCAGCTTAAATCCGCTTCAGTATTTCAATATTTGATGTATCCTTCCATCCAGGGAAGAGAGAGTCTGAACTGTAGTGGTGCAGTAACCAATTACTGTGTCATCCTGACAGCTACGCCACGAGTGGGGCTAAAAAAAAAAAGTTGCACCATGCAACAAATATAGACATATATGGCTAAAACTCCATACTTCAGGGTTGTGAAGAAGCTAAATAATTACAAAAAGGAGAGAGCACTGAAAAATGTTCCTTGAAAATGTTGAGAAGACGCTCCAGATATCAACATGCAGTGAGTGTTACTATGCAGGTACTTTGTGTCCTTCCACATTTGTCCATCAAGGAAGCAGAGCTGCCAGTCAAACAGGCTGATTTTCATGAAAGTTGATGGAGAGAGACACTCCCTGGGCCAAAAACCCATTACATTGTTGTTGAAGGGGTAGATTTAGGATACACACACACACACACACACACACACACACACACACACACACACACACGCACACACACACACATTTTCTTTAACAATGACATTTTCATTTCAAGTAATTTGTCAGGAAATGTGTAAATGATTGTGACAGATTACTTCAGATCATGTTTATTACACAATGGATTTGACGCTAAGGTGAACTATGTGTTCCCTTGTATTCTTATCTTGTCAACTATGTGTATATGTTCGTCACAATGACATATTTTACTTGAATGGAGGTGTCTGATACCTTGCGTGGTCAAGCGAGGAATATCTAATTGGTGGTTGATTACATTTGGCGTACGTTAGGTTTGAGACAGACTCACACTCACAATGTTACAGCCTCCACAGCACATGATCTGAATTTTTCGCAATATTGTAAAAACAGTGATCATTTCCTTTTCAAGGTTAACATGTAACTTCTATCTTTATATTAGTGTATTCAGATATTATCTTTCATGAAAGGGCAACTTCCAGAAGCAAAAAGAATTAAAAGAAACAAAACAAAAGAAGAACCCTTCACACATTCACAACTGACAAGCAGGTTAAAAGCCTCCTTGTCAACCTTGTGGTGTAACAAACAATGCAGAAAAAAAGAAAGCTTGACAGAAATGAAACCCTGCAGAATCAGAGATAAGACTTGACACAGGGGTGATTGATTCAACAGGTGCTCAGGTTAATTGAAGCAGTCTAAATATGATATCTAGTTTTCTTTTTTCCTCATTTTCAGCGCTTAACGTGTTTGATTTCAATGAAAAGTTGAAAGATGCTGAAACACTCAACCCATCGTTTTAACACGGCAGGAAGCAGAAATCGTGCATGCTTTTGCGCCATTCAATTAGAATGCCTCTGTAACAGTTCCACAAGACCGTTCCAACCTTTGACAATAAGAAGTGTGTCCCACTAATTAACCAACTTTTAACACAACACACAATCCCGGAGAACAAACAGAAATAAGAAAGCAGCAGCATCAGCAGCAGCAAGCAAGCAAAGGCTAGTAATAGTAAAGAGTTTACATACTGAATCTCTGAGGTTCCCGCTCCATGCTGCTTGCCGCCGAGCCGCTAAAGCAACTGATACCAAAGAGACAGAGAGCAGGGAGTAATATGCTGCCAGGCACGCTCTATCTCTCCCTCCTCTCTCTCTCTCTCTCTCTCTCTCTCTCTCTCTCTCTCTCTCTCCTCTGTCTGTGTGGATGGTTCATTGCCATGGTGGCGTTAACCTCATTTTTTTTCCTTCTGCCTTCTTTCTCATTTTTTTCTCATTTCCCATCCCTCTCTATGAGTCTTTTTCACCTCAACACACTCTACCTCTGTTCTTTGTCTCTTTTTCGCTCATACACAAACTCTCCCTCCAGCAACCTTGGTTGCCATGCACACCAGCTGTGTGTAAAGTCGACAGAGAGTAGTGAAATAATATTTGTAGCTGTAATGTAAAACAAAGTCTTGTGTGAGTGACCTTAGCCCTGTGTGTCGGTTTACTGAAGTTTAGCATTGTGGCTGTATGCCAGAAGCAGGTTGTGTTTGTGGTTCAGCACCGCAGTCTTGACATGAATTCATGCGATCAAGACCGACTAAAGGATGCTGAGATCAGAGCCCTAATCCCTGCTTATTGTGGGCTCTGGCCTGGTATGTTTAGCCTCTTTGTCTTGCTGTAGAAAGAAAAGAGGGTACGCACTGACACAGCTATCTCTCAAGACACACCCCCTTAATTAGACTGAATGGAGACTGAACAAGGTACAGAGTGGCTACAGTAAAAAAAAATATAGATTTACCTGCCTATATAATAGTGATTTTTTTAAAATGAAATCAAAGCAAATGTACAACAAAACCCTAGTTCTACTAATTAATTAAGGGTTTGCTCCAAGCGTTTATAGAAGCTAAGCCTACTAGCAACCGGCCATTCTGTGGGTGTCTGTAGAGCTGTAATGACCACAGAGAGGAAAGAGGATGTGACTGTATGGCTCTAAAAATGATGGGCAATACAAATGCATCCCTAAAAGTGGTATGTTCCAAAGACTTTATTTTAACCAGTGCCATATTCCTGTTGTTGCATTAATTTGAAAGGCCAAAATCATTTCTATCTGGTAGGTACAGTAAAATCAACAATCACATTACTAAGCTTTACCCTACAACAGAAAGCAAATTTGCCATGAAACACTTATGAGGAGTGTAACAATTCAGCAAGTCCATGGGTTTATTGTATTGCAGTTTTTTTTTGGGGGGGGGGGGTTGAACATTAAGGAGACACAAAACATCTGGGGCACTCACACTGAGCATAATTTATAAAAGCATCCATAGATGTGATAAATAAACATAGTCACGACTCTGCTCTTTGCTGTCTCCTCTGCAACCAAAACCATACAACCAGATAATACTTATTTCCTTTTGGAGTCTAAAATCTGTGGCTGGCGTGCAAATTGAACTTTAGGTCGTGTACACGGTTTTGCACTTCAGCAATGTAATCAAAAAGTGTCAGGAGATGCCGTTGTCTCCGGGACAATGAGCCAGTGAGCTCGCAATCCTAATACTATGTCTCCCAGACACATTTTAATCAAATAGCCGATTCATCATACTTTCGAAGCAGCATGGTACTTACTGTATGCAGGGGAGTGTGGAGGGAACAAGGCGGTGTATGGATGCAGGAGACAGATGTGATAGAAATGTGCAAGGTCAATTCCTACAGGAGATAAGCCTGTGTCTTCAGATCTATGCACATTCACCCATAAACAATCTGTTTTTCACAGCTGACAAAGACTCCGCTGTGCACATTTTAATAATAAACAGAGAATTTATAAAGCTACAACCATAATGACACTGGCTTATTTGAGCTACCCCACTGACGTACATGAGATGATTTATATCTAATGATTTTAGTCAAACAATGTCAGGCAGAGAGATAAAACAATGTTACATTTGCAAAGTGCACACCAAGACACATGGAAATTGTGAAATCTGATGTTATATGTTTAAGCAAGGTGCAAATCAAAAGGAATCGTTTCCATAAATAATACATGCTTCAGTGATAAATAAAAGAGAAATGACAAGGAAGATCGGATATGGAAGAACAGCCAGACTCAGAGGACAGAGATAGAGAGAAAACAATGGTTTCTGATTGGCTGCTTTTTAAAAATGTTCTAACCATTTCATTTGTTACCATCCATAAATATAATTTGTATTCACGCGGAAACTAATGATGACATTTGAACTCTTCAGTTACTGTGCATCCAAACTGTTATTTGTGCTGAATCACATTGTCATGCGTTTAATGATTTAACACAGATTAACAATTACGTTTAATTTTCAGAGGAAGACAATTAGCATTTTAATTGAATGATGTGAGGGACTGAATTATAGATCGGGTTACTGGTTGAAAAGGTTCAGGACCAGCAGCATAAAGGTTATAAAAGTCATTATATGCCTTGATAAATTTGAGAGAGGATGGCACGGTGGTGCAGTGGTCAGCGCTGTCGCCTCACAGCAAGAAGGTTCCAGGTTCGAGTCCTAGCTCCATCACAGGATCTTTCTGTGTGAGTCTCCATGTTCTCCCTGTTCCTGTGTGGGTTCTCTCTGGTACTCCAGCTTCCTCCCACAGTCCAAAGACATCAAGAGAGGACGAGGCTGATTGATACTCTAAATTGACCGTAGGTGTGACTGTGAGTGTGAATGGTGGTCTGTCTCTGTATGTTGGTCCTGTGATGGACTGGTGACCTGTCCAGGGTGAACCCCACCTCTCACCTGAAGGCTGCTGGGACCCTTAACAGGATGAGCAATAGAAAATGGATGGATGGAAATTTGAGATAATGTACAAACATGCTATCTCAATTAAACCTACTTAGCAGCACAATCTATTGGCGTGGTCTTAGTAATGAAGACCTCTAATGCCCAGCATGATGTCACATAATGCCTGAAGTGCACATTAGACTCACTGCATGGATAAAGCGAAGTATGTAATGGACATTAGTTATGTGGCTGCACTTTCTTTGGCTTTCAAGATGCTCTTAATTGTTTGACAAACCTTGACAGATGGGCAGAGCTGTTAGTTAATAATTCATTTCATATCAGTGATACATTCAAATCAATCAAAATTCCTTCCATCCCTTTTCGTACCCTGTTAAGGGTCACAGGGGGCTGGAGCCTATCCAGCAGCTTTCGGGCGTGAGGCGGGGTTCACCCTAGATGGGTTGCCAATCCATCGCAGGGCCATGGAGCCCTGGGAACCTTCTTGCTGGAGGCGACAGAGCTAACCACTGCACCACCATGCCACTCATCAATAAAAATTATGACATCTATTTTCCTGTGCTGTTATTCATTTAATGTCAAATGTGTGCTAAATGTTACATGTAGGCAGTTCAGGTTCCAAAGTGAGTAAACTGGCTACATGGAGAGGTTAACTCTAATCAGAGCCCCCCTAGGTTAGTTTGACCCTGCGTGAGAGACCCACAATTACAGCAACTAACACTTAGAATCACCTCAACTGTGCTGCAGGGTCTCAATGCCCATTGGCTTTGTCTGATAGCCTCTTGGAAAAAGAGCTTATGTTTTGGGGTTCTGGTGTAGTGAAAAGTTCAATCATCAGACTACAGCCATTTTTACGACCTTGTTACTTGGCCAATGTGTTCCAGCCTAACCACGTTCTAGTTCGATGTGATTTGTCAAACCTTCCCAGAAGGAGAACAGAAGCCAGAAGCGTCCCTGCCCTGACATTTTCTCCCTTGCCAACAGATTCTGTACTTATATGCAGAATCTGCTTTTGGACTAAATTTGTACCAGCATCTACATCCAGAGTGTTTGGGAGGCTGGAGGTGGTGAACTGGATCTGATGATCTGATCAACCTGAGCTCTCCGTTAGTGTTTGATGAGGTTTCATCATTTCTAGATTAGAGAGGTGAAGATACAGTGTTGCAGGGACTCTGCTTTATTCTGTCTGCTCATGCCATGTAGGGATGCTGACCCTTGCACACTGCCTCTCTTAAACACACACACACACACACAGAAACACACACACACACACACACACTCTCTGAACCCCCAAATAAGCTTTGAAGCCAAGCTTGTTTCAGGGTTGACCATGTCAAACATAAGCCCTTTGGTTGTAATTGTGTTATTAATTGCATTGTAAAACAATTAGGAAAATATGAATTAACTGTTGACTTATAACCCTAATTTCCCATACATCAACATGGGGGTCACTATTAGGCAAGAGGGTTTGTTGTACAATCCAGGCTAAACAGTAATTAACTAAATAACTAATCAGATCTTGCTACCAAGATGGGTAAAAATGCAGTTGTATAGCAAACTATTGTCACATCACCATGGCAATGTGCACAATGATGACAATCTTGCATTTTTTGAGTTATTTGTTCCTCTAGGTCATGTATTATGCACAAGGGTTGAAGAACTACTGATGTATATTGAATGCCTATGTTTATCATCTATTCATTTTTTCTTTTTAATTGCATCCTCTCTTCTCAGTCAATGAATACATGAGTCCAGTGTCTCATGTACACTTTTTCCCAGCATGTGTTCTAATTTTGTTGCCATTTGCCATGCTTGACTTGCTGTCTCTTTCTTTTAAGTAGCATATTGCTGTTTTTCTGGTGCGATGACCCAGTTACTGAGAGAGATGAAACTCTTATGAACATCAGTAGTATGTTGTTGAAATACATTTCGTTTCCTTCTGCTTTTAGTGCTTTCTTTTTTTTTTTTTTGAAGGGTGACAAGTTGAAGAGAAGAGAAAAACTGGTTGATGAAAAGACCAACTGAGTCAGTTATGCTACAAGCTGCATTTTTACAGAGAAGAATGTATACACTCACAAATGCCTGGGGTGCTGGGGCATGAAATGAGACTGTTTCCATGACCGAAAGACAACAAAGCTGACACGCCCCCGTCTCACTCTTTACCTGAGGGATTTGTTTCACTTTGCCAACACCTGAAACCAAGAGGGAACCACTTAATCCAGAACGCAGGCTAATTCTGATACATTTGGCACCTGTGTTTTCCCAGGTCATCTAATCTGAACACTGCTGTCACACACACCTCGAAAGGAAGAAGGATGCATGCTAGATTTTGGGTTGTTCGTACACATGTCTGTACATCCCATTCTTGTTACCATGATATTTTAGGAACATCATTCGAGAATTTCTTTACATTTGGACCAAAGGTCCACAAGGACTCAAAGATGAACGGACGGTCAAAAATCACTGTCACCTCAATGGAACGTGATATCTAGGAAATGCCTTGAGGAAATGTATTCAAAGGCGGTAAAGACGTCCACTGACTGATGATGAGCTAATTAGATCTTTGTGTTCAAAGGTCAATATGACTGCACAGAAAGTATTTCTGGCCAAAACTCTAGAATTCAAAGGCTAATAACTCTGACAGTATTTCACATAAATGTCCAACAAGTGTGATATTTTACATCCAAAAGTCACTGTGATATCATAATCTTCTGAGGACATCCCAATTTCTCTGGCTATATTTAATATCATTTCAGAAAGATAGAGTTTTTTTTCAAATTTCCTTGAAGCATTACTACATATAGTACAATACAAGTCTGAGCAGTAGGGGTCCTACAGTAACTGTTGATTTCTTTGAGGAGAACTCCCCTGCTTCACTTGGTTAACCAGAGTGGGAAAGTGGCCAGAGGGAGTGATGTCCCTCCACAGGTGTTTTTCACATTAATGATGTTGACAAGGGGAGTAACACCCCAGACTTTACTCGTGATTAGGTGTACCGTATACGCCCAGTCTTAGATAGAGGGAATACAAGAAGAATACTGTTACCACTTCACCTCCACCTACTTTTTGACTACTCTGAGAGCTCTCCAGAACTTACCCTTGTCTCCATATTCCCACAAGAATTATCCTGTTGCTGCGGTCTGGCTGGCCTGCCAATCTCCCCTACCTGGATTTTCTCCCCCAAGACAGCAATAAACCATTCTTGGACATTTAACCCCTTCTCTGCCTTGTTGTATCGTGCACTTGAGCCAAATACTTTACTGAGCCATAACTGAATACACTTAGATGGTGGAACCAGCATTGATATTAGCTCATTTAGTTGAGCAAGTAACAGTTGATTAAGCTTATCTTTGAGTGTTTGAAATGATGTTGGCATGAGAGGTTCCAACATGTTTTCACACCAAGTATTGATGTATGGAATAAGATCACTTTAAATGGCTTTTCTCAACAGATTTGATTTCTATCCAGTCTCCAGTAAATGGGGTAGGGGTTTAACTCACACCTTAACTGTTTTTCCTAACTATAATCAAAAGATACCTTAATCCATCTAAAACTCTAATTTTTGGCTGTACAAATTTACTGCATCCAGTATGCGAATAAAGGTCCATCCATTTTTGATGCCACTTATCCTGTTAAGGGTTGCGGCTGGGGGGTGCGCCTGGACCCTATCCCAGTTGACTTCAGCCGGGAGGCGGGGTTCACCCTGGACAGATCACCAATCTGTCGCAGGGCCAACACATGGACAGACAACCATTCACCCCTACGGTCAATTTAGAGTATCAATCAGCCTCGTCCCCTCTTGATGTCTTTGGACTGTGGGAGGAAGCTGGAGTACCAGAGAGAACCCACACAGGTACAGGGAGAACATGCAGACTCACACAGAAAGATCCAGTGCTCAAACCCCACTGCACCACTGTGCTACCATATTAAGGTGGATCCACTTAAAATAGGAAATAGTTGTCATTGATACAAACATATGTGATTCACTATGTTCACTTACTATCCTGAGTCTGTTCGCTATGGACCAGCTGTACTACTCAGTAGCCACAGATTGAGGTGCTTTCAGGGACTGACAGTTGGAGACTCAGCAGTGAGGCTTGATATATTGACACTGAAATAAGCAAATTTGTAGCAAAAGATTAGTTTGGTAAACAAGATAGTTGTGCAGTGGCTCCACCGACACTGCTGGCAGCATGCTAAATGGTACAGTGTTTCCCAACTTAATCTACTCTGTGAGCACATCAAATGTTAATTCAGAAGTCACCGTGTCAAAAGTATATGATCTGAAACCAACGTGAGAGTGGGTGTTCACAGAATTCTCACTTTTTGACCAAAGAACCACAGTGAGCTCATCTGTATTTTTTTCAAGCATAACGGAAGAACACAAATTGTAACAAAACCATCATGATGGGGGGAAAAGTGCTCGTATAGTCCATTTTTAAAAATATTGTGCTTAATTTTGCAAATTTACTAAACACAATTCCTCACTTATTATACTAGAGGCAAAAATGATGTGACATAATGGAAAAAATGATAATTATTGATAAAATAAACGTTACTGGTGTTAATATTCATATTCAAACATTTCAGGGGCATTTCTCTGTCCTGACGCACTGACATGAAGGGTCACCCTCTGGACTGTATGTGACCCTTTTAGCTATTTTTTTTGACGGTTTTTCACTGGACTGTGATGGACCCTTGGATCCATGAGGATGTCTTCTTGGAGCCACAGAAATACAGCATTAACAGAATAAGAATCATTAATAATTAAGATCATGTCTATTACATCTTATCATATTGTGACAAAAACACCCAAACCATGCATATACGGCACATGTTCCAAAAAAAGCATTCAAATTTATTGTACTTGCTTTTTTGAGTACTTTTAGAGGTATTTAATGGAATCAAAAGGGGTCGGTGAAGCCAAACTTATCCTGCTGAAAAACAAATGAGCCATTTCATGCCTTGCACTGCTTTCAGTCAATAACACGATACTGTAGCAGGCTAATATCTGACTACTGAAATAATTCTGCATCCAACTCAATTAGTTAGCTGTACAGGACAAGGTGGCAGACCATGGGTCGATATTCATTCATCTCTGACAGTAATACTGTCAGCCTGATTCTGACCTATGGTGGACTTAACCATCATTTGTGCAATTAATAACAAAGCCACTTGCATCTTTTTCTGTTAGCACAAGTGTAATATTACTTAAATCAAAGTTCAAATTACAGTAGATTTTAAAAGAACATGTTCCTTAAACACGCCCATAATTTTGGTGACAGGTGAATGAATCACTTGTGAACGTGGGCTTGAGGGTAGTGGGAGCGTACAATAGTTTGCTTGTCAAACTTGAAAAGACACATGAAGATAAATCAAGGATCAAAAGAAATCTTTTATTAAGGGTAAAACCACTGGCAACGACCTTCACACCAAAAATACAGAAAATATGTTTGTAAAACGATGTGTCAAATGTGTGTTAAAAGCCCAATACTGTGTGTTGTGCGCACGTGTGTGTATGTGCTTTGTGTATCTAAACAAATCATTCTTTATATTGTTGAAAGTTGCATTGTTTTGATAAGGACCAAAGTTTGTGTTAAGAATAAAGTTTGTGTTTGGAATGAAGTGTCAGTTCAAAATCAGATAATTTGGTGATCATGCGGTGACAAGCAACTGACATAAAAACAAAAACAAAAAGGTGTTCAAATTCAGATGGATAATTGTGGATTAACCTTTAACTCTTGCCCTGTCAGTTAATTACGGGAAAGCTACCACATTCTAACCTTCCAGTTTGGCGCTATAATGAAATGTTCATGTTACAGGAGTAAACATTTTAGGCAAGTTATGCTGTTGTTCGCGTCAAGTTAAATACACCTGGGTGGCTATGCCTTCATTCCAGAGTCTCCACAATTCCACAAGAAGAGAAGCTGGAGGGAAAAAGATGTTTGTGAGCTCAAGACACTTATTTGTGAGGACTTGATGTGACGTCCTGATGTCACCTCTTCATACAATCCTAGTCACATTGTTTTGGAGGAGCCTGAGGTTTGTATCTGCAGTTGCTATACATACAGAAACAAAGCTGTTTCCTCTCCTGAGAGACATATCAGTTTCTGGCATTTATCTGTATCTATAGACTATCAGTATGTGTTTCTTTTTATTAACAATGTTGCTGTAAAACCAGCATAATTAACCCATTAATGTCCTCAGTGGAACACTTAACATTAGTTAGCTGCTTCAGGTCTGGTGCAGGTATAAGTTCGCTACTGTGGGTATGACACTAACATTAGCTTGCTGCTTCAGGTCTGGTGCTGGTGCTAGTTAGCTACTGTGGGTATGACACTAACATTAGTTAGCTGCTTCAGGTCTGGTGCTGGTGCTAGTTAGCTACCTTGGGCATGACCCTAACATTAGCATGCTGCTTCAGGTCTGGTGCTGATGCTAGTTAGCTACTGTGGGTATGACACTAACATTAGCGTGCAGCTTCAGGTCTGGTGCTGTTTTTAGCTTGATCTACATGTGTGGAGCTAATCTTAGCTTGGTAGTAGAATTCTGGTGCAAACCTAAACCTGCCGCTTCAGGTGTCGTTCTTATGTTAGTTACTTCAGGTTTGATGCTAACAGTAGCTTGCTGCTCCCAGTCTGGTGGTAAAGTTAGTTAGGTATTTTGGGTGTGATGCCAATTTTAGCTTTGTTCTTTGGGATTGCTGGTAATGTTGGCTTGTTTTTACATGTGTGGTGTTGACGTCAGCATGCTGATTCAGGTCTGGGGCTAATATAATAGCCCCAGACCTGAAACAGCAATAGAATATTCGTAATATTCGCTTGCTGTTTCAGGTCTGCTACGGAATTTAGTTTGCTACATCAGGTCTGATGCTAATGTTAGCTTCCTGCTACAGGTGTGATTTTCTGCTATCAATTTCTCTTCTGGTTGAAGCTGAGGAGTGTCACTATCTGATCCACATACATGCTTTGTAGTGTTTTGGGGCCAGAACAACATTACTGATATTAATTGTACCAAACTTAGCTGCAGCTCAGAAAGAGAAAGTAACTACAAGTGTAAAACACATGATAAACAACTAACTGACACATTATGACTCAAGAATGTCAGATATATGTGAGACACCTTATTCCCAGTACTTCCTATCATTGAAGAGTAATGTTTGAGTCAGGTTTTTTTTAATCGAGTAGATTTTCTCAATTTTGTGCAGGGTAAACACTTTCTGCATTGTTCCCTCACAGAATACACCAGCGAGGACCAAATTCCTAAAGGGACTGAGGTCATCTTAAAGCGAGTCCCTCCCTGGCGAGCTCAGGTGTCTTTCGAAGAGACCTTCAACAGGAGGTAAGTGGTCCGGGCTGAATACTTGTTCTGTTTTATCCTACTATTGCAGAGACTCCAACCACCCTTGAACAGCCTCCACCTGGTGTCTCCACCAAGAACCAGAGCTTCAGTTACACTTGATTCACGTGTCAGTTTTATCAGCACTTAAGAGATCGTTTAAAGATGAAAATGAGAACCAGAAGTATTGATACATTTTGAATTTTCATGACTCTGCATGAGTACATTGTAGTGAATGAAAATATGAGCATGACGAGGAACAGTTGTAATTTAAAATGCTGTCTTTAGAGTCATATACACCTGTAACATTTGGACTCTGCTGCAGTTGGAAGTTGATCAAATTGCTTATTTGCATTTATTAAAGCTGAACTATCAAGAGCCATATAGTACCAAAACATTCTTCAGGGTTTGTTCTCTTATTCGCTGTCTTTCATTGACTTGAGCTGTCTTTGAGTCTGTGGATGTGGTAGTTCCAATTAATTCAAGACCTCCTAGATGAACAGTTTGTCCTGTCAGAGTCAGTTAGCATCAGCAACTCTTTCTCTCCATGTTTCAGACTGGAATCAAAGCTCCAGCGTCCTGACACCGCTGCACCCCACAGAGCAGTATGTAACCAAACCAATCCCACCATTCATCTTCTACTAAACACAACAGTAGCACAAGTTTAGCATCGCTGTGTGAGACTTGAAGCTTCTGAAATGCCTTTGCATCTCAGATGTATGAATCGTGCAGTGGTAAGATTCTCTATTTACATCTCAATCAGAGGTTGGCAAGATGAATGGTGCTGCCCATGTCTTTTTCAGTCCTTTACTTCAGTTGGTTGAACCTGGATTAAGTGAGTCAGTGTACAATAATTGCCGACCCTCTCATGCGACCTTTTGTGTCTCTTCCCTCCTGTGCAGATGATGATCCTGAACGGGAAAACTGCGTCTGAGGACGACAGAATCCGAGCTGTGTTGACGCTCCACCGGACCATGTAAGGTGACATGAAGTGAGTCACGTGACGCTTCCAGACTTCCTCCTTCATCCCCGTTTCTGCCGACTGATCACCTCTTTGCTGTTTTATTTTCATGTTCTTGTTATAATGTATCTCTCTTTCCTATCATCACTCCATCTTCAGCCCAAACTTGACTTTACTACCTTAAATATACGCTGTGTGTCACCATTAATGGTGGTAGACATGCACTCATGTAATGTTTGTTAACAACACAACTGGATTAATGTCACCATTTCACACACATCTCCTTTGCTCCTCGACCCTTAAAGTGTGTGTTGAGGCATCATAGTCTTTGATTTGCCTCCATTGCTGTCTTTTATTCCTCCCTCTTTCACACCTTTAAACTCTCATTTTACTGTTTTTTTTCCTAGTCAGAAGAAGCAGACCTTCCCCAGCTATGTCTGTGGAGACCCCGAGCACGACATCAGGGCGTGTCCCAGCAACAGGTTGAGTTTGTCTTTGATTTGATCTCTCAGCGTGACAGACAGCACTGTGCGCTGTGCAGCAACATGTATTAAATGTTGATTGTCAGCTGTTATGTTCATGAATAACACTGAATGTTGGTGTGTGTACTGCAGGATGGAACGGTCATGGCTCCTGGGATGCCTGCCAACAGTGCATGTGTCCCTGATCCCTTCATGATCAGGGCCAGCCCTCCCGACACAAGGTGAGTACCAGCGCAGGAGTTTGTGTGTCTGTGTTCAGGTGAATGTTGACTGAATTTTTGTCTGTTAGGATCAGAACATTTCCTCTTGCATCTGTGTTTGTTGATATTTTATGATCTGGAACTCGACACAAATCTGTTCTTCGTATGAAGTTCATATCTAAATGTCACCATAAATGTTCTCTTTTAACTTGTGTAGCTTTGTAAAGTCCCTCTGATTGAAAACGTTCTCTAAACACAGTGAAAAGCCAATGTTTATGCACAGGGTGTGTTGTCACTTGTCTCTAGTGTGAAGAGGGAAAAGACTGATGAGCAGGGGGAGGAGCCTGTACCTGATGACCTCCTGTGTCTTATCTGTGAGCGGCTGATATGCGACGCAGTGACCACGCCCTGCTGCAGGGGGAGCTTCTGCTCTGAGTGTAAGTGTCTCTTTCTCTCTCCCTCTCTCTCTCTCTCTCTCTCTCTCTCTCTCACACACACACACACACTCGTACACAGAGCCTTGGCCAATGTGTTAAGTTTCATTATATCTGTTTATACTGAATAAATCTGGTCATTGTGGATGTGTTCCTAATATTTTGACCATCCTATTCATAAGAATTAGTCTTGGTGTATCTAATAAACGTGCAGGTGAGTGGACGTTGTCTTAGTTTTTTCTGGTGAGATTCAGGTCTCCTGAGCGTCGCATTTCCATGTTAACCATCTTCCTGTGTCACTCAGGTATCCTTACGGCCCTGCAGGAGTCAAGGAGACAGGTCTGTCCCTCCTGCTGGAAGTCTCATGTCTCACCTAAAAGCCTGACGGACAACATGTTCCTGAGAAAGGTGAACTACCAGAGAAAGATGAATGAATGTGTCCGACCAGGAGCTTTCATTGTTTGTCGTTTCATGTTATTAACTCAGTTTACTGTCTGTCTGTCCCACAGATGGTGGCTCAATTTAAAGAGACAGGCTTCACCTCCCGGTCCCCCAGCCCTCCGAGCCCACGCCAGGAGCCCACCAGCCAACAGGTGAGCCTCCTCATAACGAGCTTCATGTTTCTGCATTCTCCAAATTACAAGAAAAAATTGTTCAGGTCTGGATACAAGCACCAAAATTTGCACACGTGCTCCTTTGGGATTGCCCTTTTGATATAAACTGTCAGTCAGTTAAAAATTCAAGATGGTGGCCATTTTTCAAGATGGCTGCCATGAATATACTGTAAAAGCTGTAATAATCACTCATTTCTGGATAAAAGCACCAACATGGCACACATACTCTTTTGGGATTGCTCTTTTGATAAAACATGCTAGCCACAAAAAAAATTCAAGACGGTGGCCATTTTTTTCCAGGCCCTCCATCTTCTGTTGATGATCCCTCCCCCACCCACATTCCCAACCCTGAGAAGCTCAGCCAGCACAGAAGGGAGGGGGAAAGATAAACAGACCTCTTAACAAAGGGAACTAATATATAGATGCTCTTTCCTTCAGTTTAGGCTGCACAGTTCAACTGAAACCTGCAGATCTTTGAATTACATGTTGATATTCTTTAATCTGTGTCACTCAGGTTCCAGCACCAAGGACCCAGTGGACGCTCAAACTGGTCCAGGACTCCCTCCCGGGCCCGGTCTCCTCACCGCTCTAGGTCTCCTCACAACTTCAGGACGTCCTCCCACGCCAGGTCTCTTCACCACTCCAGGACTCCCTCTCATGCCCAGTCTCCTCACCGCTCAAGGTCTCCTCACCACTCCAGGACTTCCTCCCATGCCACATCTCATCGCGACTCCAGGACTCTCTCCCGGGCCAGGTATCCTCAGTGGTCCAGATCACTGTACTTAGTCCCTTTTTACTAAAAGCTGTTACAGGTTTGTGAACTCTTCAGAAAATCCAGATGCTGCTTCAGGAGGCTAAAGATAATGTTGCCATGGTTACTGAGGGACACAGAATAAAGAGCAACACATAAAGTTACAGATTCTTTCAACTACTTGTTTATTTATTGAATTTCTGATTCTATCTCTGTGCAAGCATGAAGAACAGCCTGGTGGTTTCTCTGAGGGAAACGTCACCAATTAGAATAGGAAAGAGTCATGTTGACTGTGTTGTTGCTTGGTGTCAGGTTCCACTCACATCAGCTTCCCTCCAGGGACACTCGCAACCACTGAGCTCCCGCCAACCAACACGGGACACGGTGTTATGAAGACAATGACAATGCCAAAGCAAGCAATGCCACCCGGACGTGTAAAAATTATAGAAGACAGTAAAGAAACTCAAGTATAGAGACTGAAGAAACTGTGAGATTGTATAAGATTTGAAGTTCATGCTCCTATTTGTATATTTGTATTTATATATATTGTATTTCTTGTCACTGAATGTCTTTTCTTACACAATTCTGTTTTGACTTGTGTATTTGACATATTTCTTTTGGACTATTTATTCTATATTTTCTGCACTTGAATTGTAGCCTCATCCTTCCCAGTATCAATGAAATATTTCTGATTCTGGATATTTTTTGAATTATTCTTCAAATACTAAATGAATCCGCCACACAGAAATGTGTTCTGTCTGATTTTTTTCATTTGATTGTTTTTATCCTTTTTTTTCACCATTTTTTAAGTTTTTGATAACAGTTTGATTCAAATGGTTTTAATGTTTAAACGTCCACAGGTACCACAATTGTCAATGTTTTGTCATGTTTGTTTTTTCATTTTTAAAAAATGAACAAAAAAAAATTCAACTTCCCCTTCGAGAATCGTCACCTTATCGTGGTGGAGGGGATTGATGATGATCCTGGTAGCTGTGTTGTCGGGGGCAACAGCCCCTGGTCGGGTCTACCATGACAAAGTGCTCCCAGGTGAGGGTCCAGACTAAGAACGATTCAGAAAACTCTCTTTACAGGTGGTGATGGAGGTGCAGCAACTGTTCCCATAGGAGGGAGACTGATGGCAACATGCTGCCACTGATAGCTTTTACTACTGCAGCTTTGCCTTACCTTCCATGTGGAGTTAAAAAGTAAAGACACTGGTAATGGTACTCCTGGGGTACTGGGATGGGGTTCAGTTCCCTACAGTGTCTTGCTGACTGTTTGGCATTTACATGGAAGCCCAACATTTCCCCTCCAGGGACTGTAGCAAATGTGAGGAATGGTTCCTCGACTTAGCAACATGTACAGCTTGTACATGGAAAGCTGAGCCTGTAGTTAAAATAAGAAAAACACTACTGACCACATCCACTACCAACGGTAGGAGCCAACAGTCAGTCCACTGGCAACAGGACCACGTCCCCAACGGGCCCTGGACTCGTGAACTAAAACAATAAAGAGAAAACACTTCTCACCAGATTTAGTGCCGGCTCAATAGCACCTCGAGTTTATGTTTATTTAAATCTCTTGAAGTCAGAAGTCAGCGCCACATCCAGGAGATCATGAGTCAGTCAAACGTGATGCAGTGATGTTCTGGTACAGGGTCCCAAAAGGAAAAAAGAAAAAAAGTGCACGATTCTGCTGTGTGCCTGACAAAATTCTCAACACCTCCAGAAATTTTTGGGAATAACTTTTTTTCTCCTCATGGAAGGAATTATCAGAATTATAAAAATGTCAAAGAAATTAATAACCTAAAAAAATCAATTAAAAAAAGTCCTTTCCCAGCAATGGAAGATCTTTGATCTTAATAATGTTCCACACAGCCAAACTAAGGAATCAGAAGTTTACATTGAAGTAAAATAACAACATCCAAATTAAAATAATTCATGATGCAGGGTAAATGCTATTAATATTGTAGTATTATTAATGTATTCATGTGTAAGTGGCTTCTTTATTGATGTATTTTCTCAGAAAAAAGATATTGTTACAACAGAGAGAACCCTAAAACACACCACCAGAGATGTGTCTGGTGTGTGTTACGTTACTGCGCCACATCATATTGAGGCAAGACAGGAGAACCCAAACCAAAAAAGGCTTGTGTGATTCATATATTCATAATCAATGGTCCTGTAGAACTGTTTCATGTGTCAGCTGATGGTGTGTAGCCACCCAGTGTGTGTGTGTCTCCTCTTTAAAAGTTAGAATTTAAATAAAATAATGACAGATTAACTCGTGTTCGTTTTGCAATTCTGAGTACTGAAGTACTATCAGTATTGATTCTGAGTACTGAAGTACTATCAGTATTGATTCTGAGTACTGAAGTACTATCAGTATTGAGAGTTCTTGATCACATGATTATGGACCTAAAGTATAGTTTTAATTTTTTTGCTGATCAGTCCATTAGTGCTGTTGTTAAAGGTCATTAGATCTCTGATCCCCGGTTTGATGCTATTCCTGAAAAAGTATGTTTTTGGACAGGTTTGCTGTCGTTAGCTTCATTAGCTTCATGTTACATACATGTGGCTGGTCTGTTCCTTCATCCTGGAGTCACAAAGAAGCAGGATTCAGGTTTTAGTTCCCTCAAACCACCTATTGGTAAATGCTTGATGGGCAAAATAAACTTCTTGGGATGAAGCATCACTTTAAACTTGGTCTCCTGCACTGTAATGGGGTCATCACAACTTGAAGGAACAGACCAGCAAACAGCATGATTTTCAATGTCAGACACTCAGATACAGACCCTTCTCTCCTCTCATTACTGAACATCAGACCCCCACAAAATGGCTGCTGACAAATTAGTTAAGCTACACAGAATGCTAACAGTAGAGACAGATGTCTTAAAAGTCATCAAATACACTTTTTTTCTACAAAGCAGTCTTTGCCTTCATTAATAGATCCAGGGTTGTGTTAAACATCCACTATGAAAAACTGCTGAACATGACAAGATGTTCTTTTACTTACCCAGTTGTTCTGTGACTGCTTCAGCATAGCCTGAGCAGTAACAGAACTGCAGTAAATACAGTATTTTATATACTGTATACATCTCATATTGTTAGTCGATGACCCTTCATCTCTGACAGTCACACTGATTCTGAAGTATGGTGGACTTCACCATCATCAATGCAGTTAATAACAAAAGGTCTTGCATCTTTTTCCATCAACACAAGTTTAATATTACTGAAATAAAAGTTCACATTAGGCCTTGAAAGAACATGTTCCTTAAAAATGCTCATAATTTTGGTGAAAGGTGAATGGATCACTTGTGAAAATGGGTTTGGGAGTGGTGTGAACCTACAATGGTCCGCTTACAGGATGTGGTCGAACTTGAAGAGACACATGAAGATGAATCAAGGACCAAAGAAATCTTTAATGAAGGGTAAGACCGACTGGCCGACAACCACAAATACAGAAAAAATGTGTTTCTCAATGTGTTTCTCAATTAAGTGATTGAAGAGTGCTCAAAAAAAGCTCAATGCTGTGTACTGTGCGTGTGTGTGTGTGTTGTGTGTGTGTTGTGTGTGTGTGTGTGTGTGTGTGTGTGTGTGTGTGTTGTGTGTCTGAATGAATTATTTTTAGATTGTTGAACGTTGCATTTTTTGAGGAGAATCAAAATTTGTGTTGGGAAAAACATCACAAGTCAAAATCAGATATTTTGGTGACCATGTGGTGACAGGAAATTGAAATAAAAAACTCAAAGGTTTTCAAATTTGTGTTGAGAATTGTGGGTGAACCCTTACAATCCTCGTCACATTGTTTTGGAGGAGGCTGAGGTTTGAATCTGCAGTTCCCATATTGACAAAAACAAAGCTGCTTCTTGTATTCAGTGACATATCATCAGTTTCTGGCGTTAATCTGTATCAATGAATGATCTTTATCTGTTTTTTTATTGTTATTATTTAGAATGCTGCTGTAAACCAGCATAATTAACCCATTAACGTCCTCAGTGGAATGTTTTATTTTCCTTCCTAAAGCATTCAAAGTTCCAGCTGAGATGAATACAAATCAGTTGACATTTTTTAAATCTGTCAAAGTTTGATATATATGTATATATATATATATATATATATATATATATATATATATGTATATATATATATATATGTATATATGTGTATATATATATGTGTATATATATATGTGTGTATATATATATATGTGTATATATATATGTATATATATGTGTATATATATATATACATATATATACATATAATTCTCACAAAGTGTAATGTTATTAAAATAATAACAATAATAATAACAATCATATCATAATAATCATCATCATCATCATTATTATTATTGTTTGATATGATGGACGTGAAACACCTGGTTCAATAACGCAACAAGATAAACTTCTTCATCACACTCCTGGTGTTTGAGGGGCGGAGCCATGTGATGTCATCTGTGTATCAACCTTGCTGTCGTGTCAGAGTCCTGACAGTGATCTTTCAGTCATGACAGTCATCCCACTGTCCTACCATCTGAAAATCCTGACTCTGATCTTTCAGTCATGACAGTCATCCCACTGTCCTACCATCTGAAAATCCTGACTCTGATCTTTCAGTCATGACAGTCGCAAAATGAAAGATAACCACATCAGTGGACAGGGTTATAAGACTCACTCGCTCAGCTTCATCAGTATCCTTCATCACAAAGACGCCTCAATCCTTCTGCCACACATCCAAACACCAGTGAATTAAATTGTTCACTGGGACCTTCAACATAATCTCACCTGTTTCAAAATAAAAGACTATTTGCATTGTAAATAGCTGAGGTAAATGGCTACCAGGAAAGGCAGATCTTTAGTTCCTGGAAGCATCCTACATTCAAAGCCCACCACCTATGAGGTGTTGTCCGTCCTTGGAGAGGGAGGCTTTGGTAAAGTCCTCAAATGTAAGAGGACTGACAAGGACGGGCATGAGAAAGTGGTGGCAGTGAAAACCATGAAGAAAAAGGATGGCGAACTCGAGGTAGGACAGTCAACACCACATTAATTGAGATTTACTCCTCTTGTGATGACAGCTTTGCACATCGGTTTCTTTAACTGTATAATGCCACAAAACATCCTGTGAGACTCTCAAGATAGTAAGATTTATTTTCTATACCTCCAGATGGCCTTGCTGGAAGAAGTCAAGAAGCTGGCCAACACACAGCTCTTTGTGCACTGGGAGAGGGCCTTCACACACAGAAGGCATTTCTGCCTGGAATTTGAGTTTTTAGACAAAACTCTGACAGGCCTCTTGGAGGAGAAGAACCGGCCTCTGACTCTGGTGGAGATCAGGCCCATCCTACAGCAGGTAAGTACTACCATGTTCCTATCTGGATCATAGAAAATGGTTATTGATGGAGTACTTTTGACCTTGTCATACAATTAATGTGTTCTCCTTTGATAACCCTGCAGCTTGCCAGTGGACTACATTTTCTAAAGGAGGCCGGGATCGTACACTGCGATCTGAAACTTGAAAACATCATGCTGGTCAACCACAGGCAGCAGCCATTTAAAATCAAAATCATCGACTTTGGTCTGGCACACAAAGTTGCCAGTGTGGAGCAGGGCTGCAAGATGGGGACCACCCCATACTAGTGAGTAAAGGAAAATATTTGTTTCTTAGTGGTGTACTGGTGACCAAAGATGTGGGTCTACTTCATATTTAGGAACAGAATAGTAAGAAATTTGAAGAAACAAAAAGTGGAAACAGTCTACAGTCCAAGTTGTTGCTAACTGGAACCATGATTTCTGATCTGTTCCACCAAAACTTGATTGAAATGAGAATTATTCACATTATAATGCAAGTAGTTTTAATGATGGTTTTTCATTTCCATTCCTTCAGTTCCCCTGAGATGCTGCTGGGGCTTCCATGTAATGAAGCCGTTGACATGTGGGCCGTCGGCTGCATAGCCGGCAGCTTATTCACCGGGAACCTGATGTACCCAGGAATGAACGAGTACGACGTGGTAAGTTCCACCTACATTTTATTAGTGTGGTTCTCCTCCTTTTGTTGCCAGTGGTTTCAAGTTCAAATATTTATTTCATGGGGAAACTGTTTTTAATTATTGATGGAAATGAATGCAGTAATGTTTGGTTAAAAGTCCTCTCTGACCCGTCATTGTGGGTTAACCTTGTGTTGTGTCTTCAGATCAGGTACATCATGGACATGCAGGGTCCCTTCCCCCAGGATATGCTAGGAGCTGGCCTGTATACTGACTATTTCTTTGTGAAAGACTTGGATGGACTCTGGAAATTCAAGGTACATAACTCGACTGCTCAATTCTAACTGAGCTAAATAGCACAGTGCACTTCGTTTTACTGCAGAAATTTGACCATTAAGAGGTCATAAACATGTTTTTTTCCATCAATTCTCCCTTCAGAATCCAGACAGATACCAGCTAGAGACAGGGATTCAGTCCACTGAGAGGAGGAAGTATCTGTTCAGCTCCCTCGACCAGCTGTGGTTTGTAAGTATCACATTTATTGTGAAGTGCAGGTCAAATACTCTGGAGGAAGTTGAGGACACACCTGACCTTGATTGTTGTTTGTTCCAGCTTAACACTATCAGGTTCCTGCACCCTGGTGATCAGGCTGCTGAGACAGCTGATCGCCAGATGTTCCTGGACTTGTTGAAGAGGATGCTGCAGATGAACGCCTCATCCAGAGTGACTCCACGTGAGGTGCTGCAGCATCCATTCATTTCCCTGAGCCACCTGGAGCCCCATAAGAATACCAGTGTCTAGTAAGTCAATACCAGGATTGCATGACTTCACATTTTCTTAGTGTTGTCCAGTTCATCTGAAGATACCGTTGGATGTTATATTCACACAACTGACAGAGTCTTTCCTTGCCTTGCAGTCAGATGACCTCCCTTCGAATAATGTCTGGGACTGGGATAGCCCTCCCAACAGGCCGGACCACTGAGGGTCAGCCTCAGTCTAGAAAACAGAAGAGAAAGAAGCCCTATGACGATGTGCGGCCACAAAAGGTTAAGAAGAGGACTAAAACTCCTCCCCCACTCACGCCCTGTACCCAGACGGAGGCTGAGCCTAAGCGTGGCTGCAAAAGAAAAAGGCCTGATGATGAGGTGCAGTCACAAAAACTCGCAAAAAGAAGAAGAAAAGCAGCTTGCAAAGAAGGGGATGGAGGGAGGACAGGTGTGTAGACGTGTCTTGTTTCTAGATTTAAAGTCCACAGACAGTATTTCTCTGTAACTCCACCGAGACATGTTTGTGACTAACATGTGATTGTTCACTTTTAGAGCCTCCCCAGTCCAACGTGAGGGGCACAACAGAGACTCCAGGTGAGACAAGGGCCCCCCCTCTTGTCCAGCAAGACCCCCTCGGGTCCTCCGTCCCCACGTCCGCCACTGCCCTCCCTCCCATCCCCCCTCCTCTTTATTATCATACCCGTCTTGGTCACCCTTTTAACAATCAGTATTTCGCTAACCCCGGCCACATAGACCCCCCCTACCAGCCCCCCTTTAATAATCACTTGCCCCCTCCTATTAATCCCAGCCCTCTGTATCTGCCCTACCGACGTCTGCCTCAACAACTTATGGCCCACCTACTCAACCACCAAGTTAGATATCACCCCTACCAACGGGCCCCTCCAAATAATATTCCCCTTCTAGTCAACCCACACTTTTTATTTCCACTCTACCAAGCCCCCGCCCAAAATCAAGAGCCCCCTCCAGTCAACCAACAATTTATCAATCCCCCACACCAAGCCGCCCCTCAGCAGCTCATGTCCCCTCCAACCGACGCTGCGTCTACCAGCCCACCACTACCAGCCTCGACGCCGCTCCAGGACACCACACAGAAATAGAAACCAACTGGAAGTGACCTCCACCTGCCAAACTACTGGAACTGAATGATCGTGCTGGCAGTTTGAGGAGGGACATTTTTTCACCCCTATGGATGGATGACAGTGTTGATGTGAAGTTGAGACTGACTTCATCCTGAGGATCTGTGCGTGCTCCCTGGCCTGATATGCTTGGACGCCATATAACTTTGGTTGAGGAGCACAATAACAACCCTGGCAGGGAACATCCCTTCCACTGATATACTTGCCATTGACCATTGGACTGCAACTCCCAACCAGAAGACTAAAGAGGGACAATCAGCTGCTTTGTCACAAGAGAGCAAGACATTTATTTTAACAGTTTTAACAATATCTGTTTTTGGTCTGAGCCCTCTTTGTCACCAGGGGCCTCATGTGTCAATACTTGCGTGGATCTCATAATAAAAACTTGCGGTCGCAAGAATAGAGAGAGTTGCGTATGCAAAAAAAATCCGTATGTATCAATACGTGTATGTATCCCAATCAGCGTGGAATTGAGCGCAGATGTCAGAGTGACCGGGCCCACCCCCGTTACGCGCACCTATAAATACGCAGATTCATTTAAATAGGGTCTCCGCTGTCCGCACCCTCAAAACAATGTCGAAGAAAAAGAGTTTCACGGCGTGTGAGCTGGAGGTGTTTGTAGGAGAGGTGGAGGAGAGACAGCAGATTCTATTTGGCAGCTGTCCAGTGGTGTCAGTATGCACAAAAAAACGTATTGAGTGGGATAAGGTTTGTGAGAGGGTGAACGAGGTGGGTTCGGAGCAACGCACCCCCGCGGACATTAAAAAAAAGTGGTCAGACCTCAAAGTGGAGGTCAAGCGGCGTACAGCTGCCCTCCAGAGGAGTGCCAGCCAGACAGGTGGGGGTCAGGGAGAGGGGCACCTGATGGATTTTGACCAGCAGGTGGTGGCAGTCATGGGCAGCACCTCTGTCGGGGGGGATTGTCGCCACCATCCATGCTGACTCCGAGAGCCTGGAGGGTACGTGGCAACTCCATTTCTTAAGCAACATTTCCACCTGCCTTGCCACAGATGTAAAGGCAACAAATACACAGAATCAGCCACTTAAATAAACCTATGTGTTTAATAGAAATCGATCCGTCAGACATGCAGCACCCCCGCCAGCTCCCGCACCAGCCAGTCCACCGGCTCAGTCATCTGCCAGGACCAGGGGCATTCGGGCCAGTCCGTCCTCACACAGGGGGTCCTGAAGTCGCAGGAGGACATAACGGGGATCAATGAGCGGCTCGACCGCCTGATAAATGTTCCGGAACGTTTCGTGGACAAAATAATCGTGAAGTAGCTTCTTACCCATTCACATTGTGGAAATGAAATTCATGCGTGCGAGGACGGCTGCCCGGCCGGGATCGGCGTCCATCCCTCCAGCATCTGCACATCGATGATCTGCACATTGATGGAGTGGAAACCCTTACCCTCATCCCTCATGGGACGGCGCTTTTATGGCAACATGAGTGCAGTCATTAGAGAGTTAGACATTAGAGAATCCGGCTATTGCTGCAAATCGCGCTTTAACATTGACCTGTTCAACCGCACCGGAAGGGAATTTAATGTACATGCGGGAGAGGGGATGATCAGGTCCACCACCCAGGGCATGGCCCGGCTGAGGGTCGACTTGCTCACCCCAGAACGGTCCGCCATCTCCCGCTGGAAGGCTTTTTTGTGCCTGATGTATGTGCGGTTATCAAATAATGTCAGATTCCACGCACCACCACAGGGTGGTCCAACAGATCAAAGTGCAGTTAACGCAAGAATCGCCTTTCCGCTAACTTGTACGGCAGCTCCAAAGTTGGCATGAAACAGCGCAAGAAGCAACGAACATTTCGCGTTAATACATCTGAAAGTGAGCGACGATCCTGGCATACACAAGTTTTCTTGCGTAAACCGCGTTGATACATGAGGGCCCTGGTTTCTGGAGACTTTTGTTCCCAACAGACATGCAGAATGGAGATAAAATAAAGGTTGCTTTAATGAAACATGTCTTTTGAGTAATGTATGCAATTGTTCAGTGACGTGCGGTCAGGGGAGGCAAGTGAGGCCGTACCTCACCTGTCATCATGGAAAGAAAAAAATGTAAATTGAAAAAAATAAATGTAATTATTGTATTTATCCTTTGATTTGTACTATAAAGTTATTTTGTTTTTAATTAAAGCAGTTTTAAGTTATTTTTTATTCAAAATCACCAATTTTTCATATTTTTCGTTCAAAAACTGAGAAGAGACGTGCGGCGAGGCACCAGGCAGCTGAGCCTCACCAGGGATTGCACAATGACTCGGCTAACTGTGCTACTTGCTACGCAGTGAGCCCGTATTGCTGTCTATTTTTATGTCGCTATGAAAATGTTCAAATACTGTGCTATATAAACTACATTTCTATAGTTTAGCTGGTGAATATAATGTATAGTGTTTTTGTATACACTGTGTGTAACGTGTTTCTTGTGCTGAGCGATCATAAAACGGCTGCGAAAAGGTGCCAGGTGAGGCATGCAGTTCTCCTGCCTCACGGAGGAGGCGCTAGTGAGCCCAGGGATTCTGCTTGCGCCTCCTCCGCTCTGCTGCAGAAGAAGTGACAGCGAGCTACAATTTACTGTAAGGAAAGTCAAGTGCAGTCATTCAGTTTGTTTGTTTTTTCTCCTGAGTGGCCCTAATTTCACAATGGAGGATTACATTTCTAAGCTAAAACAATTTTCTAAATTGGATTTTCAGTAGAAGCAGGAGGTTCACGCTAAAGTATCCAAAACGCTGAAGAAGCTGTGGCAGACAGAAGCCAAAACATGGAGAACATTTTTTGTCTGTTTTTTATTATTAAATGCAGTTTTTTTTCATATGTTTGCAGATCTGATTGTGATGAAGTCAGTGCCTCACCAGCCATCAACCTCACCGCACGTCACTGCAGCTGTTAGTTTACAAATGAATGCTACATGTATGCATTTTTATTATTCCTCATAACTTTGCCTTTCAGAAGGTTAAACACAGACAGCAGAGTGTAAGATGCAGGCAGGAGGAGCGAGTGTGTGTGTGTGTGTGTGTGTGTGTGTGTGTGTGTGTGTGTGTGTGTGTGTGTGAGTGAGTGTGAGTGTGTGCACTCAACAAAAAAGGACTGTATTATTATATATTGTCATGAGGAATTAATTAATGTGAGCAGAAAAGTTTAATTGGCTTTGAAGAACTACCCGGTATTTTCAGCCTTGACTTTGGTGCTTCTGTTTTACTGCAATTTTGCAGACTTTTTTATTTTAATTTTGTCTTTTTCTTCATTTATCATTTATTATCACCCATTATGTTCTATTTCTTTGTGTTCTCATTCTAGTTTGCATTGGAGGCTCATTCTTTGTATATGTGTAACTTCTGTAAAACAAACCCCCTCTGAATCATCTCATATCTCAGTGGTATATAAAGTACACTGGAAGTAAACCGTTTTTGCCTTTGCAAATTCCTTAATGCAATTAGCACATTTGTTCATATTCATTAGTGACTCGGTAAGAAATAGCATACCTTAGATTTCTAGCAACACATGATTGAGCAGCCAGAGGGAGAATGGAGAACAGCACTGATTTATTCATCTGAGTATTGAAAGGAAGCTTTACTGGCACTTACCCAACCACACACTGAGCCCCACACACACACACACACACACACACACACACACACACACACACACACACACACACACACACACACACACACACACACCCCTTTTGAGGTGGCAAACTCATTTTTAGCTCCACTCAACACAACCTTCCAAGCTTGACTACTTTTCTTAATTATCATTCATATTTTTGCACTGTGACTGTCTCCCATTTCACATTATGTCAGGTCTTCTTCACTTGTTTGGCTCCTGTATTTAAAGCCAGGATGGAAGTTGAGTGGACTGACATACAGGCTGACTCACAAAATTAGAGTCATTTGTGACTAACTGGTTTATATGAAAAGTGTTTTTGCTTTTCTAAGACACAGCTGTCATTAGTGGCAAAACCTTTAATAGCCTGGTAATCATAATGTAGTCAGTTCCTTTCCATCTCACTCTTCAGTCTGATGTCAAGAGCAGCAGTGGAGAGCTGGACATTTGTTGTGATGATTGAGGAAACGGTGCCATTTAAGTAGAGGTGGCACAGTGGTGCAGTGGTCAGCACTGTGGCCTCACAGCAAGAAGGTTCCAGGTTCGAGCCCTTGTTTGGGCACGGGATCTTTCTGTGTGAGTCTCCATGTTCTCCCTGTTCCTGTGTGGGTTCTCTCTGGTTCTCCAGCTTCCTCCCACAGTCCAAAGACATCAAGAGGGGACGAGGCTGATTGATACTCTAAATTGACCGTAGGTGTGACTGTGAATGTGAATGGTTGTTTGTCTCTATGGCAACCTGTCCAGGATGAATCCAAACCTCTGACTTGTAGCCGCTGGGATAGGCTCCCCCCCCCCCCCCCCGATGCTGCCTGATTTTTTTGCAAAACCCACCAGGATTTTGTACATGTACATCAAATAGTCAGACTTTAACCATGAGAACATTGACCATGATACAAGAGAATCACTTGGAGTCTCAGTATCCTGGAAAACCTAGCAAATACTATTTGTTCTGATGTTCCCTGGCATATTTCCTCTCATGACGTAAAGTTAGAGTGACTTGTGGATATTGATTAAAATTTACAGCAGCAGATAGAAAGACTTTAGCTGCTCATGTTAAAGTTCAGGCCTGACCTTAACCCTAACCCGCAGGTCAAATTAGCCAATCTTACAACCAGACTTGCCAGATCGTCTGTCAAAGCCTGGTGATAGATAAAGAACATGAATATTCAAGAAAGCTTTTCATTGGTTGCCCCAATCATAAGTAATCTTTGAGGAATGCATGCATCCCTCCATCTATCCATCCATCCATCCATCCATTGTCTTCCACTTATTCCTGTTAAGGGTCATGGGGGGGGGGGGGGGGCTGGAGCCTATCCCTTTCAGGCAAGAGGCGGGGTTCACCCTGGACAGATCACCAGTCCATCGCAGGACCAACACATAGAGACAGACAACCATTCACACTCACAGTCACACCTACGGTCAATTTAGAGTATCAATCAGCCTCGTCCCCTCTTGATGTCTTTGGACTGTGGGAGGAAGCTGGAGTACCAGAGAGAACCCACACAGGAACGGGGAGAACATGCTACATGCATGCAATAAAAGCAAATTCTCTGCTTCAATACATACTGTGTATGAGCCAGTTGAGCTGAATTTATCAAACCATGATGTGCATTTTCTTCCTAAAAATATTTTATTAGAGAGAATAATCCCTGTAGAAATTTACACCTACACTTCGTACATATGCCCTGTTCAGATACTGTAAAAATACTGTAAAGACATTGTCTGTTCTCTTCATTCATTGCTGTTTTTTTTATGTAAGTCTGTGTGTTGACATGTTGATTTATAAGACCGACCAAGTACCTATTCAGGCATCCAGTATGGAGCAGCTTTTGTACTGCATTTATAGCAGTAAACACAACAAGCCATTCTCAGAACACAAAGTCAAGCGAGGAGGATTTTTTACTACATGATACTGCAATGGATTTCTACATTCCATGAGCACAACAAGCAACTAAGAGGAGGCACCTTTTATGAATGAAAGAGGGCTGATTACTCATTGAAGATTTGTGCAAAGATGCTCTACGCAGGTGTATTAGAGACTCTTTATAATGCAAGTATTTTCTGTCAGTAACCTACAGGGTTCTCCATGACATACGTATTAAATGTGAAAGGGTGTGAAAAAATATTTGAACCCATTACAAAAAAAATAAATAAACAAAAACAAATTAAGCACACTGCCAAGAAAAGAGTTCTGTTGTGAGAAAATGAGATGCGCGTTAAGTTGATCCCAGTTTCATTAAGTGTGTTTTAACGACCGCAAAAACCTGTAATCCATTTTAGCCTCCGCTGTTCCTGTGACATATGTAGATAGTAACACAGCTGTTTGTTGAGCTGGATAAGCTGCCACTGATAACACAAAAAAGGGAATTTTGTGAGAATAGAACATTACACACAGGACAGGACACACATACATAAAGCATTTGCTTATCTAGAAGAGCAGATGCAGTATGGTGTGTTTCTGAATGGATGCTGAGCGATGTGTGCGTTGTCTTTGACCACCATGGGTTTAGGACACAAGTATGTTCAACATATAGGCGCTGGGCCTAATTATCGCTATTAAAAATAAATGTGCTTCTCCAGAAAAAAAGGAGTTGCCAACTGATGTTTGAAAATGCTCAGCTCCTTTTCTTTTGTCATCCAGTGATATAACGTACCTTCTTTTCTATGTAAGGATTCAATAAATGCAAAATACATTTTTTTTAAAAAGTAGAAAGGACACAGTGCCAAGGAGAAATATTATTTGAGGGGAAAACCAAAGCACTGTACTAAAAAGATGTGGAGCATTCTTAAGAAACATCAAAGTGAAAGTAAATATTGCGATCTGATGTGTGACAGCAATCAGTGATGTCATTTTTGCATTGTGTGTCGATTCTGCTCACATGAGTTTAATTTCCCCTCACATTAAAGGTCTTTACAGGTCCTCTCCACAGACACATGACCAACATTTCCTATGATCAAACGGGTTTAGCTGTGGTGTCCCAGGTCTGTCTGATACGCGTTACACTCAAGAAGATCCAAAGTGACACCAATCGGACACTGCCAGCTCTGGAGGGGGCAGGAGCTGCAGATTGACTCATTTTAGAGAAAGAGATGGTAACAGATTAGCAATGCCAATGTTAACACCGTGGAGAATTATCTTTATTATTCTAGATGCATACAAATTTACAAAGCTGATTCTAAAGAAGTCACATTTGTCATTCATTACTATGACAGAAAGTTGGCTTTGAATAAGCCAACATCGCTGACCTCTGTTATTTAATATCTTCAATAACAGAGGTCAGCCGTACTGTTCTAGCAAGAGAGGAAAACTGGATGTACAGCTGTCTTAGCAGGCAGGCTGCTGTACAGGTATCACACCCAGACCTCTATGTCACTTTGGGAAGAAAAAAGACACTAAACCAGTGACAGAGTGCAATATGATTCAATCTGCTCTCGCAGGACTCCACTGTCTGCACTCCAGCACTTTCCTTATCATCTCTGGGGTCTTCACTTGAGCACTTGAGTCTGGATAATTATTTTTTCTTCTCAAAGTTTATTTGAGCAATTAAAAGCTAGCAAAGTAATTTCCTGCAGATATCAATGCTACAAGCTGGATCTTTGCAAATGGGAAGTTGTCTCCTTTTTAGTTTAGTCAAAACACTTGTGATACAACCTTAAACTCATGCTTCTCCATTTTTAAAGCATGCAACCCTCCAAATAATATCACACTGCAAAGAAATGTAACATATAATCCAATCTACTGTCTCTTGCCCTCAGTGTAACATGCACGCACACACGCACACACACACACACACACACACACACACACACACACATACACACACACACACACACACACACACACTCAGAGTTGGGAACCTATCCAGGGCTTGTTCAGTAACTGTGGACTCATAAAGGCGATGGTGCAGCTGAGGACAAATCTCTTTTCTCTGCTCTAGTTGCAGATGCTGCACATCCCCTCCAGGCCTATAGAGAACACAGCAGACGTCTTCCCCTGCCTTTCTCTCTCTCTCTTTTTCTCTCTCTCTCTCTCTCTCTCTCTCTCTCTCTCTCTCTCTCTCGCTGTCTTGCTTACTTTCTCTGTCTTCCCATGGTTCACTTCTGGTTCATATTTCATGTCTGACCTTGCTTTCATCCCCTCCTCATCCGTCTCTCCTACTTGGTTGTCATCTTTCTTTCTCTTCAGCGTGTCACTCTATGTTACTGGGTCTCTTTGTAGCAGCAGTGAATCATAAGGATCTTCAACCATTTGAACACATATGAGCAGCAGCTTAATACCTGATACATTCACGAATTGGCCAAGTCACAAAAACACCTAAAGACAAAACGAATTTTCTGGAAAAAAATGTTGCTCTGGTCTGATGCATTAGCAGTGATTGACGCATATTTACTTCCCTTTTCCAGTTTCCAACATCAGTAAATGCATGCTACAGGATAGTTTTCCAGTGTTAATGACAAAAGTAAACACATACACTTTCACCAAAGACCATGATGTTGCACAAATGCACACATCAACAGAATTTGCAGAGGAACGGTTTTAATGTGCCCCAGTTGTATTCATTTAGGTGGAAACTGTTGTTTTCGCATCTGAAATGCTTTGTTTATATTCTCACTATTCACTGTTGCTTTATGATGACATCTAATTTTAAGGCTAAGTGCATATTATAATGGTATAATGTTTAAAAAGGACAATATTAGCCTCTGCTTTCTATGCATAAAATGTCATCGAGGTTTCTTGCAATATTACGACCTTTTATTTCATGTGGCCTGTATCTAGAAGTAGAAATATTACATTGCTCAATGAGCCCAATCCTTACTAATTTCCACTTCCAAAACACAGTTTTACAGTTTCTCTGCTGATTCTGGAATTTATTTATTAAAATCGGGAAGCCTAAATGGATTTTGAAGACCCCTTTTTAACCTGATGTCACTCTCAACTTATCAGAAATGAACACTTGGGCAGAGGTTATTGCCATGTTATGATAGGAACCTTTCAAGCACTAGGGCTGGACACAAAGTGAAGATTTCTGTACCATGAGAATGTGACTGAAAGGTGGGTCGGAGGATGAGGTGCATGAGGCAAACACAATTCTCGGCTTCTTAGACTTTGCAAAATGAGACCGCACTTTATTTGTCCAGGTGATAACCGTTTTGTTTTGTTTTTTTGGTTTTTTTAAGGACGAGTATCACATTTTTAACAGCACTTATCCTTGTAACCATGACAACAAAATTCATGTCACCTTAAAGGTGCAGTTTGTTACGAGATAAATTTATCTTCAACAAGCTGAAAAGATTGAATTTCATGCTCATGATGATCGCGATGAACAAAAGTGAGCATATTAGCATTTGAGGTGTGAAATATGAAGCACTTGCTCTTCAAGAGCTCTTCAGCTGCAGATTTATGCATGAAAGGAAATGTGACAGTTTAGGGTTAAGACCACAGAGCAATTTTTAAGTTATACTTTTGATTTTGATTCTACATTTTATATAAGTTAACATTATGGCCTCAGGGCCTCAGTATGAATCCTGGTGATCATAGTGTGTGTGTGTGTGTGTGTGTGTGTGTGTGTGTGTGTGTGTGTGTGTGTGTGTGTGTGTGTGTGTGTGTGTGTGTGTGTGTGTGTTCTTGTACTTGCTACATATTGAGGACTAGAATACGTATTTAACCAACAGAGTGAGGACATTTGTGGAAAGTGAGGACATTTTAGCCGGTCCTCACGTCTTCAAAGGGCCATTCGAAGGTCAAGACTTGGTTTTAGGTTCAAGGTTAGATTTAGGTTCTGGTTAGGTTTAGGGTCAAGGTTAGGGTCAGGCAGTCAGTTGAGATGGTTAGGGTTAGGGTGAGGGGCTAGGGAATGTATTACGTCAATGAAAATCCTCACAAAGTTATAAGTACAAGGATGTGTGTCTGTGTGTTTGTAGTCTCTTGCATTTGTAATTAATCAGAACATTAATGCTATGTGACATGTGGCTTGATAACTCTCAGATTTTAATGGGTAAAGTTGAATAAATGGAGTTTTTGGCCTAAAATGGTTTTAACATATTTATTAAAATGACAGTCATGGTGTGGGGACAGGAATGGTGGGTACCAAGAGGAGTGTGAGTCGTCTGATCATTTCAACCAGTGGGACTGTTCAGGTGATAACTGATCTGCTTCTTTGGGCTCATTGCTTTAGTTTGTTTTGCTGGTCATAAGTAAATGTTGATTGCTCTGTAAAATGTTTGGGGAAAAATAAGACCAACCGCTTTTAGATTGGATGACAGTCTGAGTTTTGTATCTGTGTCTACCACAACGTAGGAGTCAAAACCAAAGCTCACAAAACAATTTGGTTTGCTGACTTTTACCTAGGATTAACAAGAACAAAACACTTTCCAAATGTTTGACTCCGCTTTTACCACAGCACTCACATCGGGGGTTCAAGAGTTTTGGGGTTTGTATTTACTACTAAATGTATTTACTATCCTACATGTTCAAATTGTCGGTGGTGCAGTGCAGTGCGAGCTGCTGAGATAGGCTCCAGCCCCTTCGGGACCCTTAACAGGATAAGCAGAACAAAATGGATGGATGTTGAAATGTACTACCAAAAAACAAAAAAGAAAAACCCTATCTTGCATTTTGCCTTTTCTATATTGTTGTTTTGTTTTAGTTTGTAATCAGTATTCCCCAAGTCTTTTTTTAAATTCTTGCTATTGCTCATTATGACCATCACCTTTGCAAAGAATGTAATGTGACCATCGTTGTTTGTTCGCTTGTCAGCATGGTTACATAAAAACTACGAGGTACCACCGAACTCGGTGAGGGGGTTATTTCATGGACCAATGACGAATCAGTTAAATTTTGGGTCACGTCTGTTTAACTTGCCAAAAACAAAAGGCTGATTTTACATTGGGTTTGGCTGAGTCCGTCAATTATATTCCTTATCGTTTATAGCCTTGCATGCTCTCCAAAAACACTGCTTGTGTGAAATGAGCACCACCGAGCAGGTCATGTGATCAACGGTGTTGCTTTCACTGTCAGACGGATCACTCAAAAATTTGAAGAAGAATTTGAATGAAATCAAATTCTGATATAATTTCGGCTGAGGAAAAATGGATGGAACTGATCCAAACCTGATGATGTCAAATTGCCTTGGCGGAGTTATGTGAACTCTGGGTGACCTCTGGTTACCTTAAATAGCCCATGAGTGAAATTTCATGTCCGGGTTGATCTCTAGCAAATGTCTATGGAAACAAGACAAATCACTTCATGAAGAGAGTACAGACGTTGGCATGTTAAATCAGCGGCTTTCCCATTGCTGAACAAGAAAAGCATTCGGTTGTTTCAGTTCCTCTCAGTTTAATATACACTGCTACACAAACACAAAGCAGCCTGCTCCTCTGGTAAAATTGCCCCGCAGCCTTTGATGTTCTATGTAGGTTAGAGATCACCATCACCCCCTGCTTTATTCAACTTGCTCTTCAATATTGCATGATCGTCTTCATTATCCTCCTCCCCATCACCGAAGTATTGGCGAACACCTCACCACCACTCACTCCGTATTATGCACATTAAGCTTATTTTGCCATTACCCTTTACTTTATAATTCATTAGCTTAGCATGTGGCAGTTGGCAAATGGCAGCATTTGAGCCAGAGGTGCTATCGGTTTTAATTGCCTTGGATCCTGTAGATAATGAGTGTCAATGTAAGGAGAGCCATCCTTTGGGGATGGAGGATGTATGGAGTGTTTTTAATTGCAAGTGCACACATGTATCCATATTGGGAGTAAAAGGTTATGCTCTGAAGGAGATCCCTTACAAATGTGTGGAAAGAGCATACATTACATAACAAATATGAATACACCTTGGTCAATGGGGGGGGGGGGGTCAAAGATAATTAATGTTATGACTTTGAGTCAATATTTAGACAGGAGAGCATCTAACTCATTCTGACCTGTATTCATCTGAGTCCCTCACCCACCTTTTGTTTGTAAATGATTCATATTTTTTTCAGATGATATCATTGCAATAAAATGCTATACAGAATGTAACAGTGCAGATGCAGTCTGAGTGGACTGGATTTCATATATAAAAAAAAAAGAATATGTACAGGAATTCAGCTGTACTGTAGGTGGATACACTACATATGTAATGCAGGAGGGTATAGTACACATAAACTGTACTGGGAACAGAATGCAGTATAGGAAGTATGAAGGTTCATTGTCATCATACAAGAATACAAAGAAATTCTGTTTGGCAGCATCTCTTGTAGCAGCTACAATGTCACAAACATAGAAAAAATAAAAGGTAATATTAGTAATAATATTGAAGAGAGAGAGAAGTGGGGATTAGGGAGAGGGGAGGAGAGAAGAGACGCACGCTAACCTTCTTGTCATTAACTCCTAAGGAAAATTGCAGCATATTAGTCTCTCTATGGCAAAAAAAAAAGGTATTTTCATTAATACATTTGGAAGTATTTCCAGCCATATGATGGTTTCGGTTGTGGACTTGCATGTAATAACAGGATGGGCAATTAGTCTGTCCTTTCTAAGTGCACTGAAACATTAATCTATTGTCAAATTGAGCAGTTTGATAGGCTACATAATTGCAGTCTAAAAACTGAGTCAATCTGGTACTCAGTTTCAGTTATTAAAGCAGGACCTGCCTCAAGAGCAAGAATGTCAGACGCAATCCAGAGCTTGGCGACTTCACAAACACTTCATTTGTTAGAACCCTCAGGACTTTCCATACTTCATCCAGAAATCAGGGGTTTTACACAATTTGGGTTCATTTGCTGCCAACTTTCTGATGGACAGAGTTGACATTATACAGACTATTAATATATCATAAATTATACAAGTGCTTGTACATATCTGTGCACCGATGCTTGTGTTAATGTGAGGTGTTAGCGATTGTTCGCACATTCCTATCATGTGCAGATATTAATTGTATTTTTGAACAGTGCAACATGACAAATGTGCAAAAACACCCTCACAAAATGATTAAATAAGTTATTATTAGTGAATCACTTTGGTTTTACCTCAGGTTGATATATTATACAGTATTTTTCCTGGAATATTTTTCAGAGAAACTGTTGCGAAACAAGATTTTTCCTCAGCGGTTTATGTCATTTTCTCCAAATTTCAGACTCTCTAATTTACATAGCAATGCGTCAAGGTCAGTGTGGTGGAATATTTTTTGCAACAAAACTCATTCAAGATTAGAGATCAATCCCAAAGTCTGTGTGCCCAGATTATCAATATATGAGACACAAGAAAAACAGATTTGCAGAAGCACTGCAATTGTGAATTTCTATTATTCTCAATTGATCAGAAACAAAGCTGTCTAAAGTCAGTTACTTTGATAAAGGTCATGCTGACGGATGTAAAAAAAAAAAAAGACACATTTCAATTTAGGTCAAAGCAACACCCTGATGCTGTGCAGCTCACACATACTGGAATGAATCTGGAAAAATGTTTTTTGTTGTTGTTGTTGTTGTAGGTGGTGTTCTTCTTTTTTTTTAACAGCAGCTGTACAAGACAATAGAAGAGACTTAAGTTCGTGGACCCTGTCACCTCATCCTACCTTTTCAAAATAGCTGCCATCAAAACAAGCACATTTTATGTAAACCGGGACTCTGAAGTGGAGATTTTTATTTCAAATGGTTACACCTCCATGACGGAGGCAGAATTATTGAGGGGGCTTCAAACGTATGGGGGATCTATCAGAGAGACTGAGACAGGGGAGGGTGAAAGCTCAGGGGACTAGAGTGAGGAGGATGAAGATGTGGAGCAGGATGAAGAGTGCATAAGTGAACTAACATTTGACTGTGCTTTGTCATTCTCCAACGTTTCGTATCTGTGTCGGAGGAATTACATCAGATGTTGCTGTAGAGCCTGGAGCCCAGTGCAGCACTTCAGCGTTACGTTCCTCTCTGTTTTATACAGTATGTGGTACGGTAGTGTGTGCATTTGTGTGCATGTGTATATGCTCAGTATGACCTCATAAGCCAGCCACTGATTGGCGATGATGATGTGTGTGTGTCTCTGCCTTGAATTTACCCCGCCCACGTTTATTGATTGAACCAGTGACCCTCCAGTCTCAAGATCATGGCATGACTCATAGAAACATGAGGAGAGTTGCATTGCCCTCCTCTGGTGACCTGACCTGACATGCCTGTAGAAATAAGCCGAACAGGTTATGCTTAATAAATGAAATCAAAAAAATAAGAATGCTCTAACAAAGGAGGATGTATTTCCCAAAGTTGACTCCCAAAAAAAAAAAGGTGACTGCATCTTTAAAGATCGGATCTATTCATATACACATTTGAATAATAACCATTGGTAATTTGATGGTCAGACGTAGTTTATTACTGGTTATTTTTTTCCCAAATGGAAGCACACTGTGCACAAAAAAGTTTGTTCAAGGAAGTTGTAAAATCTGTTACTATGTCTTTTAATGTCTGGTTCTGATGAATGATGGAATTTCACAGAGACTCGTGGGGTTCATGGTTAAACAGCTGGTGCATTTCTGGTGTGGAGCAGCTGTCTCAGACAGAAGGAAACACTGCGGAAATGTGTTGGTTACATTTACATATGTAAAATATATCTGACGGAAGGTGTGTGAGAACAAGTCAAAATAAACTGCATTGGTTGTTGTTATGAAAGAATCAGTGTGCTTCATTTTTTTATTTTTAAAGTGTGTGGACGACAATATATATTAATTTTAGCTCAAAGGAATGCAATATAACAAACGAATGTGCATTGTTTTTAGTTCTGAATATGACGCACACTCAGCACACGCACAGCTTTATCCTGTCAAATGCCAAGTACCAATCTCTGCAGCTTTAGTACACAGGAAGAAAAGCTTCCTGATTTGATCTACGACTGACAGAAAAATGTGGAGCATCATTAAGAATTCTGGACTCATGATTAAATGATGTTTTGGGTCTGAGATTACTCGATTAATTAAGAGGTGCAGGACACACAAAAACATGCCTCAAATTGAGGTTTTATCGTGAAACTTTCCTGTTCTGTAGTTTTTACATCGACGTGATATCGGAGCAAAAACAGGATTGAGTCAGTGGTCGTCAGAAAAACCACCATACTAGCTTGTTACTACCGGTAGCTCTACACCATGAACCCTTGCGCAAACGTTTCAGTTCTGCAGCAACACAGTTATTCCTTGCGCATTGTTGGGGGAAAAAGTTTAATGTTTTGATTTGTAGTTGATTCATCCTCTGCTGATTTGCTGTTTGATGATAGCTCGAATTCCTCTGGCGCTGTGGAAGACTTGCTGGATATCATCGCAGCTCTTCAATGAAAAATGTGAAGCTGTTTGGAAAGGTGAATTTCTCACAGGGCTTCTGCTAGCATCCCGAAAAATTGATAGTGAATCACTGTTTTATCAACGCCACAGACAAACAACAAAGAATGGAGATCATCTTTTTTGCAGTCATATTAACTCCAGCTGTGCATGATACATTAATTTATTCTTTTATATCTAGAATGGACGGATCTGTTAGCTCTTTTTGTTTTTATCTGACCCAGGTGGAACTGAACTTAGGGCTTCTATGTGCACATCTCCAGAAGACCGGATTGTGTAGTATTTAGTATCTTTAGGTGGATGCAGTGAGGGAGAGATGAGAGGGTCTTTGCAGAGTATAGCTGGGAAACAAAACACTGGTTTATTTTTGATGGGGAATTGTAAGAGGACACCACGGTTTTTTTGGTGTACCCCCTGCCATGGGAAATTGTAAATGTACAATAATTTAGCAATCATGGTCTCAGCGTGAATTCTCACTTCTCACTCATGCAATGGAGTGCTTGGATTTGGGTATCTGTGTATCTGTATATGTGGTCAGGACATGGGCGTGATTACCTCCAACATTAAAGTTCTGTTTCATCTCTGCTTGTGTGTCTGTCCGTCTGCAGGATGACACTAATACTACCAGGCTGATTCAATAGACATGGTGCATCTCATTCATTTTTCACATGTAAATGAGAATCGTCCAGCAGCTGCAGCACATAAACACAGAGTGGGGAATGTTACCTTAACAAGACGATGGACCTTAATCAGAGTAGGTGCACAGGTAAATACAGTCAATGACTCATTTAAAATGATGTAATTTTCTTATGGTCTAACTTGGTGTTACGTAATGGTTCTCAAATTGGTGATCAAAGCCTCTAAAAACATCCTGCAGATTCTTCACGTTTGCTTTTATCTTTGTAAAGCAGCCCCATCTTCCACATCTAACATTTATTCACCACAATACCCTTAACTGTCAATATTTCTCACACACACACACACACACACACACACACACACACACACACGCACGCACGCACCAGTTTGATTGACAACCCTTTACCTACCCTGAGACTTAGGCAGATGGCTTCTAATTACTGTTGAAGGCAGCATCAGTCAGTTGCTGCAGCTGAGCCTAAATTGGAGGGTTTGGGCTCGAGGTAAATACAACCACTGTTTTCCAGCAAACTCAAACACCTGCAGTCTCATCATTCACACACAGATTCTTCAGTCTCTTCATCTGCAGAGCACTACATGCCTGCCAATCTTTGAATAAATGGTAGATTTTCCCCAATTTTTCTTGACATCTTTTTTTCTATTTGGCAATAGAATTGACAGAAAAAAAATATTTCTTTATTATAATAATGTTATAAAAAAATTATTTATTTTGATCTCCTTAGTAAGCTGGTTCCTTGCTTGCCCAGTCCCCACTTCTGTAGGGCTCCTCTTTGGCCTGACGCAGCTTCCTGAGATTCACAGTGAACAATGGTTTATTGTTGTTGTACGTGCAAATGGACTTGGTCTGCGCAAACACGTCCTCAAAAAACTAATGTATGACATCACAGTGTCAGTAAATTCGTTTAGGTCTGTGGTTGCAGCTTCAAAGACCCCCAAATCAGTGCAGTCAAAGCAGGCCTGTGACTCCAGCTTTGACTCTATTGTCTATTTCTTTGCTGTCCTCACCACAGGGCGAGAAGTTTTTAACTTCTGTCGGTATGTGGGGATGATGAAGCTGACAGTGATCAGAGAGACCTGAAGCTGTGCAGGGAACAGCACGACAAGCATCCTTTGTAACTGTGTAGCAGTGATCCAGAATGTTTGTGTCCCTAGTGGGACACTTGATGTGCTGCCTGTATTTTGGGAGTTCGTGGGTGAGGTTTGCGCTATTAAAATCCCCCTGAATGATGATGAAGGAGTCTGCATGTGTTGAAAAGTGCCTCTAGGTGAGGACAATGTGTGTGACACCTGTACACCAACCTTCATTTATGTAGGAGCAGATTCCGTATGACAGTGCTTTCCTGTAGTCATAATTACGATGGAAACTAAATTCCGTCACTCATTTACACGTGATCATAAGTCATTTCATCACTTCTACTCCTGACCCCTGCTCATTCTTCTGGGCAGGCTCTAATTTTACAGCATACAATAATATTTTAACATTTCACATTTTTTTGCAAAGCAACCTAACCTTGGTTTTGAACAGCTTTGTAGAAATAAAGTCATAAAAAACACTGGGAGACAAACAGGCAACACAACTGGCAAGGTGACATGACGTGACGAGACGTAACGTCTCACAACATGACTATGAACACCAAAGTGAAATACACTCAACTGATGTTGCACCAAGAACCAGATGGGAGAGCACGAGGGCAGGGAAGGAGCTGAGGGCAAGAAGTACTAGGAGCAGGGTTGTGACTGACAAAGACTGATGAACAGACAAGACACAGGTGAAGCGCTGAAAATGATAGCACACAATAACACAGGAGGGAAGAGCAGACAAAAAAAAAAACCCACAAACAGTACAGAGAGGGCAAACACAAAAACACAAACTAGAAACCACTGGGGAAACACAAAGAACACATGAACTACAAAACCAAGCAATCGCTAATACAAACTAAGAGTCCCAAACTAGAAGTTCATAGGTGAAACACACACAGTCCAGATGGGACCACATCAATATTTACATTAGATTTACCTCTTTGGCAAGACTGTGATCGATCCAGGAACCAGGTTCTCGCTCAACCTCAAGGTCATGGATGTGCAGTACATGTGAGCATGTCATCTCTTTGCATACTCGCGTTGTGGGGATGATGTATGATGACAAAATGAAAGTAACAATAATGTGTATAATTTAATTTAGGGTACTGGCTTAGGCACGCTTAGGTTTAGGGTAAGGGTTAGGGTTAAATTAAAGTTCGGGTAAGGTTTAAGGTTTGGCAATAAGTTGTAGTGGGTTTGGTTGGGGTAAATCTCCAGGAAATTTATGTAAACCAATGTAATGTCCCTAAAGTGATGGAAACACTTTGTGTGTGTGTATGTGTGTGTGTGCCAAAAAAAACAAAAAACAAATGCAATCTTCCAGATTATTAAAGCGCCTATCATTCTCTGCTCTGCTGTTGTGTATCGGTACCCTTCAATAAGCACTAGTTGTGTTAAATACTATAACAAAGCAAATAACTGAATAATCATTGCCCAGCTATCAACTAAGAGCTACTTCAGTTCCACCTCAATGTCCCCACCTCTACCAGTGGAGGATAACACCAATCCACCCCTAAAACAACTAAATAACTCTACTTCAGAAATGGATCCGTTAAATAGCTTCAAAAATTCCTACAGCTTTTCAAGCGTCATGTGTGTGGATCATGCACTAAGTCGTCAGGCTACGCTAAGCATACCCCCCCCCCAGGGTTGGTCTCAGCCCATCATTTCTCCATCTATTCAGCCTCAGACCCTCATCAGGAACTCACTGAGTTAGCAGCTCATCACTGAGGGGTGGTACAGCTGTAACTGGGGACGCCTCGTAGCCACAAGAGTCATTACACCCTCAGTGCCTGGGTATGGGGGCCTATGGATGTCAACAACTAATATGTAGCATTTACTCATTTGAATTTGGATATTTACAATAATTCGAATTATTAGCTGTATTATTACAGTGGTTCCCAATTACGACGATACATTACAGTTATTTACCATAATTATTTACCAAACAATTATTACTTAATGAGCTTCACTATCTGTCATTATAAGGTTTTTTTTTTTTTTTCTGTTTTAGTGTCTGCTGGTGTAAGACTATGCCTTAATTAACGGAGTGTCACTTTGATTTCATTTTTCTTTAATTATTTATGTACAATAAAGCATTCATCTCAATGAAACCTGTTATATTTAATCTCTCTTTGGAGGTGAGAATAATCAGGAGGAGTGAAAACATTTTTATCAATCAATTTGGGTGGCTGTTGCTCACCCAGTGCTCATGGACACAGTATAAAATTGAAAAATGAAACAATTCACAAACGAACAAATCACAAATGACAACCAGAACTGTGCTCCTCGAGTTGTACAAAATTACACAGCATCAGAGATTTCATTGTTCAGCTTCCTCAGTTCAGACATTTAGAGCCTATTCCAACCAAACTTTTGCAATTGTCAGCTTAAGATGATTATAGCTGGAAATATAAATTAACAATTTCCTGGGCATCTTCCACCTGAAAAATACTATTTCAAAGTGAATTGTAAAAGTTTTGGGGGTGCAGTTGCTTCCATGCAGTTTGACGTTGCGAATACCTTCCGTGCAGTTGAATGTCATGTCTGTACAGACTAACAAACCAGTGCAACTGTCCTCCGCAAGCAGAGGAAAATCGGATGTTCAGAAAGAGACGCTGTAATACTCTGCCGACCTTTGAAGTCGGTTCATTGTTCCTTCAAGATGATGCATGACTCAGTTTAGAAAAGTGGCGTCCATCTTTTCATACAACCTGTTGTCATAGCCAGGTCATCGCCAGGGTGATGATTAAACATGTTACACGTCATGCTTTCATATGTAGTTCACCTCAGTTTACTCTGAGCTTGACAATATTCATAGACTGAAGTCAACTGGGGAAACAAATGACAATAGAAGTGACTGTTACAGCTGCAGCAGTGAAGAAAGAGTTCCCAATCACTTTGCATAGTAAAAGTGTGAATGCCTGAAGCCTTATTTAGCATGCTGGAACTGTACAGGTTGTCACTCTACATGGCTTTCTTCATAATTCTTTATAATACGACAAGACCAGAAACTCCCCTGGGAGCTTCGGTAACACATGACCAAAAAGGGCAGAGAGAACTGTTCAGAGCAAAAACTATGCATTTTGTAAATAGTGGCATGTATGGACAAGCATATAATTAAGTTATCCAGTCCGCCCCCACCATCACCTGATGGACTTTCACAGCCAGAGAGAGCTACAAGAAGTAACTAGACAACACTAGAAAAGAGAGTTAGCCTTCATCTAGGTTCAAGATCAACTGCTGAAAAGCTGAAACTCAACCCCTAGATTTGTGAAATATAACCCAACGTTAAGGAAGCAACACATTTACAACGTGGTTAAATGAGCTTGACCGACCATTTAATGTTTACATTTTAAGAAATGACTCTCCATGAACCCAAGATTTAATGTACAGATATATCCAAATCTCTGGTATCAAACTGAACAAGACTAAATAGTGTTATCATTGCAAGTCCCAGTTTTTCAGCACATCAGAAAGACAAGACAAAGGACAAAGAGAAGAAGGCAGAGTGGATTCAAGTCGAGAAACAAACTCGGCGCTTTGCTCTGCATCAGCATGCAGCCACCAGTGGAACATCTAGCATCGTTGCTAACAATGATGCTGTATCATTTATTTGCTCCCGTATTCAGAATATTTAGTCTTTGCTCTCTCATCCAATAAAGCTTTGGTCATTCAGTACTGATAATGCTGCCCCGTCAGCCAGGACTCAACACACACTGACACACAGGCAGATTCCTGACACTATCAGTCTTCATTAATGAAACGAGCATCACACACACAGTTCAAAAGTCAAAGAGACCAACACTTACCAACGTTGATGACGTTGGCCGACAGGAAGTGGCTGCAGGGAAGGCCATCCGTGCTCATGGCTGAATCGCCATCTGTTGTCATGGTTGTCCTCGATCTTAATGATGGGTTGGGGGAGTCAGTCACCATAGCCATTCGAGCTGCTACAGACTCCATGACTGCTGGTGATGGACAAGTGCGATCACACGGCCTTACCAGGTAGATCAGGGATCAGGAGCTGACTTCACCCAAGAAGAATCCGTCTGTTTGTGCCTTGAGAAACAGTCACGTAGTTCATAAATTAGAAGGACCCAGAAATTAAAAAAAAAAAAAAAAAGTCTTGGCAAAGACGTTCAGGAGCAGCAGAAAGTTGTACGAATCTTGGGTCTGAAGCAGCGATGAATGAAGTCTTTGATAAGGAAAAGATAAGTCCAAGAAAAGACGCTTTATAAGATCCTAAAATTACACTTCAGTGAGGAAGCTGCAGGGACTTCTTGTCTTTTCTTTATGATGGAAAGATTACGATGGTTTACATCTCATCACCCAAATAAACAAAAGGGTCCTGATCCTCCTGGTTCAGAGCAAGCAAACCCAGCTGCTACAGCCACCTACAACTGAGGAGACACACGGGGGGGGGGGGGGGGTAAGACACATGACAGAGACATATTAGATCTCCTCACATGCTTCATGAGTACTAACAACAAATACTGCATGCATTCAGTTAGTGCTCAAATATTGCAGCGCCTTAGGTAGAATCAACACATGATGTATACACTTGCATGTTGGAAACCTTGGTGTGACCTCTCATACGGAACAAAAAGAATGCATTTCAGAAGAGTCAGCTTTTATAGATTTACTGTAGCTTCTAGTGACCATGGACCTGTAGCTCACATCCCTTCACACCAGTCAAAAACACTGTAAAGACTGGCATTCACTCCCAGGTCAAATGGGCATTTATCTACGCAACTGGTATATTCCACCTCTGAATTCAAACATGACACCCTCCCACAAGGACACACACATTTTCACGCCTCTTGCAGTGTGATACTTTGTGCCACTGTCAACACACCTGCCACCTGCTGGTGAAAAGTGAAGACAGCGAAGAGGTTATGCTGCTTTCAAATGCGCGTCAAATTCATCAGATGATAGTTGTCACAGGGTGCCCAAGTCCTTCTCGTAGCATCTTTTTTGTTTGGAGGTAAAAAGATGGATTTCACTGCCAGCATACAGTACATCAAGTAGTACACACCCAAAGCTGTCAGCAGTACCTTCGCGATGTTGAAAAAGAGTGGGACACATACGGTGATAAATAAAGATTTTATCCGAGCAATTATACAGTTTCTGGATTCTACCTATTCATTAGCAAATGAATAATGGTCCCTTGTTTATTCTGTTGCCACTTTCAGCCAATGACATCAGACCTCGTCCAGTTTGTGCTGCATCTAGAATTCCTACGTGCCTGACATGATTATCTGACTTTGTAGGAGGTTCATGTGTTCTTCATAAATGGGAATTTCATACACTGATAAACCTACCACCACTTATACTTTGCAAGAAAACAATTTGTCTCAGGAAAATGTAGTTGTGGAGAACAGAAGCAAGTCATTGTTTTTAAATATTTCTTGAGGGTGTCCCTGTTTTTACTTCCTGTCCCGTTGTGCTCATTTAAACTTCATTTGACCTTAGCTTTCATTAGCAATGCAGATCTATTTGAATGTCAAAAAACAAGTCACACATTTTTAAAAGATTCAAATAGATATGTAAATGTGAACCCTGTAGGCAGCAGCAGTGAAGTGACAGAATAATGTAAACAGAGCAAGTGAAGACAGTACCTGGAGAGAAGTAGAAAACATTAAAAATTAATAAATAAAATTAATAAATAATAAAGATTTTAAAAGGTCTGGATTCGATTTCAAGATGTCCATCTGCTCCTTCACGAGACATACCTAGACAATGCAACATGACAGCTACCGGCATGTTCACTCTCAAACACACTTCACCGCTCTTTCCCAAACTTCCTTTCTTTTCCTACCTTACAGTCTTCTGCCATACCAGCCTCAATGAAACACGAATCCAGCGTTAAATCCTCCTTTTAAACACCCTTAATCTTGTGTGTGTATAAGTGAGTGTGTGTGTGTGAGTGAGGTGAGGGGAGGGACGTGGTGGGCCAGCCTGAGGACATGTTGAGAATTGTTGTAAAAGGTTGGCGGTCAGATTGCCTGAGCTGCAGGTCTGGGCCTGTTTCCATCAGACACACGTACACACTCAGAACTCAGGGGTGGGTGTGTATGCACAGGTATTCTGCATGTTGTTGGGATACATACATAAACTGGCCACTTTATTAGGTACACCTGTTCAACTATTTCTTATTGTAAATATATAATCAGTCAATCACATGTCAACAACTCAGTGCATTTGCACATTGTCAGGACCATCTGCTGACCTTCAAACTGAGCTTAGGAATGGGGACAACGTGGGATTTAAGTGAACGGTTGTTTGAATGGAATTGTCATTGCACAACCACCTCTAGGGTTTGCAGAGATTAGTCCTAAAAAGAGATAAAACCCAGTAAGTATCAGTTCTCTGGGCAAATAATACTTTTACGATGGCAGGGTCAGAGGAGAATGGCTGATAGAAAGGCAACGGTAACTCAAATAACCACGATTTACAACTGAGTTGTGCAGAAGAGCATCTGGGTGGGTTGATGAGTGAAAGCAGCAGACATGACATACCAGGTTAATGAGGCAATAATTTGCACGTGTTCACCAAAACTGTTCAGTAGAAGATTGGGAAAAAAATGTTTCACGGTCTGATGAGCTACTTGTGAATCTGACCAGTGGCTTCCATCGAATTAATATCAGCTCATATAGAGAGGATCTGAGTCAAGTTTTGAAGCTAAAAGTAGAAAAGCTTAAAGCAATGTTGAGGTAAAGTTGATTCAATGCTATGTCATTTTACTGTATCTGTAATGTCTGAAATCAGTAGCCCTTCCTCATAGTTTGGAAGGCTATTTGAAGGTCAGGGTTTGGTCAGTTTCAAATGATGCAGATTGATAAACGAGTTGGATGTACATGCATTTAAAATATCCTCCAATTAGTCAGTCACACGTGCCTTTAAGTTTTCATGGCTTTCAAGTCTGTCTTTCTTCTATGGGAGAAGCCTGAGTGCATTGACCTCTGCCACCACGTTATTGTGTTCATACTATCTGTGGAATGTGATGTGAGCAATTCTGACACAAATATGCTGTCAGAATAATTTTGCTTTTTCATGCCTTCATTCATTCACTCATTTATTTCCAGTTCTGAGAATTCTACTAACTATACTGGGAACCTGTAGATACACGCCAACCACTGAGAGCACCGAGTCTTTTAGGACACTGAATATTGTATAACAAAACATAAGGGGTGGAAGGAGTACAGAAAAAATCTGCTTAAGTAGAAGTACTGTTACTTTGATGAAATTTTACTTCAGTAGAAGTAGAAGTACTGGTGTAAAAATGTACTCAGGTAAAAGTAAAAAGTAGCTCACTTAAAATGTACTCAGAGTGAAAGTTACTTTGTTACCACCAATGCTATCGAACTGTTAGTTACCTACCTGTAAGGTAGCATTGCTAACATACATGTTAATGGCAACGTTAGCTACTGTACTGAGTTATTGATTTAATGGAATGTTATCTTACTTTTACATGCTTGCGCAGGTTTGATGCCGAGTTTTTGAACGCAGATATGCGGGTATCTTTGGGACAAAGCTTACACTGCATAACCAAGCTGTTCCCGTCTCTGTTCTTGAACTCAAAAATGTCTGTCAAATATGGCCGGGGATTCATTTCATTTTGTTCATCTTCACCTTCCTCCTCAGCAACTTCAACCGTATCCATTTCAGTCAAATTCATTTTTGAAGTTTCTGTGTCATACATTTAGTCTCCAATGTCTTGCGGTAAGAGGCTGACGTCACTGACGCGTGCCTGGGCTGGGGCTCGCGCTGGCTGCAGCTGTTGCCAGGGCGACCTTTGTGAAACTGTGGATTTATTTTACTCTGTAACGGAATCTATTTAAAATGTAGCGAAGTACTGTTACTTGAAAAAAAATTACTTAAGTAAAAGAAAAATTAAAGTAAAAGTACACAAAAAAGCTACTCAAATACAGTAATGAGAGTAAATGTAATTCGTTACTTTCCACCCCTGCAAAACATAATGCAAACACAACCCCCGGACTGTTGAGCACTTTCTTAGTATTAGTTAGTGTCGCGTTAAAGTCTACCAAAATAAATACCAAGTCATGACCAAAACTGGTGTGTTCCAAGACCAAGAAACGTTCAAGTCTTTGACAGGTCATGATCAAGACAGAGCGAAACCACACCAAGACCAGAACAACGAGACGGTCTGGGTAAGAGTCCTGTTAAAGTATTTACAGTCTTCAGAGTGCTTTTTATTGTTTGCGTATGAAATCTTTGTAGTTTTTGTTGTCAAATTTCAATTAGCTGACATCTTCCTCTATGCTACTTCCACTGACAGTTGAAGTGTGTGTGAAAGGTGAGGGGGGAGCTTCCGTTAACAGCAAAGTTTTTAGCGTTCAAAAGTAATGATTCAAGTGACTGGTTGCGTTTGAAACTGTGTTTTTTATATTCAATCAAATAATGCACAGGCAATTTTGCCTTGATGTAAAATCCCAAGTCTAACTACCATCGCCTCCAAGAGCAGATAGCATCCCTTACTACAGCACTGGTATTAGTTGTAGTTCTTTTAGATGGTGTGAAATACTGCTTAAAGTAGCCTAATGTCAGTGAAGTCATGGACTACATGCATGTGCAAAATGTACTTCTATAGGTTTTTTTCATCAGGTTGTTTCAAAGGATGGTTACAGTTTCTCACAACTTGAGCCAGCATTATGACTTTTTACATACCAGAACATTGGCTGGGGTCTGGGGAAACAGCAACTTTACTTCAGCAACATCTTCAGATAGGGGCAATAAAACACAAGTATTCAGGTGGATGGAAACAAAGCAGTTATCTAGTGAAGTCATCTGAAACCTCGCTAATGATCACCATTTTACAGCGAAATGTTTCATCTACATCCGCAGCACTTGTTATATTGGCTTCCCCTGTTTTTATGTGGGTTGCTGTCTGCATGTTTTCCTGGTGAATCAACATCAAACTCTGCAGAAGCCTGATAACAACCCCTCTATTTGAATCAGGTGCAACGGAGCAGAGAGACATCCAAAACATGTGAGGCAGATGGTCCCTGAGGCCAGGATTGAGAAACCCTCACTGGAGTCTGTACATTTCAGAGGTGAGGACAGATGACAAATTCAACGATATACTCGGAGGTGACTCATTTTCTATTGACGGTAAGTGCTTATTCGTTAAACTCATAAAAGAAATAAGAGATATGGGCTGACTTTTGTCGAGGAAATGTGATAAGCAGCTTCATTTTCCTGACTTGACTCCACCCGCACAAGCCACTCCTCCGTTTGTTTAGTTCTTCACAGATCAGTGAGGTCAACTGCTCAAGTAAAACTGTTTATATTATTTAAAAATCGACTGTAATTGTATTAAAAAATCTTTTTTTAACCTGGTTCCACATGGTTCCACATGGTAAGATCCCCTCCTGACAGTCTTGTGATAAAAGTTGTGGCTTGAAATTGATCATCTACAAATATTTATGTACCCTAATACAACGAAACTCATTGAAAGTCCATATTTTTCCAGCAGGTGTGCACCATGTTACACTCTCTGTAAGGAATGTATGGAGGTGGCATTGTCTCTGACAAGCTGAAGTCTGCTCATGTAGAGAGTAAAATAAAACTGTTCGAAACCTGGTATCTTTAGCAGGAATGTAAGGTATTACCATTACATACATTTCCCTCATTGTTTGCTCTTGTTAATCTGGGCGGTCAACGTTGAAACATTATTTGAAGGTCAACGGTTTGGACATTTTGGAAAAATCATACTGTACAAAAAAAAAAGTCCACACATATACATGCAGCAACCATCCGCAGTGGCGTGGTGCTTTTTGGAAAATGTATCATCTTTTAGTCTGTCTCTTTCTCCCCACCCCGGTTGATTTACACTGCAGAAAACTATGTAACTCTTCAGTATGTGGCTGCACGGTGGTGCAGTGGTCAGCACTGTGGCCTCACAGCAAGGAGGTTCCGGGTTGGAGTCTTGGCTTGGGCACAGGATGGAGTTTGCATGTTCTCCCTGTTCCTGTGTGGGTTCTCTCTGGTACTCCAGCTTCCTCCCACAGTCCAAAGACATCAAGAGGGGACGAGGCTGATTGATACTCTAAATTGACTGTAGGTGTGACTGTGAGTGTGAATGGTTGTCTGTCTGTATGTGTTGGCCCTGTGATGGACTGGTTACCTGTCCAGGGTGAACCCCGCCTCTAGCCGGTAGCCGCTGGGATAGGCTCCAGCCCCCCCGCAACCCTTAATGGGAATAAGCAGAAGAAAATGGATGGATATTCAGTATGTAGTGGATTACTCTTTTAATGTGGGTAATACTGGTGTTGACATGCATTCAAAGGAGACAACTGGACTTGATGGAAACATGTCTTGGAGAGGAAGACTCAAACTACAAACTCGCACTTGATGGGTTTGATGTATCAAGAAGCTGGGACCACCAGTAAGTCATGCGGAGTCTGTTTATGCCATTGTATGAATGTCTGCTGGTGCACCACCTACAGTATATGTTTTGAATATGCATCAAAGATATTGAACTGCTCTCTGTTTCGTTGCAGGGGTTTTTTCCTGCCTCAGGAGTTCCCGCAGATTTTTCATCTAATGAGAGCACAGCATTAGAATTTATTCTAAAGACTGGGCAGAAATTGTAATCATTGTCCCCTAATGCTGTAAATCTAATTGTGGATGGAGCTTCTATAAATCTATATATCTTGCCCCAGCAGGGATGGAAAGATAGTAGACCATTGTTCAATTACAAGCAGTTTATAAATCCTCCCCACTTCCCCCGCCGGGTACAGCAGATCACAACTATATGTGCAGCTTATGCCGGCATTATCATATTGCTGTTGATATCTCTGAAAATCTAAAATTGTCTCAAACACAAATGTGGATTTAAGCAAGGTTACTTTCCTGAGCTACGTGTCCGAAAAATGGAGATTCAATTTGAAATTAAGATTTAAACTGGGCCACAGATGAAAGGTTCAACACAAACAGAAATAACAGTGTGGTCACAGGTTTTTCATTGGGAGTCACACAAAAGTACATGAATCCACTGTTTAGAATCTTTATTAGCATTTTTGATACTGTTGTATTAATTCAGCTCTCTTTGTCCAAGTTACCTGTCTGAGTTCTCCTTCCTGGTTCAACCAAAAGGCAGGATTGAGGGCAGAGCCTGTTTCTATGCAGAGGATAGAATTTACTGTTTTGGCAGCACTGTGGGAGTGGGATGAGTTATGGTCGGTTTTATCCTCCCATGTTTGAAGGTACAGGTTTCTTATTGTATATATTAGTCAAATTAACTTCCTGTTTTGGTAGATTTATGTTTAGCTGAACTCCTTAAGGTCCCAGGAAACAGACTGCATGTCAAACTAACAGGAAAGTTGAAGCTGCAACTATAACTCTGCTCAACTTCATCTAAAAGCACTGGAAGGGTATTAAATCTGTGAAAAAAAAATATTACAGATACCAACTGAAAAGTCTGTCTGATCTGAAAAATATATTTTTTAAATTTTATGTAATAATTGTTAAGAAATCCATAATGTTTGATATCAGCCACCCCCACACCTGCTGAAGAGTTTCAGACGTTGCCTTCAGCTTCTCATTTCATTTACCTAAATACCCTCAACCACAGTACCGCTACACTCAGAGAAGAAAAGTTAATATCATCAATATATTCCTGGTAATTTCTTTAATCTATTTATTTATTCATTTATTTATTATGCAATCATGTTTTCTTTATCATATTGCTTTTAAGTGCCTTTGGTTTGTTGATCTTTGACCAATATTGCCCTGGGAACATATAAAACTCTTCTATTACTTCAGTAAATTTAGTACCCACTGCAACCAGAGAACTGTGCTCCAAAATACGGTTGTTTATCTTTTTTTTTTTCAGGCAGACTGCAGGTTTTACACAAATATTTTATACAGTATGTATGTGTGTTCTCATCTCCTCCAAACTTACTATTTACATTCATACTTGGGCAGAATTTTTTTTTTTTTCTGTAACTTGTTGTCGTTAACAGTTGGGACAACACAACAGTGAGACAACACTGCTATGACAACCAGCCACAACAAAGGGGTACTAAAAGTACAGATGAAGCTTATGGCTTTAAGTTGAAACCAGTCCAGCACGCAATGATTTTGCAGGAATAAAAAAATGTGGCGCAGTATAGAGATTAAAAAAAAAAAAAAAAAGTGTTGGGGCAATAACTTAAACATGAAAAACTTTTTGTTGTGTTGTGGAAGAAAAAAAAATCCTTTGAATTTTGGCTTCATCAGCATATCTAACCCAGCAAATCTGTCCCCCGGTGTATCCTGTGCTACTGAGCGAGGCTCGAATTAAGACAAAATGACTGTAAAAGGGAACAAAAGAACTCCTGAAGGCAGTAACAGAAAACTGAGGGTCAACACCCATGCAGTTAATTGGAAACAAGCCCAAGCACAGTCATTTAACCTCTGTTTCACAACTCCAACTGTGACTAACCATAAAGGACTGAGGAAACCATGTGAAATTACAAGGAGGCAAATACTGTACAGCTTGCAGCAAAAGGACATGAGGCAAATCACAGTAGCTGCCAGAGGTCAAAGCACAAGACAGCTCTCATGACTAAAATGTACACAACCACAACAGCAGCTTGAATAATGCTTTATGAAGGGTTTAAGTCAGGCTGTGCTTCTGCTTGTGGTTTTGGCAGCTGTGACTCGCTTGTTAGATACTCAGCCCTCTACAAACATGTGTAGAGACACACACACACACTAAAAGGCAACCATTCCAACTCCATAAGAGTTGTTTCATGTTATCACTGCCATTGATCTGCACATTTATTTTCGAGCTAATGAACTTAGTAAATCTCTTAATAGGATTTATTGCAAGCACCATATCCGTGTGCCATCAGCCAAAAGGCTCCTTTTCTAACCGCTGCATCCACTCAGCTCGTCCAGGAACAACAGGATGTGTTGCACATAATTCCAAAATGGTTTATCATGGCTTGTAATCAGTGACAGTCACAGCTCAAATCAACTGCCAGAAAAATCAAACAACATCAGCAAGGTCAACAAATTATTTCCTCTGCATTCAAGAGAAAAATAAACTGTGTAATATTTTACAAAGCAGAGACAGTATCTTAACCTTTTATGGGGCACTTATTGAAATACTTGGAAATTCAAAATTTCTTTCTCACTTCGATTTTTTTTCTTTTTACTTTTATGACATTAAAAAAAAAACTTTCAGTTTTTATGTTGAAAATCAAAAAAGCAATGCAGTTACCATAAGTGGTTCCGTTTCCATCAAGGGCAAAACATTTTCTGAGCAATGTGTGTGTAAAAGAATGTTAGAAATACACGTTATCTTATGGGAAAATTATTTGACACAAGTTTTATGGAGCATGAATAACACACACACACACAAACACACTCACATCCATTTTCTACCACACATCCTGTTCAGGGTCACGGGGGCTAGAGCCTATCCCTGCGACCTTCAGGCGAGAGGCAGGGTTCACCTGGACAGGTCACCAGTCCATCACAGGACCAACACATAGAGACAGACAACCATTCACACTCACAGTCACACCTACGGTCAATTTAGAGTATCAATCAGCCTCGTCCTCTCTTGATGTCTTTGGACTGTGGGAGGAAGCTGGAGTACCAGAGAGAACCCACACAGGAACAGGGAGAACATGGAGACTCACACAGAAAGGCACACGCACACATACACACGTGCACACACGCACGCACTATTTATACTAGGGCTGCAACTATCGATTCTTTTAAGGATTGAGTAATCTATTGATTATTCTGGCGAATAATCGAGTCATGGGATAAGAATTGCACATTCTGCAGGTTTTTTTCTGATTATGTTACTTGTGCTTTATTTAAGAGCAATGGTACAATACAAAAGAAAAAAATAAGATGTCTTAAATGGACAAGAATGAAATGTTAATGTAAAACTACTAACAAAAGTAACTTTGACTATTCTTTTAACTTTAATGTTTTAACTTTTCTTTTTACTGAAGTATGAACAGGGCCCTACCAGGGACTGGTTCACCATTATGCCACCTTTTTCTCCTCTTATGAGTTTGTGTCTGTATTTATTAATGAAAAAACAGCCTGCCACATTGAAACACCAGCACCACGACATGATTTTCTATTTTTGGAGATGCACACCTTTTTCGGTCTGTCTCGAAGGTCACTCTTTATTTGTACACTTGCAAGATTTGTTTCTGTTTTATCCTACTACAGTAATCAAACTTACATGATCTTTCACGAGTCTTGGGTTCCCTTCTAGACATGACCTTCTGCAGTGTTTCACACACACTGACTTTATTTGTGCAGACACTCAGGTATAGTTTGTGACCAATTTTGGCATTTTATTTTATTTTTTTCAACCAGAGAAGACAACAGCATCTGCGATTAATTAGTGATCAGTCTGCCCTCCTCGCCTCTCTTACCTGTTCGCTCTGCTCGGAGAAAGTTTGAGTGTTTCTGACAGACACAGACTCTCCTGTTTAATGTAAAGGCCTCCTTACATAGTTGTTGAATCACATAAGTCCATCTGGTTGGTGTCAATGTCCTTAACCATGATGTTAGTTTCGACTGTTTTAATAAACTCTGTCATTAACAACAAGTCTCCTCCACATGCAGCTTTCTGCTGATAAACTTAATCCTGGATGAATTTATACATGGGAAAAAAACGCCATTTAGTTTTTGGGATGACTTTATAAAGGGTTTTGTTGATGAAGAAAGTCAACACATCAGACAGAGACGGTATGAGAAATACACTGACCTCCTGTGTATGTGTGTGTACTGCATGGGCATGTATGTAAGAACTGCATTGACGCAGAGAGGAGAGACGCTGCAGCTGTGTGATAATAAATTATATCAGAACTTAAACTTAAGCTTATCAATACTCTGGTCTTAAATAATTCAGCCATTTAAAACTGAATTTCAGGGCTCAACCCTATGTGCAAGACAAAGTCCATTTCAGATGTGTGTGTGTGTGTGTGTTCTTGAACTTGCTACATATTGACGACTAGAATACGTATTCAACCAACAGAGTGAGGACATTTTAACCGGTCCTCACATCTTTAAAGGGCTGTTTGAGGGTCAAGACTTGGTTTTAGGGTCAAAGTTAGAATCAGGTTTGGGGTCAAGGTTAGGGTCAGGGAGTCAGTTGAGATGGTTAGGTTTAGGGTTAGGGGTTAGGGAATGTATTACGTCAATGGAAGTCCTCACAAAGGTATAAGTGCAAGGGTGTGTGTGTGTGTGTGTGTGTGTGTGTGTGTACATTGGCCTACTTCACAGCATGAGTGATACAAATAATAGAGTCATACCAGCTGGGATGTCTCCCAGGTCAACAAGGTCCTAGTCAGTTGCAAGGGGACCAATCTGATGACAAATGGGATACTGGAACATGACACACTTGGACAAGGGCGGAAAATACAGAATTGTTGGAGTACTATGATATGAGCAATTCCAGAGAGACGGGATGCATGCAGCGAATGTTGAATGTTGTATGAATATTTTGAAACCCGAATCTAGGCTAACAAAGAAACAACTGTTAGCCTAGTGTTCCAACATTTGTAACTGAAAACTGCTGTCACAACTACAGATTCGTGAAATCCAACAACAATGCCATGGCAAGGGGAAGCAGGGGGATATCATCATCACCCCCCACACACTGAGATTGGGTATCAAGCCCAAATAGATACAAACAGCCACACTACAAGAGCTGCTGACCTAAGAAGGAAGATAATGACCCTACAAGAATCCTGGAAACTCCGACAAATTCTGAAGCTGAGTTGTCAAGTACCCTTAGAAGACACACTAGTGGATGTGAATGTTGCGTTGAATACAATAACTCTCTGACTCACTGCTCCACACCACCGGGATCTACAACAACAACATAGGGATGTCATTCAGATTGGACAAACGGAGAGGCAAGATGATCAGGAACCGAAGGGGTTGACCTACCAGAAGGAAATATAGGTGACATCCATAGCAGCTGAAACCTGATGAGAGTGAGTAGGGAGAGGAGCAGACACGGATGGACAAGCCCCTACACTTCATGTACAACCAGCAGATTGAGGGAGTGGCTGATATCAAGAAGACCTACTAATGGCTGGAACATGCTGGACTGAAAGACAGCACAGAGGTACTCATCATGGCAGCACAAGAGCAGGCCCTCAGCACAAGAGCCATAGAGGTCAAGGTCTACCACACAAGATCAGACCCAAGGTGCAGGCTGTGTGAGGATGTTCCTGAGATAGTCCAACACATTGTAGCAGGGCTTAAGATGCTAGCCACAATAGCGTACATGGAGAGGCACAACCAAGTGGTGGGGGTAGTGTACTTAAACATCTGTTCCCAGTATGGACTAGAAGTACCCAAATACCAATGGGGAACACCACCAAAAGTGGTCAAGAACAACAGGGCTAAGATGCTGTGGGACTTCAGCTTCCAGACTGACAAACAGCTACCAGACACAGTAGTGGTGTGCAAACAGTAGAAGAGGGCTGTGGGGATAGATGTGGCGATACCGGCTAACGCCAACTTTAGGAAGAAGGAACACGAGAAGGTGGAGAAGTACCAGGTGTGAAGGCTGACATGGTACCCATGGTAGAAGGAACACCTGGGGTGGTGACTGCCAAATAGGCTCCAGCAGATTCTAGGAACAACACCTGAAACTTCAGTCCAGAAGGGTGCAGTCCTAGGAACAGATAAGATACTGCATAGAACCCTCAAGCTCCCAGGCCTCTGGTAAAGGAGCCAAGCCAGAAGATGACACAAAACCACCCTACAAGGGTGAGAGGGACATTTCTTTCAATGTATATATATTTATATAAATAACAACTTAAAGAAGTCATGCTGTTTGCTGAGCTCACTTAGTTACATAGAGCACATTGTAGATGTCTGCCAAAGTTGGCATTTGAAGTTCCTTGCTGGATAAAATGTTGTGTATTTTATGAGCCTTTGACCCTCTTTCTAGCACCATGAATTTCACACTTTTGGTTATTCTAAAAAAGGCAAAGGTCATACAGCAATTTAGTTATGCCATGGAGCAAAGCGGCTAATTTATTTGCAGTGGTAGCTTTCCATTGCCGAATATCCAACATGCTCCAACAAGCTGGCACAGCTAGATGAGCAAAATGAGAATTAGGGGACTTACCACTGGCTTGATCTGAAGCCCAGTATGCAAGGTACATGGAGCAAATGGCTTTGGGCCTGTCCAATTAGGCATAAAGGGCTTGGCATTATCCTCTACATTAATGACAGGTGCCTTTTGTTTGTAGTATGAATGTAACCAATCACAGTGTAATCTCCCTTTAAGAATCAGGTGTGCCTGCACCTTTGTGGAAAGTTGTAGGATGTGGCAAGTTTGAGAAACAGTTTGCTGATGAGGAAACAACTTGTTCCTTACTGGCCTCTCCAACAGAATTCACAACCTGAATACTTTCTCCCCTGGAGAGTTTTCTCTGAACTCAAGCTTCTGTGTTCTCTCAAGTTTATTACTGTGACTTCTAGATTTGCTAGTTGAATGTCCAATAATATTCACCCCACACACTTGAAATTGGTACAACAGCCGCCGGGATCTTTACAGCAAGTAAGTAAACAGTACCTGAGTATGTAGAGGGCTGGAAACTGTTAAAGAAGTGGGAAAAGAAACAGTTAAAGAATGGGGAAAAAGTAGAAATAGTGAGAAAATAGATGAGAAGCACAGACACCCCTACTATCATTTTTTTTATTATCCTTTTTCATTTATTTTCATTAGTGTCAGCATTCACTTGTACTCACACTAATACAGAGTTATGACATATTCAGGCTGCTAGGTGGCACATCGCGCTTGTGGTGGGATAGGATTTCCATGCAAACAGGAAGAATAAATCCTATTGCCGTGAAGTTAACACCAGCACAACGTGCATCTCCTTTTATTCTCACCACAGGTCGGTAAATATACAGTACATGTAATCAGGTGTACATGACATGTGTGAAGAGTTAAACCTGTGACTCGAGGATTCGTCGTGTACATACGAGCCAAAGCAACGAGTTTCAGAGAGAGTTTGATGTGAATTGAGAGACGGCCGTGTATGCTAACTGGCTAATGCTAAGCGGACTTGTATAGTTGTGTGTGAAGAAAGACCACTTGCATGTTATTACTGAATCTGTTTTCATGCAATATGTATTTTTCTGGTTTTATCTGTAGCCAAATGGATATTTGTGTGTTAGTGCCAAAACCAGGAAATGCTATTCTGAAGTCAAAATGCAGCTCAAGTGAATGTTACTAAGAGGAAAAATGTTTATGGAAATAATGTCATTCATGATTGGTTTGAGACAACATGGGTAAAAGAAGATGAGCTAGCCTTTATGTTAAAAGGGTAATTACATGATTTTGAAGAATGTGTTGGTTAAAAAAGTAATTGTTAAAGATAAATTCATTTCTTAGTTCATGATGATATAAAGATATGGCTTATTAGAGAACATGGTAAAAGGTCTCTGATTATTGGTTAAAATGTATTTACTTGATGTCTATGTGTTGGGGCTGCACGGTGGTGCAGTGGTCAGCACTGTGGCCTCACAGCAAGAAGGTTCTGGGTTTGAGTCCCAGCTCGGGCGCGGGATCTTTCTGTGTGGAGTCTGCATGTTCTCCCTGTTCCTGTGTGGGTTCTCTCTGGTACTCCAGCTTCCTCCCACAGTCCAAAGACATCAAGAGGGGACGAGGCTGATTGATACTCTAAATTGACAGTAGGTGTGACTGTGAGTGTGAATGGTTGTTCGTCTCTGTATGTTGGCCCTGCGATGGACTGGCGACCCGTCCAGGGTGAACCCTGCCTCTCACCCGTAGATGCTGGGATAGGCTCCAGCCCCCCCGCGACCCTTACTAGTAAGGAATAAGCAGAAGACGACAATAGATGGATGGATGGATGGTGTATGTGTTGAATAGCTGAGTGTTGGAAATAGGGCTGCAACAACTAATCGATAAAATTGATAAAAATCGATTATTAAATTCGTTGGCAACAAATTTGATTATCGATTCGTTGGATAGCAATTAACTTGGCCCGCAGAGCCGTTTGTTTTGGTTTTGCTGCGACACAGCCAGCTCACTCGCTGTGTCGCGGAGATTCAATGTCACTTCCTTTTCTGAGCAGAGCGGGGCTTGCAAACATGACTGAAGGGGAGAAAACAGTTCGACCAAAATCGTCTAAAGTTTGGGAGCACTTTACATTAACTAAAACTCAAAAGACTGTGAGCTGCAAATTGTGTAAAATTGATCTTGCATGGCACGGGAGCACCACGGTAATGTGAGAACATCTGAAACAAATGGGAGCCATGGATGATACCGGGGAAGGGGGCTCGGCTGGGTAAGTTGGCTAACGTTATCTTCATCTTGATTTTCATTAAACAAAAGATTAGACTTGCGTAGCGCTTTGAAGTGAGGAAACGTTCTTCTCACAGCAGGTAGTTCGTTTCGTTTATCTAACTGTAATAGCCGCTGTTTGCTCGCCATCCATCTCCATTACCCGGCTAACGTAACTTAATGCTATCGTTACAAGGCTAATGTTAGTTAGTGGCCAAGCTATGCTTGTCAAGCTGGGTGGCGAGTAAACAGTGGGTATTAATGTTAGATAAACGAAATGATCTACCTGCTGTGAAACAAATGTTTCCCTGGCCCCCTAAGCTTTCAATCTGTTCTCATATCTATAAATTCTGTATTTTGTCACTCCTCTCCCTTGTTTATTGTGTGTGTGTGTGTGTGTGTGTGTGTGTGTGTGTGTGTGTGTGTGTGTGTGTGTTTGGAGTATCTGATATTTAATAAAAAAGTCCAGTTTCTAGCCCTTTGGGTTACTGACCTTTACATAAGCAATCAGAGGTGAGTAGCCAAAAATTGTACTCAAGTAAGAGTGACGTTACGTTACAACTATATTACTCAAGTAAAAAGTACTGTGCATTTAAAGTACACTTTTTAAACTACTGTGAAAAGTACAATAATTGTACTTTTAAGAGTGCATTTTTTTAATCCGATTAATCAAAGAAATAATCGACAGATTAATGGATTATCAAAATAATCGTTGGTTGCAGCCCTTGTTGGAAAGCAGATGAACATTTGAATAATGGTTGTGTTGACAATGCTATAAAAATGGCCATTTGATACAACAGTGGGACTGAAGCTCAGGCCAATAGATTTCATGATTCTGTTGAGGTGTTGATACCTGAAGTATAGGATTTCCATGCAAACAGGAAGAATAAATCCTGCTGCAGTGAAGTTAGCACCAGCACAATGTGCATCTCCTTTTATTCTCACCACAGGTCTTGCCCGCCTCCTTGGCTAGCCAGTTAGAGAGGCAACAAGTACAATAAAGACATCAGTAAAACATACTGATCCATCTCCAAAATTCAAATCATCTTGAGATATGCTGTTGTGTTTCATTCCTAAATGTTGATTAAAGAGGTGATGCACTAATCATAAATGCTGCAAAGAGGTCGCTGCAGACCTGACAGTGCAGACCGTCTACAGGAGCAGCAGGAATCCACCGAAGCTCCCTGAGATGAGGCAGACATATTGTTTACAGTAACAACCTCACATGTTCTATTTTGAATTATTTACATGTTTGTGCTGCTGCACATTCTTGTGTGTGCATGTGACAAGTGAAGTGTGTGTCTTTATCTGAACACGGCACCTTTTGATAGTAGGAAAACACTACACTGTACATGCAGGTTTTAGTTTGCTCCAATGCTTTGTGCTTTTGTCATCCTTGTCGTCGCTGTCGTCCTCCGCTTATCCGGCTGCGGGGGGCAGCAGCTTCAAAGAAGAAGCCCAGACTGTCCTCTTCCCAGCAACTTTCACCAGCTCTTCCAAACCACCTCAACTGACTCCTCTTGACATGAAGGCGCAGCAGCTCTACTCTGAGTCCCTCCCGAATGACGGAGCTTCTCACCCTCTCTCTAAGGGAGAGCCCAGCCACCCTGCGGAGGAAACACATTTCAGCCACTTGTATTCACTATCCTGTTCTGTCGGTCATTACCCAAAGCTCATGACCATAGGTGAGGGTTGGAACGTAGATTGACCGGTAAATTGAGAGCCTCGCCTTTTGGCTAAGCTCCCTCTTTACCACTACGGACTGGTTTAGTAACCACATCACTGTGGATGCCACCCGAATCTGCCTGTCACTCTCCTGCACCATCCTACCCTCACTTGTGAACAAGACCCCAAGATACTTCTCCTCCACCTGAGGCAGGAACTCCCCCCAAACCCGGAGTGGGCAAACCACCCTTTTCCAGCTGAGGACCATGGCCTCAGACTTGGAGGTGCTGATTCTCATCCCAGCCGCTTCACATTCAACTGCAACCTGCCCCAGCAAGAGCTGCAGGTCATGGCCTGATGGAGCTAAGAGGACTACATCATCCACAAAGAGCAGAGACGACATCCTCCCGCCACCTAACTCGACCCCCTCCACCACCAGGCTGCGCCTTGAAATTCTGTCCATAAAAGTTATGAACAGAACCCGTGACAAAGGGCAGCCTTGGCGGAGTGCTAACTGCCTCAGCTACTTCTGCTCCAGAGATTGGACAACCCCCCCAAGCACTCCCCAAACTCTGTTTCCTCCATGGTGGGATTGAGGAGTTCCTCAAAGTATTCCTTCCATTGCTCTATTATCTCCCCAGTTGCCGTCAGCAGCCTCCCGTCCCCACTGTATGCGGTGTAGGCAAGTTGCCACATCAGTCAGAAACCAGCAATGACATCAACATCATGCATAGCTTTGCAAAGGACACAAGAAAGAGTTAAATAACTGTTCCCAGAATTATTTCTAATGGCTAATTATTAGAGTGTTTTATTAGCCAGTTGTACTCCAAAGGACACTCCTTAATTATTAGGTTTTTGTGTTGTGTACTTGATGTTATTCACCATGCCGCTGGATTGTTGCTAGATGGATTTGGTTAAACTTAAAAAGTAGAAAGTTTATACATTTGATCTGGTTCTCCCCTCGGCAACTGATGTCAAGTGTAAAAAGCAAAGGGGAGTGACATCATCGCTGCATCAGTGGGGACTTTGTACTTTTCTCTCTTATCCAGCGAGAAACATGAGTTAGATCCAAACCTTTCACAACGAGTTGTGTGGTGTCAAGGATGTTAACACCAATTCACTATGACTCAGGGTGTAACAGTTCAATGTGGGCTGCCAGAAAGGCTCTGATTGTTTTGTCTTTCTTTGGCCCTGTGCAAAGCGGGTATTAAGATCAGTCCTGGGCAGTCTGATCACAAGTGGTCAGCCATAATAGCAGGTGTGCGCACACTCAGTCGTCCTGAACAGATACAATTACTAAAACCACATTCTGCATTGGTCCTGGCCACATGTGGCTTCATTCTTTCAGTAATGTGAACAGAAATGCATCCTGAAAGCATCCTGGGCCACATTGGCGCTTCATCAGCTGAGTCCTTTGTTCAGGTGGAAATACCACTGATAAGCATTTAAACAGCAGTGTATTATTACAATGCCTGGTCGTGTGAAAAGCTCATAGACAGAGAGAGATTATTACTGCTGCAGCAAAAATCTTTGTTTGATTTGTTAAAAACAAACATAGTTTCGCTCTCTTCTGCTTTTAATCCACAACTGATAAAAACCAGAGGAGTATCGCTGGAGCTAAAGTCTCTCAACCACCAGCTGATCGCTCTCCTCTCTCTCACGTAAAAGCCAAGTGTGAACACACTTACCAGAGCTGACCACTTGTGACGGGGTCACATCAGGATGGCTCTTACTACCAGGTTTGCTTCAGGCCTTTGTTTGACCACATGGCTTTAGGTCCCAACATCGCCAAAGGTGAAAGTTTTTTTTTTTCTCTTCTCTCCTCAGAGTTGCTCTGAGAAAACCATTCCCAAACTGAAATTCCTTACTGGAGTGCGTTAATTCAAAGTTAAGAGCTGTCTGAGAATATTCTCTGAGTTTTTGTGAATCCAGCCCCAGGTCTTTATCCCAGGTAAGGTGCTGGGTTTCAGTACCATTAAATCCCTTGTGACTGAGATGAAAAAGACTGAAAACCAACACCCTGGAGTAGACAAAGAGATAGAGAACCAGCTTTCCCCTTCAAACCACCTTCACATACACTAACAGCTGCTGTGTGAAGGCTGAGAGCATGTCACAGAGTCACAGAGGGCATGCATTATGTTCATCTCCAGAAAGTGAAGGAGACAGACGCGCCTCAGATTAACGTGCCATCATATTCACTTAAAAAAAAGTAAAGGTCTGAGATTTTCTGAAGGTGTGGCTAACAATTATGAATCCATGTGAGAGACAAAGACAGGTTTATCATTTTTTTCTCACATCAGAAACAGGCCTGGCAGAACTAATCCTACTCTAAATATCACATGGTTCAACTGAGTAAAAAATATTCTTGGCCCGGCGGTTTGTTCGCTACCATAATGGCTCAGATACACACTAATTGCACTACACTAGTGCTCTGTGAAATGGCCGGTAGTGTTCGAGTGCTGCAGTGATGCTGTAATCTGTACACCAGTCAAGATGTTTGCATCTCCACAGGTTCCCGCAGCTAAAAACCAGTGAGAACATACATTAAATTATTATTACAGAAAACAGGCTGTGTTAAACAACAATTTTACGAGACTTGCATCTTTTATTCAGCAAGATAATCCTCACAAATTACACCTGGACACCGTGACTTTGCCGTCTCAACAACAAGCCTCGTGCTTCTTCCCACTTCTGTGTTATGACATTTAAGGACCTTAACAAACTCTGCAGACTGGTTTAGCCACTTATTTATTTTCATAGATGCATGAAGGTATTAACATTCACAACAGCGGCATTTACTAACATAAATTAGGAAAAATACACTTGAAAATGTCTGGGCTTTTATGTGAAGACCTCATTTCAAATATTTCATCAAAACACCATTCCAACAACCAGGTGTTCAATGATACTAACTTATTTCCAGTTTTTAGCTGTTATTAAACAACAATAACAATATTCCATCCCAGGTTATCCTCTTCATTTAAAAAAATAAGTACCATAAAAGAAAAGAAGTGATACATGGATATGTAAGCCTTGGACTACCAAAAATTCAATGCAGATTTGGGCCACACCAATGGAGTTATGGGCCAGATCTACTTTTTTCTTGCTCACGGTGTTATTTTGATGTCAGTTTGATCTGGAACAAACTCTTTCACATGAAATTTCTCCACCAAAGTTTGCCCTCAAGTGGATTTTGGAGCACAGCTGAGATTTTGTGTTTCTTATGTTCAACATGATCAATAAGATCAGGGTTCTCACATCCTGATTTCTCTACATTGGGTGAAATATTCCGGGACTTTAAGGCCTCTGAATTGAGGAGCTGTGTGTGTGTGTGTTGGGGAATTTTTTTTATCAGGATCCCTACTCCTCATGGGGACCAAAGACCAGGTTTCCGTCTGTATGTGTGAGTGTGCGACAAAGGCTCAGTAGTAGATGTCTGCCAGCCGTTGGCAATGGATGGCCCAACCCAACTCCAGAGACAAAGAAGGCTACGCTATCCAAGTCAGACCTTGTTTTCTTTATTATCAAGCAAAGTCCAGAGTGGGCTGTAAGCATTTGAAAAGGTCATTGCTGCTGGAAACCACATGTACTGGATGAAAAGAACGACGTTATTAGAGGGGAAAAGGGATTAAATGGCAACTCAGTAAAGGTCAGGAGGTGTTGTCCAAACGGATATAAACGTCTGAGACACTGGAGTTAGTTTTGTCATTTTTGCACAGCTTAATGATATCCCCTTCATGATACGCTGAAAAATGAAGAACATAATGTGTGGTCCCTGTAGCTCAGAGTGTAAATACAATTTAGTCGAGTTTGAACTTGCTGCTGCTTTCATCTGGATGTGCTGCAGCAGTGATTACACACTCCAGTCCATTCCTCCAGCTCAGTGTTTGAGATGGGATTGATTTACTTATGTTGCGATTGCTGGCTACACACACACACACACACACACACACACACACACACACACACCCATACAAACTCTCTTATTTTGCCTAAGGGCAGGCAGAATAACAGGTGAACATCCAAATATGTCAATGATTGTTTCAGTTGATGTAAAACAACATCACAAGTCTTCGGTTGAAAACATATATACACATATAGAGTGTATGCCTTGCCTTAGAAGCACATAAGATTGTCTCACATTTGGAGTGTGTGCCCCACCCTCTTTACATTTTCGTTCAGGCACTCTTGACTTCTCTCTAGTCTCTCTTTTTCGTGTGTGTGTGTGAGACTTCAGTGTGTGTGTGTGTGTGTGTGAGACTTCAGTGTGTGCACAGCGTTCTTGTGACCTTTTACGGAGGCTTGCAGGCTGTTTACCTGGAACAACTAGAACATAAGTGGACAATGATATCCCTCATTTAAGAACAATGAATAGAACAATTTGGTAGTTTAAAGTGTATCAATAATCTTAATCAGACTTTCCTTATAGGCCTGCATTTATCTCTGCCAAGTCCAAAATACAAATTCACTATTTTAACAGATTGGCCACATGAGTTGATGCATTTACCTGCATACAGGGGGCGCTCAAGCTTTGTGTCTCCTGTGTTTAATTGTTAGGGCCTGAGCCCGGAGGCACCCTATTATGTTTGCTCGACACACTCGCCACTTCAAAAGTTAATTTGACCCCCTAAACTTGCTCGAAAACTGACCAAATTTGGTACACACATGGGGTGCGGCGAAAAATTCGATAATTAAAAAAATAAGTGCTCTACTCAATAGCTCCACCTAGATACACAAAAAACCACACCACGGCCTGTAGGAATGTCCTACAGACATGGGACCAACACCGTTTTATTCGTCTCATCAAGACGGACAAATCATACTCAGACACCCCTGACCTAACTCTAACAGGACGTCCACAATTTGGACACGAATGTCCAATTTTGCGCCCCAAACAAACACTATCTCCTCCTAGGGCGTTCATGGTATCGCTTCCAAAACTTCATACATAACTCTCCAAACTCTGCTGATCAAAAGTTAATAAAAGTTTTTATAGAGGGTAAACGGTTTGGGTTTTATAAGCCCTCAAATTGGGGGAGACACTTTTTACACTTTTCACCTTACAATGGAAACCAATGGGGCACCTGTCTGCTCTCATGGTACATACTCTCAAACACTCGCTTCTCACATGTGAACTAAATGTCCCACAGCCTAAAAATACACACCACTGTATTCCTGACAAAAATCCCTACAAAATATGGTATTATGTGTCACTCTTGACCAACGTATGCCGACTTATTCAGCTTTTACACACTCCAATTCTGTTGCTCCTCCTCTCTCTCCACTCTAGCACAGATCAAAGACAGAGCAGTGGGGGAGGGGTTCTTAAAGGGCCAGCTCTCAGCTCTGCTCTCAGCTCTGCATCAGACTCAGGCTTCTAACTCCTAAACTACAGGGCCTACAAACTTGGCCAATACACTGTTGGATTGGGGCCGGCATTTGGCACCCGGTCGCGGGCGCGCGGAGGCTCAGGCCCTAACAACGCTGCTTGCAGCTTTAATTTGGTGTTCTTTTTTTTTTTTTTAATTTCCATCTGTATCCTTGATTGTGCTTTTTGCCTCATCCTTTATATGGTTACTTTGGGACTAATCTCTATGTTCCCAATCCACAATCACATTTGTTGCATAGACACACACATACTGTAAGGGTTGTGCAGCTTTTGCACGTACTAAATATGTTCAAATAAGACAAAAACGGGTTAAGGATTTGACTTTGACAGTGTGTGTGTGCGCGTGTGTGTGTGTGTGTGTGAGACCATTTGGGAAAAAGAAGGTTTTCAACAACAACAAAAAAAGATTATTGCAACAAGTGGAAGCAGTAAAAACTGACGCACAAACTTTAAAGCTCTCCCTCTCGTTGCCTTCCTGAATGAGGGTATTACATTACAGTAGTACACAGGATGACTCTGTCTCCCTCATCTGGGTCACAGCTCAGACCTCCCCTCCTCTCTGATCGCCCGTTTGCGTATTAACAGCAGAATAACTTGATACTAAGAATTAATTAAATGTTGTTCCACTTCATTATTCAGTACGAACAGGTTCAGATTGCAGCTGTTTTCCAAGATGGCCCTTGCAGAATAGGAAGTCCTCAGCGGTTAGTTGATAGTAAAGTCACGGTCATTCAACAAGGGTCAGCCAGCAAAAACTGATCTGAGCGAGACAGAAAGCTGAATAACTATGAACTTGTTGTTCTTTTGTTCCAGAATTGCATGAGCATTCCTCTCCCTTAATTTTATGTAGACTTGAAATCCAGTTTTTTTAGTAATAATAATCCTAACACAATATTAGCCGTGGTTGAGCTACTGTAACAATAAATATCATTTATATGCCTTGTGGACCTCGCACCCGCACTGACAACAGGCAGAAGTTTGTGGTATGTGACCATGAGGCATAATATTCATGCGCTCATATGAGCGTCCACAGTCCTGTCAGAACCAAACAAACCCCTGTTTGTTTAGTATGATGCTCTCATACAGAGTCATATGGAACAATTCCTTTTATTCATTGACCTCAGACGGCATGGGTGCAGTAAACCTGTCAGCTAAAGGCTACGTGAGATTTATACATGTTTGCTAGTATGAAAAACAACTCTATGCCTGCCCTCTGCCTGAGTGCTGCAGTCCACAGAAAACATTACAAATACACTTGCATTTAAAAGACAATTCATCTACAGTGTCTATTTCCAGAACTATATATGTATATATATATATATATATATACATATATATACATATATATATACATATATATATATATGTATATATATATATATATGGTAGGTTTAATGCCTGTGTAAGCTTCAAATATACTTTACAGAGTGCCATCCACTCACTTCTGAAGGCAAAACAAGTTTTCATTTGTTCACCCTTCTTACGAAGTTCTGTGACTCAGTGTCAGTGTCTCATATTTTCAGCTTTGATTCCAGTAGCCATTCCATAACTACTATGTTAAAATGGGTTCTAATTCAAGACATCATTGGACAGTAAAGATTCTTGAGAACTGAGAGTAGGTGTGTGTAGCTTTAGCCTACACCATAGTTTGACACGCACCTTCCTAGCAATGTACCTACATGTCACACTGACGCAGACTGCAGCAGCCGTGATGCCATGAAACATCACATTTCCTTCAACATGTTCATTTCAATAACATCATCTTCTCTGCTCTGAACCCTTTCTGCATTTTTTTTGTTTTTTTTTAATTTCAGTAAATGTGTTGTTCAACATGGCGGCATGGTGGTGCAGTGGTCAGCACTGTGGCCTCGCAGCAAGAAGGTTCCGGCTCCAGCACAGGATCTTTCTGTGTGAGTCTCCATGTTCTCCCTGTTCCTGTGTGGGTTCTCTCTGGTACTCCGGCTTCCTCCCACAGTCCAAAGACATCAAGAGGGGACGAGGCTGATTGATACTCTAAATTGACCGTAGGTGTGACTGTGAGTGTGAATGGTTGTCTGTCTCTATGTGTTGGCCCTGTGATGGACTGGTGACCTGTCCAGGGTGAACCCCCCGTGAGCCTTAACAGGATAAACGGTAGAAAAAAAAATTGATGGATGGATAAGTGTTGTTCAGCATTCATCAACTCAAACTCCATCATTGTTGAAGAGCACGTAGAATCTCGATACAATAACATAAATGCTCCTCAACAGTGTAAATGTCGCACAGACCTTCATACCACCACAGAGGTATGAATGCTCAACTACAGTGTAGGTCTCGTACTTAATAAATCAACCATAACCTTTCATAAGAGACCAAAACTATGCTGTCAGTATTCAGCGGTCACTTATATTTGCTGCTCGACAATAACTGTTTTCATATCCTGTATCAAGAGCCTTTTTCTGTAAAACTTGCAGTCAAAGCTGGCCTTTAAACTTAAACAATAAACTTTTTTTTTTAATGAACAACTACTTATTACAGACCGTGTATCCTCCCATCAGTCTGAGTTTACTGTTTTGTCATCCCATTCACTGTCAAACCATTTGTTTGTATTCCCTACAATGGTCTGCACACACAGCTGAGACAGCAATCACAGTATGAGTCCTTATTCTCATTCTTTGGCTTCCTCTGGGTCTTATTTTTACGACTTCCACTACTGAATAATATAATATGTATTATTGTTAATATATTTCTGAGAGAAGGGTCCTCAAGAGTCTAAAGCTGTTCTTCATTTTCATGAATGGATTTTCTACTACCACTACAGCTGATCTTATATGGTGTTTAGAGGATGTCAGTTATGCTAGCTTGCTCTACTCTGGAACATGCGCTCATTTATATTCGAACAGGTGGGAGACATCTTGTTTACATAGCTCATTCATGAGCATTTCCTGGTGATATGAGTGTTTGTTGACTCTGACGTAATACCCTTGTTCAGCTCTGCAAGATAAATTTAAGATGACAATCTTCTTTCATTAGGCCCAGTCCAGTGTGTGTGTGTGTGTGTGTGTGTGTGTGTGTGTGTATGTGTGTGTATGTGTGTGTTTAAAAGTGATTCCCAGGAGACATGTCTAACTTTCATGTTGCAGATGATGTCTGAGGTTATTATGGAAATGATAATTCTCTCCGTCTCCTAGCAGGTGTCGGCTTAGATCTCCAGTCCAGGTTCCTTCCACTTCTCTGTGCTGTGTGTGCATGCGTGTGCGTTTGTGTGTGTGTGTGTGTGTGTGTGCGCGCACACGCGCTTGTGCATGCGTGTTTGTCTTTAGGGTCCTTTAAGGATGTGTCTTTACACGTAACAACATCAACCTGCCACCCACGCTTCCTCTACAAGCTTCTCTATTGTTTCTTTGTGTTGCTCTCTCTTTTGTACACAGGTTAGTTTCAGAGGAAATTATTTAATAAAAAAATTTTGCAACAGGATGCAATGGGTTATAGATTTATTTAAAAAGATGTACATTTATCATGTGAAACATTGTCATATACGCTCAAATGAGTGCATATGACAATTATATATATAAAATTATCCAGGGTGAACCCCGCCTCTCGCCCAGTGTCAGCTGGGAAAGGCTCCAGCCCCACCCCCCCACCCTTAATGGAGAAGAAGTACAGAAAATGCATGGCTGGGTGGACGATGGTTTGGCTATTTTACTTCAAAATGCATGTCATTACATGAGAAACATGTTTTTGATATGAAGGCCACCAGATGATTGGAAAAGACCACATGACACCATATTTTTCACTCGAATGCACAGCTGGAGTAATAAATGAATATTAGTGAGATGGAGTCTGGAACCAGCAGGATAATAATGCACCACTTATGTGTATTAACATGATATTGACATCATCGTACGGGTATATCTTGGCAGCTCAAGTTCAATAGAAGAATTATTACGTTTGATATGAATGAACTTTCTCCACATTCTCACACTGTCAAATCACTTTTTTTTCACCATTCTATCATTGACCAATAAACTCCCAATCAATCAAGCACTCTGAACCAAATAAAGGTTATTTCATTATCCTTGTGCTATTTGACTTCAATAAAGAAACAAAAATTAAGGAAATTGAATGTGGCTGTGTTATAACAGAGTATGCTCTCACAGACTTGGAGAAAAACTAAAAATGACATCATCCATGTCGGTCTGGTCACGTAACTGTGACAGACTATTCAAGCAGGTCGTTTTTCATTACATGGCCCAGGAATGTGTCCCTGAACCTGGAGTTAAGTTAGCATCGTAAATATCCACTTCACTCATCTCAAAGTCGCTTTCAATATTTTTCAGTTAAATATGTGAAATAAGGTGGTGAACAAACTAAAGACTTCACTCCAGTTTATCGCATAAGATGAGAAACCGTGGTGATGCTAACTTGTCGTCCTAAAATAATCCATCATCCCTGCAGACCTCTACTGACGGAAGTGGGTAGAATTTCACAAGGTTGGAAGAATACTTCGAAATGAAAACCTCTAAATACATGCAACTTAATTTAGTTGCACAGACACCATCCAGTTTAAAGTGCAGCTTTCATCCTCCTCTGATAAAACTGTAATCCTGCCAAAACTTTTTGAAACAGCTCACTGACACAATGATTATGCAGAGGAAGCGCAACACAGACTTTATACGGCAGCAGCATAGGTACACATGATGATGATGATGATAATGATGAGTCACATGCGCCTCAAGAGAAAAATCCCCTTTTCTCCACTCCATCTCTGAACTAGTGATTCATAGAAGAAGAAGAAATTGAGGGAAACCTGTGCCTACACGCTCTCAGCGACTGTGAAAGTTTAACTGTCTTAAATCAGAATCTACTTCAGGTGCTGTAGCAGAAAAATAATCATCTAATCTAATCTAGTCGCCCAAATGTTCTGCTTCCCTAATCCTGCATGGCCTGATGCCTTAAAGCCGGCTACTGTAGTTTGTGATTGAATAAAAGTCACAGGCAGAGCAGTAGTTAGAACTTGTTGGTTTATGTCTTACCCTTTGAAATCCCAGAGTCTCTGGGTGTGACGTGAAAGGTTTAGTCCAAGCAAGTAAGTGCTCACATCATCCACCTACACTCTGAAACAAGTTCCAAGTTGTTACCAAGTTAAAGGGAGGAGAGTAAAACAACAAGCTCCTCCCATCACAGTGAGACCAAAGTTCAACTTCCTGGTGTGTGGGACGGCGGAGCAGAACCGTCCACGCATTGATACAAGTCCGGAGGAAAGACTCAAGAAAGGGGACGGGAGTGGATATTCTATGCAGTGGTTACTCTACACCTAGTTGGCTCAGGAAGTAGTACTGAGGAGACAAAAGGAAACTGGTTCAACAACCTTTTCGTCAGATCATATTTGAGTTTTGAATGGATGAATGTTTTGAACCTATTTACACAGGCAGAAGGTTTCCTACAACAGGTTATTGCTGATGGATGGCATGTATTTCATGTACCTGCAGTGTTTGTAGCTACAACTGCAACACTGTGGTAAATGAAAAGAGGTGTGGTTTAAAGAAATATTAATCATGATAATAGATGTAAAAAGTCCTGCAGTATTCATAATCCTACATAACCAGTAATGACCAATGAATACATTTTCAGGAGAAACACAGCATTTGAACAAAAGTTTGAAATTTGATTCATGGATATTTTGCATCTCTCAAAACAGTTTGAATATTTTGAGATTTTTTTTAATTAATTGTCATATTTAGGACTTTTGGAAACAGAGGCGAAACTTTGAAATACACATAGGCATACTTTCCATGTGTAGTATTCTTAAAATACATCTGTGTCTGTAACTTTGAAATCCAACTTGATTCCTAGGATACTACTTCAGGTATTTACTGAGATACATATGAAATTGTGTTTATTCGGAAAAGCTACATAAAAGTTTGGCTCACACAGAGGGACAACACCTATCTAAAGATCCCAAATAAATAAAATGTGTGCAAAAGCAAGCCAGAGATCACTTCTATAGAAATGTCCTCTCTGAATGAAGTTCTTTCGTTGCCTATGGGTCTATAAAATATTGAAGTGGAATAACTATAATGAATAATAAATAATACAATCAGAGCACACACACACACACACACACACACACACACACACATATATATATATATATATATATATATATATATATATATATATATATATATATGACACAGACTATAAAACTATTTTACCAAAGAAAAAGAATTAAAAATCATGTTTCAGGAAAAGCTGCTGGTGAAGTTTAAGGGAATGGCTGTCCATACACCCATTGTAATGCTAGGAGTTAATTGTAGAATATATGGGGAGATTTATAATGATATTTTTACTTCAGGCATTTTTGTGTTATGATGTGGGTGTTTACAATAATATTGGGAAATAATTGGTGCTGATGTTAGTTTGGTTCTCAGTATTTTGTTGTTTAAATTTTTTATTGTATATCTTGTTTTTGTCTATATCAGAATTAAATGCTATAACATGTAATCCATTGGTTATTCATGTCTGTCACCCACAAATTAATCACACCAGCATAGATAAAACTGATGCGTCAGGTTCAACTGTAACATTTCCATGTACATGTTGTAACACTGGTGACGGGGATGCAACTATATGATGTTTTTCACATCACAAAAAGGCCAAGGGATACAATATCACACATTTGTTCATGTTATTACACATTACAATGAAATCCAAAGGGGTTTTCTGGCTGAACCAATTCTTTTTTTTTTTAAATAATCATTTAATACAATATGACATGAAATGAACTTGAAACCTAATAGTTACAATGAAATGTAGAATTAAAAAGTGTAGATAAGTAAATATTCATGGTATGAAAAGTGTCAATATTCCGATTAAAATCCAGTAAAAAAAAAATGGGGGGGGGGGGGTCATGTATATTCCTGCAACCCTAACTGGTAAATGCAAAGGTGTCGTTTCAAACCTAAAACCATAAAAATATAATCACCAAACTTTGTTCTGTGCAAAAACTAAATTTGGAATTGTGTGTTATATGTAAATCCACAAGATTGATCAAAGGGTACACTACTTATTACGCATATTAAATTATAAATAAAGCTACATTTAAAAATATGTAAAATCACAACATTCAATTATTTGAATAAGATTGCATAAAATGTTCGTTGAGGGAACCAACATTTGTTATTTTCACTATCAGATTGTCAGAGGAAATAATTATTTGCATTATGCTGATGAGATTCTTCCTTTCATTCCGATTGTGATACACACTCCACACCAGCTGGTGGCGGTAATGCAACACTTTGTTGATTTTCCACTGCCAGAGGAGGAACTCTGAGAAGTGTCAACATCCGGTCGTGTTTCCTGGTTTCTGCGCAGAACGACAACTGATAATGTCATGTTCCTTTTGTAGTAAGCAGATGAGGGTTATATGACAAACTCCAGACATTAACAGTCATCGAGTCGTTATGGTTTGGTATAACTCTAATAGCTGTTAGCATTTAGCCCGAGCAAATTGTATGTTAGGTTATTAGCTTTCATTGGTCTGAACGTCACTCCTGAGTGGATGCAAGCTTTTTCACCGAAGGTTTTCTGGTGGCTATCAGGAATTGTATCTGACTGTGGCTCCGAAGGTGCTCTGGTGGCTATCAGGAATTGTGTCTGACTTTGGCTCCGAAGGTGCTCTGGTGTCTGTCAGGAATTGTGTCTGACTTTGGCTCCCTTATGCCGGGTTAGAATGCCTCTTGTACCTGCTAACCAGTCCCAGTTGATTCGGTCCTGTCAGAAGGACGAATATTATCAAAGCTTTCTCCGAAACAACGCGAACGAAGCTTTTCAAACACTTGCTGGTAAGTCTGGTAAATCATGGCTTGTAGTCTGTTGCTAGGTAGATAACTGTCCTCCTAACGAACTGCCGCTTTGGTGTGAATATTAACTTTATATTATGTCTCTGTTTCCCGAATCTTGTTTTATGAAGCAAGTTCGAAAAATCTAGTCAATTGCGTCAGTAGCTTGCACAATTCTTTTACTGTAAAAGAAGTAGATATATGCTTGAATCAATACCAAGATAAAATCCCATTCTGCAGTAAGTTCCCATTCAAAATTTTACTGATCATAAAGTGATAATAGTTTACTTGAGGTATCAAAAGTAAGCTTTCTGCATGTTTGTATATTGTAGTGTTTGAGAGTCTTCAGTCCTTCAAAGGGTGTGTAAAAGTGACGTTTGTTTAAATAGTGCTCCTCTGATTGTGTATAATATAAGGGTACATAACATTTTTCAGTCTGTCTTTCTTGTTTTCTGTGCTAATTCTTTTTCTCCAAAATAGTGATGGGCTCCGATGAATATCGAGGAATTTTAGTGAAGTCTTTAATTTGAAAGGAAGTTTAAAAAAAACACCACAAATTATCCTTAAATATAGAGATACCTTAATGTCATATCTATGTAAAAAAAAAAAACTTTTTATCTTTTAAATTTGATAGAGAGCCGCATACTTGACTTATACATGAATCAATTTTTAATTTAGGGAATATTAATTTAACCGCTTGTGTTTCTGCAGCCAAAGTGAGGGAAATAAAGCTTTCAAAGAACCTCACTATTATATAGTTCTTTAAATTAGTGGTTTACAACCCTTTTGGTGTTGGAGCACGACTGTGATGTTTATTATTGTTATTGATTGATTTAATTTGATTGATTTAATTTAATGACCACACAGGCAGGCAGGTGGAATTTGTTTACAGTACAGCGTGGTACAGGTTCCATCATTACATTCAACATTAAAACATTCAAAATGCTGTCTAACATAAATAGACTTACGGACAGACACATTCCATGATGCGTAATACATGAGGGCGTTGCTTAGCCCTTAGCATTTAGAGTTCAGAATGTTTATTGTAATGAGAATGAAACTATTTTTGAAGTGGGATGTTCTTGTGGCAATTATTATCATTTTTGTTCTTGTCAGGGAAAGCCAAAAATAAAGCACATTTGACTTAGAGTACCCATCATCAGCCTGATGTTCCTATTTTACCAAGAAGTTTGCTAAGTTGCTTGTTGTTGTTGTTGTTCACCTGCTCTTTGGCACATTTACCCCTGCTGAGTTATTCTGCAGTTAACTGACCTGATGTATGTATAAATGGAAATTTGTGTAACTGAGTAATTTGTAGTTTGTTAATGATTTTTTCCTCCCATCTTCTAGGGTCCAAAAGGTGGCTCGACTGGAGGAAAGAGATAGAGTTGCTGTCAGACCTGGCATACTATGGCTTAACCACATTTTCAGGTAGACTCGCCAAATAAACATGAAATAAAACCTCAAGTATAGTGACCTTTATTCTTAACAGAAGGATTTGTCTGGTTGTCCATGTCAGGTTACCAAACCCTGGGTGAGGAATACGTCAATATTATCCAAGTGGATCCCAGTCAACGTAGGATTCCCTCTCGCACGAGGCGAGGCCTTTTTGTCTTCTGCCACACCTTCCTGCCTTACCTGGTGGACAAAGTCTTGGTGTGTCTGGAGAACGAGCTGGAAGGTGGGCAGGAGCACCGCAGGAGCATCAGACAGAGGCATGCAACATCCAGGTCATGGAGCCTAGAGGGGTGGCTAAGGAGATCTGTGCAGGGTGCCGTTTGGCTGTTGTCAGAAGCCCAGAGGAAGGCATGTCTGCCGGCCGTATTTGTCCTTCAGCAGAGCCTGTCCCTCCTGCATCGACTACATGTGGCTCTTTTCTATGTCAGCAGCTCTTTCTATCACCTGTCCAAGAGGACTGCTGGTATCAGCTATGTACGTTTTTTTTCTTTCGATTTTATAGTTTAGATATTTCAGAAAATGCAAGATGCCTTATTTCTCCAACCCCCACCCTATCCCTAAGATATATTTGCATTTTCCATCGTGTGACTTCTGATTAACCTGCACAGGTTCACATTCACATTGTCTGCACAGGTGACAGCCAGAACGGACCAAATCAAATTAAATAGTCTGATGGCGTAGGCACGATTGAGTGGTTTTACTGATGATAAAGTGTAGAAAATGGACACATGACTGCCGGATCACGGCTATATTGTGTGTGTGTGTGTGTGTGTGTGTGTGTGTGTGTGTGTGTGTGTGTGTGTGTGTGTGTGTGTGTGTGTGTGTGTGTGTGTGTTTGTTTGTAGCTGCGTGTGTTGGGAGTCAACAGTGATGATGGGACCATCAGGAGCACCTACAGGCTACTGGGAGCTGTTTTCCTCCTCCAGCTGCTGACTACAGTGTGTCTGCAGATCAACAACTTCAGACAGAGGCAGAGAGCCAGGCAGGAGTGGCAGCTCCACAGGAACCTGACTGTCAGGTACCCAAGCATGACATCGTCTCAGATACTGCCATTACCATACTCATGTCACACTAAAGCTCTTTCTCTAGATTGCACATGTTAACGCTACATGTGAAGAGTTACTCCTTAAAGGTGTTTGCTACTTGTTTAGCAAGGTTGTCCTGGCTCTCCAGCTCAATCATCTATAGATCACTTACCATCACTGAAGAATTTAAAAAAAAAAAAAAGAGTGCATCATTTATCAGCAGAAATTGTTTCTAAAAAAATTCTCCAATTGCTCCACCATGAGATGTATGCTGTTCTGCATCCAGCCGGGGACACACACATTTGCTCCAATCTGGCTTTACTGGCACTTTCACCCCACGGGTCACTGCTGCACATTTCTTCACAGCGATACTTAAAAGAGCATCATTTTAAGGCAAACCTAAAGACTCGATTGCAGCAACCATGACCAGACTTGATAAACCATTCCTTGCATCTACTCAGAGAACTTCTTGAAAATATACAGTTCAAAAAGTCCCAGATTCCATTTTCGGCCTCGCAGACAATTCACCTTGTTTCTTTGTTCAAGCTGATGCTTGACATTTTTACACCAAGGAGCATTTTTACAAAGTAGAAGTCTTTTGTTTAAGACCTGAATATCCGTGTAGCCAGTATTTGTAGAGTACTCTTGCTCTATCAACTGAACAACTGACAGCAGTTCACCAAATCAACATGATCAAGATTTCCTGTCTTCACCATCAGGCCGCTGCAGCACCTACTGTACTTTTTAAAGCACCTGCCCAATGACATTGAATTGTGTCTGGCTTCAGTCCACAGCGTACAGCGCATTCTGGGTCCAAGGCCGCTCGCTGCATCCTCTGCTTGGAGGAGAGGAGACACTCGACCTCCACTCCCTGTGGTCACCTCTTCTGCTGGGAGTGTATCACAGAGTGGTGCAACACCAAGGTCAGGCTCTCATCATCATAACTCTCACAAGTCAGTCATTAGCACCTCAGAGCTTTTACCATAAGGTTAATTGTAGGGAAATCAAAAAAATAGCAGCCTTATTTAAAACTAGAACTTGTTCTTTCTCTTTTTTTAATTCCGTGTCAAGTTAGGGTTGGACTGCAGGGGTTTTAATTCTGACTGATTTTGAAATGTGGTTGCATCTCTCTCTCACACACACACACACATACACACACATACACATGCACATCTTCAAAGCTCTTGGGTGTGTGCCTTACCTTAGTGTCAGATTTATGTAGAGCATTTCTCTTTCCTTATGTTGGTATCAAGTAATTGATTTGTCATAAATGTTAGGATCATACAATAGAGAATACTTACTTAAATAAGTATAGTGGGCATTAACATTGCTGAATATTGTGTGTGTGTGTGCGTGTGTGTGTGTGTGTGTGTGTGTGTGTGTGTGTTGTGTCTGTGTCTGTGTGTTGTACTTCCTACAGGCTGAATGCCCCCTGTGTCGGGAGAAGTTCCAGCCTCACAGATTAGTATACCTGAGAAACTACAACTAGAACGTCAGAAGCTGCACACACAGTACTAATGGACTGACATATATATATTTATATATATGAATACATGCCCCAGCAGGCTAACCTCAAAAACATGAACAGTACCTTCCAACAATCCTAAAACCTTTGTTTCCTTATGATTCTTGAAATGACTTTACCTTTTAGATGGAACGTTGTTCATTCAGATTTACATTTTGGATTGTATCAGTCCAATCACAAATACTATTTTACTGTTGTTAATTGCAACTTTAAGAATTTTTAATAAAACATATCAAATGTCCAAAAAGTTGTTGTTTTTTTTTTTACAGCTGAAGTTAGGTGAATGTATTTATTCTGATGTGACGCAGGTCAACTGATTCACTGATGTTGATGGAGAGGATTGCAGACATTGTGGCTGCGAAATGAAACTGAATCAAAACCACAGCAATTTTCAAATCTCAGGAACATGAGATATTTGTTAGGTTGCAGTGTGATTGTTAAGAATCAGTTCTATAGTCAATATGAGGGCTACACACGAAAACTGTTAAAAGAAACCTCCCATTCTTGTCAAATCCATTTCTTTTATATAGCACCAAATCACAACAAAAGTTATCTCATGACACTTTACAAGTAGAGCAGGTCGAGTACCACACTCCCTCGATGAATTTTTTCTTTGAGAAGATCCAGGCTCAACAGGGACGGCCTTCTGCTTTGACCGGTTGGGGGGAACGAGAGCAGGAGAGTAGGGCAGAGACAAAGACAGATAATGGAGGAAGACAGATATACAAAAGGAAAGAGAGGGACAGAGATAGATAGGGAGAGAATGAGAAGTCTTCACAATAATTATCACCACGTCTGAGATGGAAACAGGTCAAGCACCAGCGGTAGGGTTGGTAGTACTGCATATTAATGTGAAACCTGTATTTTTCCACAAGATGGCGATATGACCAAAATTCAAAGGACTCCAGGACTCTGGCTCATAATACATCCCACCAAGGCTGTTGAAATATGCCTTGTAGTTTTTGCATAATCTGCGAACAGTAAACTACAGTAGAAGCTACAGTGAGCTTCTGGGCCACTCACAACTTCCTGAGAAAATACATGAAGGGGATATGGGATGGAAGTCACGTGGTCAGGCAGAGATGAGATGGTAAAGAGTGACGAGCTATCCCTGGCCAAGAGGGATTTCTGGTGTATTTTCTCTGACAACCATAATGCGATTTTCCCAAAAATTGTGCTTTACAGGATAAATATTGCCAAACAAATACTATGGAGGGAGATGATTAGGGAAAAGCTTAAAAACTCAGGAACCAAGAAGTGGAACCTTTTTGCTGGCAGCTGAGGTAGGCAGGTATGAAGGTAAGACTGAAGAGTGTTTGTGTGAGCTTGGTGTTGTTGAGGATGACATTCATCTGTTTGAACAAATGGAGTTGTTCTGGCTCTCTGAAGGCGATATGTTGAGTGGACTCAGCAAAATGTACAGAAAATGTACAAGTATCAAACACAGAAGGATATTTCCATGGTTCTGACAATAAATGTCCTTTAGTATTACTGTTTTATTAGGTAGTGGAACTTTGTACGATTGATCATTTGTGTTTCTGCTGTCTGTAGTGTCTAATGAGCCCGTATGGGTAGGTTGAATACTATAAACAGTGCAGAGCGCTTAATAAACAATCCATGATGTGAGCTTTGTCCTTCAATGTCTCTGAATTTAGATGTGGTCGTCAAAATACAAAGACTACAATGTTATATTACTATATATAATATAGTACAAATATATGGTATTTGGTGATTTTACGTGAGGGGTACAAGGTATTAAAAAGTAGACTTCAGTCCAGGTAAAACCAAAGCTGGCTTCCCTCTTCCACCTGGACATGACCCCAAAGCAGGATCAGGATGCATTCTGTGAGATGGACTCCACACCTTGCCAGTTTATTGATTGGCTGTTTCCTCTTAAATTTCTCTTGAAAACATAATATTTCAATTTGGCCTTTTTCTTAAATGCACTTACTTGAATTAATATTTGTTTGGGGGTGTATACATTTTACATTGCTTATTTTAGTATTATTGATTGTATTGTGGGGGAGGCATGGCTCAGAGGTAGAGTGGCCATCTAGCAAAATCAAAAGGCCCTGGTTCGATCCTCACTTCCTCCAGTGACCATGTCAAAGTGTCCTTGAGAAAGATACTGAACCCCTAATTACTCCTGATGGCCCTGCGACAGACTGGTGACCTGTCCAGGGTGAACCCCACCTCTCACTCAATGTCAGCTGGGAATGGCCAGCCGAGAGATATACTCCCTCCAGCATGTCCTGGCTCAGCCCCGAGGCCTCCTCCCAGTCAGAAATGCCTGGAACACCTCACAAGGGAGGCGTCCAGGAGGCATCCTCACCAGATGCCTGAACTACCTCAACCAACTCATCTTGACATGGAGGAGCAGTGGCTCTACTCTGAGTCCCTCCCAAATGACTGAGCTTCTCACCCTGTCTCTAAGAGAGAGCCCAGAAACTCATTTTGGCTGCTTGTATTTGCGATCCTGTACATTTGGTCATTACCCAAAGCTCATGACCACAGGTGAGGGTTGGAATGTAGGAAGGAACAAAGTCATGTCAGTGACGTCCTGTCAAGTCACAGATATTCTGAGTTGACAGAAATGTAAATGCTAAAATTCGAATAATGATCTCTCTTATTTAGGAGCAAAGATATAGAATAAAGTAACGTCAGTGATGTCCTGTGTTGTCACGGATATTCTAAGTTCACAGAACATTACATGGTCAAATTTTGACAAAGATCTCTCTTATTTATTACCAAGGAAATGGAATCCAGTCATTTCAGGGATCTCCTGTAAAGTCAAAGATATTCTGAGTTGAAAGAACTGTAAATGCAAACGTTATGACATAGATCTCTCTTATTAATTAGCAAAGAAAGGGAATCCAGTCATGTCAGTGATCTCCTGTCAAGTCACAGAAATTCCGAGTTGATAGAACATTAAATGCTACATTGACCCTTTCACCCTCAGCTCCGACTATCATTGAACTGCTTCCAGCGTCAAATATTTTCAGAGACATCGCACAATGAAATAACCTGTCTTGGGTAAACTATGACTCTCACTCTTTTAATAATCACTGAGAGGCTATGGGAATAAGTATGGTTATGATAAACCAATGAAATGTTACCCATTTACTGAAAGAATTCAATTTACCTGTGCAGTTGTTCAGCAAAATAGCAGAAATACCACCACAAACACAGTCTCTGAATTTCAAGATAAGGAATCCAGTCATGTCAGTGATCTCCTGTCAAGTCACAGAAATTCCGAGTTGAAAGAACATTAAATGCTTATATGCATAATGTATACATTTTGAAAATGATCTCACTTATTGACTAGCAAAGATAAGGAATCCTGTCATGTCAGTGATCTCCTGTCAAGTCACAGAAATTCCGAGTTGACAGAACATTAAATGCTAAGTTCTGAAAATGATCTCACTTATTGACTAGCACAGATAAGGAATCCAGTCATGTCAGTGATCTCCTGTCAAGTCACAGAAATTCCGAGTTGACAGAACATTAAATGCTAAATTCTGAAAATGATCTCACTTATTGACTAGCAAAGATAAGGAATCCAGTCATGTCAGTGATCTCCTGTCAAGTCAATGAAATTTCGATTTGACCTAACATTAAATGCTAACATTGTGAAAATGATCTCACTTATTGACTAGCAAAGGAATCCAGTCATGTCAGTGATCTCTTGTCAAGTCACAGAAATTCCGAGTTGACAGAACATTAAACGCTACATTAACCCTTTCACCCTCAGCTCCGACTATCATTGAACTTCTTCCAGCGTCAAATATTTTCAGAGACATCGCACAATGAAATAACCTCTCTTGGGTAAACTATGACTCTCACTCTTTTAATTATCACTGAGAGGCTATGGGAATAAGTATGGTTCTGATAAACCAATGAAATGTTACCCATTTACTGAAAGAATTCAATTTACCTGTGCAGTTGTTCAGCAAAATAGTAGAAATATACCCAGAAACACAGTCTCTGAATTTCAAGAGTGTGTTCAATGAAATTTCAGGTATTTCACATTTCAGAACATAAAACACTGTACCAACAATAATAAAGCCTCAAAAGAAAGAAGAGAACAAGGTATTTGTAATCTTTCATCTTTATTCATCTGTAGGAACCTCACTCGGCAGCCCTGGTACAGGCACCCCCGCGGCACATCATGGACGAGTAGCAGGAGAGCCCCCACTCTGCACACAGCAGACCACACTCACTGGCCTGCAAGGCATCCGCTGAACCTCCTTCCTACCGCAGTCCCCCTCTCGTCCAGCAGGTGAAGGACAATCAGGCCAGCGCCTCCCCTCTAACGACGGCAGGGTTGCTAGGCTAGTTAGCTGAGCAGGCGAGCGAGGCTACTTAGCTTGCCTCCAAGTTGTAAAAACAAAAAACAAACAAGTTTTCAAACTCACACTCACGGAAGTAAAGACTCCCTGGTTCTCCCGTTAAAGTGCGCTGGCTCAGCACTGTCTTTAGTTCCACATAAAGGAATAAAAAACATTTTCTTTTTTACTGAAATTACCATTCGAAGGACCGCTCTGCCTCGCGACATGAAGCGTGTCCATCCACTTGTGCCTGACAGTCCTCTTTTCCGCACTACGCTGAAAAAACAAATCAGGTCAAAAGGAAGTCGATTCCCTCGCAGGTTATGACCACTTGAAAGCCAGTGTAATTATTATCGTACTTCTGGGGGCGACAAGAATCCTTCAAATGTATTAGAAAGTATGCATAATGAAAGGAAAAATAATAATGTTTAACATTTAACATCTTAATGGACAGACGTTTGAATGACACAAATTAACATCACCTCAGTACCAGTTATGAATCTTTCGACCTGCAATGTTTCACCATGAAAATGAGAAATGATCTCCTTCATTTACTCCCTCAAAAATGGAATTCCTTCAGGTCACAGGTACTCTGACTTGAAAGAACTGTAAATGCTGAAATTCTAAAATGATCCCATTTATTAACCAGCAAAGTAAAGGAATCCAGTCATGTCAGTGATCTCCTGTCAAGTCACAAATATTCTTAGTTGACAGAACTGTAAATACAAACATTTGGAAATGATCTCATTTATTGACTAGCAAAGATGAGGAATCCAGTCATGTCAGTGATCTCCTGTCAAGTCACTTATATTCTTAGTTGACAGAACTGTAAATACAAACATTCGGAAATGATCTCATTTATTGACTAGCAAGAAATCCAGTCATGTCAGTGATCTCCTGTCAAGTCACAGAAATTCCGAGTTGAAAGAACATTAAATGCTTATGAGAAGAATGTATACATTTTGAAAATGATCTCACTTATTGACTAGCAAATTAAGGAATCCAGTCATGTCAGTGATCTCCTGTCAAATCACAGAATTTTCGAGTTGACAGAATATTAAATGCTAAATTCTGAAAATGATCTCACTTATTGACTAGCAAAGATAAGGAATCCAGTCATGTCAGTGATCTCCTGTCAAGTCAATGATATTCTGAGTTGACAGAACTGTAAATGCAAACTTTCCGAAATGATCTCATTTATTGACCAGCAAAGAAATCCAGTCATGTCAGTGATCTCTTGTCAAGTCACTGATATTCTGAGTTGACAGAACTTTAAATGCAAACATTCGGAAATGATCTCATTTATTGACTGGCAAAAAAATCCAGTCATGTCAGTGATCTCCTGTCAAGTCACAGAAATTCCGAGTTGACAGAACATTAAATGCTTATGAGAATAATGTATACATTTTGAAAATGATCTCACTTATTGACTAGTAAATTAAGGAATCCAGTCATGTCAGTGATCTCCTGTCAAGTCACAGAATTTTCGAGTTGACAGAATATTAAATGCTAAATTCTGAAAATGATCTCACTTATTGACTAGCAAAGATAAGGAATCCAGTCATGTCAGTGATCTCCTGTCAAGTCAATGATATTCTGAGTTGACAGAACTGTAAATTCAAACATTCCGAAATGATCTCATTTATTGACCAGCAAAGAAATCTAGTCATGTCAGTGATCTCCTGTCAAGTCACAGAAATTCCGAGTTGACCAAACATTAAATGCTAACATTTTGAAAATGATCTCACTTATTAACTAGCAAAGATAGGGAATCCAGTCATGTCAGTGATCTCCTGTCAAGTCAATGATATTCTGAGTTGACAGAACTGTAAATGGAAACATTCTGAAATGATCTCACTTATTGACTAGCAAAGGAATCCAGTCATGTCAGTGATCTCCTGTCAAGTCACAGAAATTCCAAGTTGAAAGAATATTAAATGCTTATAAGCTTAATGTATACATTGTGAAAATGATCTCACTTATTGACTAGCAAAGGAATCCAGTCATGTCAGTGATCTCCTGTCAAATCACAGAAATTCCAAGTTGACAGAACATTAAATGCTAAGTTCTGAAAATGATCTCAGTTATTGACTAGCAAAGATAAGGAATCCAGTCATGTCAGTGATCTCCTGTCAAGTCACAAAAATTCAGAGTTGACAGAACATTAAATGACAAATTCTGAAAATGATCTCACTTATTGATTAGCAAAGATAAGGAATCCAGTCATGTCAGTGATCTCCTGTCAAGTCACAGAAATTCCGAGTTGATAGAACATTAAATGCTACATTAACCCTTTCACCCTCAGCTCCTATCATTGAACTACTTCCAGCGTCAAATATTTTCAGAGACATCGCACAAAGAAATAACCTGTCTTGGGTAAACTATGACTCTCACTCTTTTAATAATCACTGAGAGGCTATGGGAATAAGTATGGTTCTGATAAACCAATGAAATGTTAACCATTTACTGAAAGAATTCAATTTACCTGTGCAGGTGTTCAGCAAAATAGTAGAAATATACCCAGAAACACAGTCTCTGAATTTCAAGAGTGTGTTCAATGAAATTTCAGGTATTTCACATTTCAGAACATAAAACACTGTACCAATAATAATAAAGCCTCAAAAGAAAGAAGAGAACAAGGTATTTGTAGTCTTTCATCTTTATTCATCTGTAGGAACCTCACTCGGCAGCCCTGGTACAGGCACCCCCGCGGCACATCATGGACGAGTAGCAGGAGAGCCCCCACTCTGCACACAGCAGACCACACTCACTGGCCTGCAACGCATCCGCTGAACCTCCTTCCTACCGCAGTCCCCCTCTCGTCCAGCAGGTGAAGGACAATCAGGCCAGCGCCTCCCCTCTAACGACCGCAGGGTTGCTAGGCTCGTTAGCTGAGCCGGCGAGCGGGGCTACTTAGCTGGCCTCCAAGTTGTAAAAACAAAAAACAAACAAGTTTTCAAACTCACACTCACAGAAGTAAAGACTCACTGGTTCTCCCGTTAAAGCTCGCTGGCTCAGCACTGTCTTTAGTTCCACATAAAGGAATAAAAAACATTTTCTTTTTTACTGAAATTACCATTCGAAGGACCGCTCTGCCTCGCGACATGAAGCGTGTCCATCCACTTGTGCCTGACAGTCCTCTTTTCCGCACTACGCTGAAAAAACAAATCAGGTCAAAAGGAAGTCGATTCCCTCGCAGGTTATGACCACTTGAAAGCCAGTGTAATTATTATCGTACTTCTGGGGGCGACAAGAATCCTTCAAATGTATTAGAAAGTATGCATAATGAAAGGAAAAATAATAACTTTTAACATTTAACATCTTAATGGACAGATGTTTGAATAACACAAATTAACATCACCTCAGTACCAGTTATGAATCTTTCGACCTGCAATGTTTCACCATGAAAATGAGAAATGATCTCCTTCATTTACTCCCTCAAAAATGGAATTCCTTCAGGTCACAGGTACTCTGACTTGAAAGAACTGTAAATGCTGAAATTCTAAAATGATCCCATTTATTAACCAGCAAGGTAAAGGAATCCAGTCATGTCAGTGATCTCCTGTCAAGTCACAAATATTCTTAGTTGACAGAACTGTAAATACAAACATTTGGAAATGATCTCATTTATTGACTAGCAAAGATGAGGAATCCAGTCATGTCAGTGATCTCCTGTCAAGTCACTTATATTCTTAGTTGACAGAACTGTAAATACAAACATTCGGAAATGATCTCATTTATTGACTAGCAAAGAAATCCAGTCATGTCAGTGATCTCCAGTCAAGTCACAGAAATTTCAAGTTGACAGAACTGTAAATGCAAACATTCCGAAATGATCTCATTTATTGACCAGCAAAGGAATCCAGTCATGTCAGTGATCTCCTGTCAAGTCAATGAAATTTCGATTTGACCTAACATTAAATGCTAACATTGTGAAAATGATCTCACTTATTGACTAGCAAAGGAATCCAGTCATGTCAGTGATCTCTTGTCAAGTCACAGAAATTCCGAGTTGATAGAACATTAAACGCTACATTGACCCTTTCACCCTCAGCTCCTACTATCATTGAACTTTTTCCAGCGTCAAATATTTTCAGAGACATCGCACAATGAAATAACCTCTCTTGGGAAAACTATGACTCTCACTCTTTTAATAATCACTGAGAGGCTATGGGAATAAGTATGGTTCTGATAAACCAATGAAATGTTACCCATTTACTGAAAGAATTCAATTTACCTGTGCAGTTGTTCAGCAAAATAGCATGAATACCACCACAAACACAGTCTCTGAATTTCAAGAGTGTGTTCAATGAAATTTCAGGTATTTCACATTTCAGAACATAAAACACTGTACCAATAATAATAAAGCCTCAAAAGAAAGAAGAGAACAAGGTATTTGTAGTCTTTCATCTTTATTCATCTGTAGGAACCTCACTCGGCAGCCCTGGTACAGGCACCCCCGCGGCACATCATGGACGAGTAGCAGGAGAGCCCCCACTCTGCACACAGCAGACCACACTCACTGGCCTGCAACGCATCCGCTGAACCTCCTTCCTACTGCAGTCCCCCTCTCGTCCAGCAGGTGAAGGACAATCAGGCAAGGCAAGGCAAGGCAAGGCAAGGCAATTTTATTTGTATAGCCCGTTTTCACAAACAGTTTGTCTCAAAGGGCTTCACATGGCATCATAACAACATCCTCTGCCCTTAGACCCTCACATCGACTGAGGAAAAACTCAGGCAACAATCAGGCCAGCGCCTCCCCTCTAACGACGGCAGGGTTGCTAGGCTAGTTAGCTGAGCAGGCGAGCGAGGCTACTTAGCTTGCCTCCAAGTTGTAAAAACAAAAAACAAACAAGTTTTCAAACTCACACTCACAGAAGTAAAGACTCACTGGTTCTCCCGTTAAAGCTCGCTGGCTCAGCACTGTCTTTAGTTCCACATAAAGGAATAAAAAACATTTTCTTTGTTACTGAAATTACCATTGGAAGGACCGCTCTGCCTCGCGACATGAAGCGTGTACATCCACTTGTGCCTGACAGTCCTCTTTTCCGCACTACGCTGAAAAAACAAATCAGGTCAAAAGGAAGTCGATTCCCTCGCAGGTTATGACCACTTGAAAGCCAGTGTAATTATTATCGTACTTCTGGGGGCGACAAGAAGCCTTCAAATGTATTAAAAAGTATGCATAATGACAGGAAAAATAATAATGTTTAACATTTAACATCTTAATGGACAGACGTTTGAATGACACAAATTAACATCACCTCAGTACCAGTTATGAATCTTTCGACCTGCAATGTTTCACCATGAAAATGAGGAATGATCTCCTTCATTTACTCCCTCAATAATGGAATTCCTTCAGGTCACAGGTACTCTGACTTGAAAGAACTGTAAATGCTGAAATTCTAAAATGATCCCATTTATTAACCAGCAAAGTAAAGGAATCCAGTCATGTCAGTGATCTCCTGTCAAGTCACAAATATTCTTAGTTGACAGAACTGTAAATACAAACATTTGGAAATGATCTCATTTATTGACTAGCAAAGATGAGGAATCCAGTCATGTCAGTGATCTCCTGTCAAGTCACAGAAATTCCAAGTTGACAGAACTGTAAATGCAAACATTCCGAAATGATCTCTTTTATTGACCAGCAAAGAAATCCAGTCATGTCAGTGATCTCCTGTCAAGTCAAAGAAATTCCGAATTGACAGAACATTAAATGCTAAATTCTGAAAATGATCTCACTTATTGACTAGCAAAGATAAGGAATCCAGTCATGTCAGTGATCTCCTGTCAAGTCAATGATATTCTGAGTTGACGGAACTGTAAATGGAAACATTCCGAAATGATCTCATTTATTGACCAGCAAAGGAATCCAGTCATGTCAGTGATCTCCTGTCAAGTCAATGAAATTTCGATTTGACCTAACATTAAATGCTAACATTGTGAAAATGATCTCACTTATTGACTAGCAAAGGAATCCAGTCATGTCAGTGATCTCTTGTCAAGTCACAGAAATTCCGAGTTGATAGAACAATAAACGCTACATTGACCCTTTCACCCTCAGGTCCGACTATCATTGAACTTCTTCCAGCGTCAAATATTTTCAGAGACATCGCACAATGAAATAACCTGTCTTGGGTACACTATGACTCTCACTCTTTTAATAATCACTCAGAGGCTATGGGAATAAGTATGGTTCTGATAAACCAATGAAATGTTACCCATTTACTGAAAGAATTCAATTTACCTGTGCAGTTGTTCAGCAAAATAGTAGAAATATACCCAGAAACACAGTCTCTGAATTTCAAGAGTGTGTTCAATGAAATTTCAGGTATTTCACATTTCAGAACATAAAACACTGTACCAATAATAATAAAGCCTCAAAAGAAAGAAGAGAAAAAGGTATTTGTAGTCTTTCATCTTTATTCATCTGTAGGAACCTCACTCGGCAGCCCTGGTACAGGCACCCCCGCGGCACATCATGGACGAGTAGCAGGAGAGCCCCCACTCTGCACACAGCAGACCACACTCACTGGCCTGCAACGCATCCGCTGAACCTCCTTCCTACCGCAGTCCCCCTCTCGTCCAGCAGGTGAAGGACAATCAGGCCAGCGCCTCCCCTCTAACGACGGCAGGGTTGCTAGGCTAGTTAGCTGAGCAGGCGAGCGGGGCTACTTAGCTGGCCTCCAAGTTGTAAAAACAAAAAACAAACAAGTTTTCAAACTCACACTCACAGAAGTAAAGACTCACTGGTTCTCCCGTTAAAGCTCGCTGGCTCAGCACTGTCTTTAGTTCCACATAAAGGAATAAAAAACATTTTCTTTTTTACTGAAATTACCATTCGAAGGACCGCTCTGCCTCGCGACATGAAGCGTGTCCATCCACTTGTGCCTGACAGTCCTCTTTTCCGCACTACGCTGAAAAAACAAATCAGGTCAAAAGGAAGTCGATTCCCTTGGAAGGTTATGACCACTTGAAAGCCAGTGTAATTATTATCGTACTTCTGGGGGCGACAAGAATCCTTCAAATGTATTAGAAAGTATGCATAATGAAAGGAAAAATAATAATGTTTAACATTTAACATCTTAATGGACAGACGTTTGAATGACACAAATTAACATCACCTCAGTACCAGTTATGAATCTTTCGACCTGCAATGTTTCACCATGAAAATGAGAAATGATCTCCTTCATTTACTCCCTCAAAAATGGAATTCCTTCAGGTCACAGGTACTCTGACTTGAAAGAACTGTAAATGCTGAAATTCTAAAATGATCCCATTTATTAACCAGCAAAGTAAAGGAATCCAGTCATGTCAGTGATCTCCTGTCAAGTCACAAATATTCTTAGTTGACAGAACTGTAAATACAAACATTTGGAAATGATCTCATTTATTGACTAGCAAAGATGAGGAATCCAGTCATGTCAGTGATCTCCTGTCAAGTCACTTATATTCTTAGTTGACAGAACTGTAAATACAAACATTCGGAAATGATCTCATTTATTGACTAGCAAAGCAATCCAGTCATGTCAGTGATCTCCAGTCAAGTCACAGAAATTTCAAGTTGACAGAACTGTAAATGCAAACATTCCGAAATGATCTCATTTATTGACCAGCAAAGGAATCCAGTCATGTCAGTGATCTCCTGTCAAGTCAATGAAATTTCGATTTGACCTAACATTAAATGCTAACATTGTGAAAATGATCTCACTTATTGACTAGCAAAGGAATCCAGTCATGTCAGTGATCTCTTGTCAAGTCACAGAAATTCCGAGTTGATAGAACAATAAACGCTACATTGACCCTTTCACCCTCAGGTCCGACTATCATTGAACTTCTTCCAGCGTCAAATATTTTCAGAGACATCGCACAATGAAATAACCTGTCTTGGGTACACTATGACTCTCACTCTTTTAATAATCACTCAGAGGCTATGGGAATAAGTATGGTTCTGATAAACCAATGAAATGTTACCCATTTACTGAAAGAATTCAATTTACCTGTGCAGTTGTTCAGCAAAATAGTAGAAATATACCCAGAAACACAGTCTCTGAATTTCAAGAGTGTGTTCAATGAAATTTCAGGTATTTCACATTTCAGAACATAAAACACTGTACCAATAATAATAAAGCCTCAAAAGAAAGAAGAGAACAAGGTATTTGTAGTCTTTCATCTTTATTCATCTGTAGGAACCTCACTCGGCAGCCCTGGTACAGGCACCCCCGCGGCACATCATGGACGAGTAGCAGGAGAGCCCCCACTCTGCACACAGCAGACCACACTCACTGGCCTGCAACGCATCCGCTGAACCTCCTTCCTACCGCAGTCCCCCTCTCGTCCAGCAGGTGAAGGACAATCAGGCCAGCGCCTCCCCTCTAACGACGGCAGGGTTGCTAGGCTAGTTAGCTGAGCAGGCGAGCGAGGCTACTTAGCTTGCCTCCAAGTTGTAAAAACAAAAAACAAACAAGTTTTCAAACTCACACTCACAGAAGTAAAGACTCACTGGTTCTCCCCTTAAAGCTCGCTGGCTCAGCACTGTCTTTAGTTCCACATAAAGGAATAAAAAACATTTTCTTTTTTACTGAAATAACCATTGGAAGGACCGCTCTGCCTCGCGACATGAAGCGTGTCCATCCACTTTTGCCTGACAGTCCTCTTTTACGCAGTACGCTGAAAAAAAAAATCAGGTCAAAAGGAAGTCGATTCCCTCGCAGGTTATGACCACTTTAAAGCCAGTGTAATTATTATCGTACTTCTGGGGGCGACAACAAGCCTTAAAATGTATTAGAAAGTATGCATAATGAAAGGAAAAATAATAACTTTTAACATTTAACATCTTAATGGACAGACGTTTGAATAACACAAATTAACATCACCCCAGTACCAGTTATGAATCTGTAGACCTGCAATGTTTCACCATGAAAATGAGGAATGATCTCCTTCATTTACTCCCTCAAAAATGGAATTCCTACAGGTAACAGGTACTCTGACTTGAAAGAACTGTAAATGCTGAAATTCTAAAATGATCCCATTTATTAACCAGCAAAATAAAAGAATCCAGTCATGTCAGTGATCTCCTGTCAAGTCAATGATATTCTAAGTTGACAGAACTGTAAATACAAACATTTGGAAATGATCTCATTTATTGACTAGCAAAGATGAGGAATCCAGTCATGTCAGTGATCTCCTGTCAAGTCACTTATATTCTTAGTTGACAGAACTGTAAATACAAACATTCGGAAATGATCTCATTTATTGACTAGCAAAGCAATCCAGTCATGTCAGTGATCTCCAGTCAAGTCACAGAAATTTCAAGTTGACAGAACTGTAAATGCAAACATTCCGAAATGATCTCATTTATTGACCAGCAAAGGAATCCAGTCATGTCAGTGATCTCCTGTCAAGTCAATGAAATTTCGATTTGACCTAACATTAAATGCTAACATTGTGAAAATGATCTCACTTATTGACTAGCAAAGGAATCCAGTCATGTCAGTGATCTCTTGTCAAGTCACAGAAATTCCGAGTTGATAGAACAATAAACGCTACATTGACCCTTTCACCCTCAGGTCCGACTATCATTGAACTTCTTCCAGCGTCAAATATTTTCAGAGACATCGCACAATGAAATAACCTGTCTTGGGTACACTATGACTCTCACTCTTTTAATAATCACTCAGAGGCTATGGGAATAAGTATGGTTCTGATAAACCAATGAAATGTTACCCATTTACTGAAAGAATTCAATTTACCTGTGCAGTTGTTCAGCAAAATAGTAGAAATATACCCAGAAACACAGTCTCTGAATTTCAAGAGTGTGTTCAATGAAATTTCAGGTATTTCACATTTCAGAACATAAAACACTGTACCAATAATAATAAAGCCTCAAAAGAAAGAAGAGAAAAAGGTATTTGTAGTCTTTCATCTTTATTCATCTGTAGGAACCTCACTCGGCAGCCCTGGTACAGGCACCCCCGCGGCACATCATGGACGAGTAGCAGGAGAGCCCCCACTCTGCACACAGCAGACCACACTCACTGGCCTGCAAGGCATCCGCTGAACCTCCTTCCTACCGCAGTCCCCCTCTCGTCCAGCAGGTGAAGGACAATCAGGCCAGCGCCTCCCCTCTAACGACGGCAGGGTTGCTAGGCTAGTTAGCTGAGCAGGCGAGCGAGGCTACTTAGCTTGCCTCCAAGTTGTAAAAACAAAAAACAAACAAGTTTTCAAACTCACACTCACAGAAGTAAAGACTCACTGGTTCTCCCCTTAAAGCTCGCTGGCTCAGCACTGTCTTTAGTTCCACATAAAGGAATAAAAAACATTTTCTTTTTTACTGAAATAACCATTGGAAGGACCGCTCTGCCTCGCGACATGAAGCGTGTCCATCCACTTGTGCCTGACAGTCCTCTTTTACGCAGTACGCTGAAAAAAAAAATCAGGTCAAAAGGAAGTCGATTCCCTCGCAGGTTATGACCACTTTAAAGCCAGTGTAATTATTATCGTACTTCTGGGGGCGACAAGAATCCTTCAAATGTATTAGAAAGTATGCATAATGAAAGGAAAAATAATAACTTTTAACATTTAACATCTTAATGGACAGACGTTTGAATAACACAAATTAACATCACCCCAGTACCAGTTATGAATCTGTAGACCTGCAATGTTTCACCATGAAAATGAGGAATGATCTCCTTCATTTACTCCCTCAAAAATGGAATTCCTACAGGTAACAGGTACTCTGACTTGAAAGAACTGTAAATGCTGAAATTCTAAAATGATCCCATTTATTAACCAGCAAAATAAAAGAATCCAGTCATGTCAGTGATCTCCTGTCAAGTCAATGATATTCTAAGTTGACAGAACTGTAAATACAAACATTTGGAAATGATCTCATTTATTGACTAGCAAAGATGAGGAATCCAGTCATGTCAGTGATCTCCTGTCAAGTCACTTATATTCTTAGTTGACAGAACTGTAAATACAAACATTCGGAAATGATCTCATTTATTGACTAGCAAAGCAATCCAGTCATGTCAGTGATCTCCAGTCAAGTCACAGAAATTTCAAGTTGACAGAACTGTAAATGCAAACATTCCGAAATGATCTCATTTATTGACCAGCAAAGGAATCCAGTCATGTCAGTGATCTCCTGTCAAGTCAATGAAATTTCGATTTGACCTAACATTAAATGCTAACATTGTGAAAATGATCTCACTTATTGACTAGCAAAGGAATCCAGTCATGTCAGTGATCTCTTGTCAAGTCACAGAAATTCCGAGTTGATAGAACAATAAACGCTACATTGACCCTTTCACCCTCAGGTCCGACTATCATTGAACTTCTTCCAGCGTCAAATATTTTCAGAGACATCGCACAATGAAATAACCTGTCTTGGGTACACTATGACTCTCACTCTTTTAATAATCACTCAGAGGCTATGGGAATAAGTATGGTTCTGATAAACCAATGAAATGTTACCCATTTACTGAAAGAATTCAATTTACCTGTGCAGTTGTTCAGCAAAATAGTAGAAATATACCCAGAAACACAGTCTCTGAATTTCAAGAGTGTGTTCAATGAAATTTCAGGTATTTCACATTTCAGAACATAAAACACTGTACCAATAATAATAAAGCCTCAAAAGAAAGAAGAGAAAAAGGTATTTGTAGTCTTTCATCTTTATTCATCTGTAGGAACCTCACTCGGCAGCCCTGGTACAGGCACCCCCGCGGCACATCATGGACGAGTAGCAGGAGAGCCCCCACTCTGCACACAGCAGACCACACTCACTGGCCTGCAAGGCATCCGCTGAACCTCCTTCCTACCGCAGTCCCCCTCTCGTCCAGCAGGTGAAGGACAATCAGGCCAGCGCCTCCCCTCTAACGACGGCAGGGTTGCTAGGCTAGTTAGCTGAGCAGGCGAGCGAGGCTACTTAGCTTGCCTCCAAGTTGTAAAAACAAAAAACAAACAAGTTTTCAAACTCACACTCACAGAAGTAAAGACTCACTGGTTCTCCCCTTAAAGCTCGCTGGCTCAGCACTGTCTTTAGTTCCACATAAAGGAATAAAAAACATTTTCTTTTTTACTGAAATAACCATTGGAAGGACCGCTCTGCCTCGCGACATGAAGCGTCTCCATCCACTTGTGCCTGACAGTCCTCTTTTACGCAGTACGCTGAAAAAACAAATCAGGTCAAAAGGAAGTCGATTCCCTCGCAGGTTATGACCACTTTAAAGCCAGTGTAATTATTATCGTGCTTCTGGGGGCGACAACAAGCCTTAAAATGTATTAGAAAGTATGCATAATGAAAGGAAAAATAATAACTTTTAACATTTAACATCTTAATGGACAGACGTTTGAATAACACAAATTAACATCACCCCAGTACCAGTTATGAATCTGTAGACCTGCAATGTTTCACCATGAAAATGAGGAATGATCTCCTTCATTTACTCCCTCAAAAATGGAATTCCTACAGGTAACAGGTACTCTGACTTGAAAGAACTGTAAATGCTGAAATTCTAAAATGATCCCATTTATTAACCAGCAAAATAAAAGAATCCAGTCATGTCAGTGATCTCCTGTCAAGTCAATGATATTCTAAGTTGACAGAACTGTAAATGCAAACAATCGGAAATGATCTCATTTATTGACTGGCAAAAAAATCCAGTCATGTCAGTGATCTCCTGTCAAATCACAGAAATTCCGAGTTGAAAGAACATTAAATGCTTATGAGAATAATGTATATATTTTGAAAATGATCTCACTTATTGACTAGCAAATTAAGGAATCCAGTCATGTCAGTGATCTCCTGTCAAGTCACAGAATTTTTGAGATGACAGAATATTCAATGCTAAATTCTGAAAATGATCTCACTTATTGACTAGCAAAGATAAGGAATCCAGTCATGTCAGTGATCTCCTTTCAAGTAACTGATATTCCAAGTTGACAGAACTGTAAATGCAAACATTCCGAAATGATCTCATTTATTGATAAGCAAAGAAATCCATTAATGTCAGTGATCTCCTGTCAAGTCACAGAAATTGAGAGATGACCAAACATTAAATGCTAACATTTTGAAAATGATCTCACTTATTGACTAGCAAAGATAGGGAATCCAGTCATGTCAGTGATCTCCTGTCAAGTCACTGATATTCTGAGTTGACAGAACTGTAAATGGAAACATTCTGAAATGATCTCACTTATTGACTAGCAAAGGAATCCAGTCATGTCAGTGATCTCCTGTCAAGTCACAGAAATTCCAAGTTGAAAGAACATTAAATGCTTATAAGCTTAATGTATACATAGTGAAAATGATCTCACTTATTGACTAGCAAAGGAATCCATTCATGTCAGTGATCTCCTGTAAAGTCACAGAAATTCCAAGTTGACAGAACATTAAATGCTAAGTTCTGAAAATGATCTCACTTATTGACTAGCAAAGATAAGGAATCCAGTCATGTCAGTGATCTCCTGTCCAGTCACAGAAAGTCCGAGTTGACAGAACATTAAATGATAAATTCTGAAAATGATCTCACTTATTGACTAGCAAAGATAAGGAATCCAGTCATGTCAGTGATCTCCTGTCAAGTCAATGATATTCCAAGTTGACAGAACTGTAAATGCAAACATTCCGAAATGATCTCATTTATTGACTAGCAAAGATGAGGAATCCAGTCATGTCAGTGATCTCCTGTCAAGTCACTTATATTCTTAGTTGACAGAACTGTAAATACAAACATTCGGAAATGATCTCATTTATTGACTAGCAAAGAAATCCAGTCATGTCAGTGATCTCCTGTCAAGTCACAGAAATTCCGAGTTGACAGAACATTAAATGCTAAATTCTGAAAATGATCTCACTTATTGACTAGCAAAGATAGGGAATCCAGTCATGTCAGTGATCTCCTGTCAAGTCACTGATATTCTGAGTTGACAGAACTGTAAATGGAAACATTCGGAAATGATCTAATTTATTGACTAGCAAGGGAATCCAGTCATGTCAGTGATCTCCTGTCAAATCACAGAAATTCCAAGTTGAAAGAACATTAAATGCTTATAAGCTTAATGGATACATCGTGAAAATGATCTCACTTATTGACTAGCAAAGGAATCCAGTCATGTGAGTGATCTCCTGTCAAGTCACAGAAATTCCAAGTTGACAGAACATTAAATGCTAAGTTCTGAAAATGATCTCACTTATTGACTAGCAAAGATAAGGAATCCAGTCATGTCAGTGATCTCCTGTAGAGTCACAGAATTTTCGAGTTGACAGAACATTCAATGATAAATTCTGAAAATGATCTCACTTATTGACTAGCAAAGATAAGGAATCCAGTCATGTCAGTGATCTCCTGTCAAGTCAATGATATTCCAAGTTGACAGAACTGTAAATGCAAACATTCCGAAATGATCTCATTTATTGACTAGCAAAGATGAGGAATCCAGTCATGTCAGTGATCTCCTGTCAAGTCACTTATATTCTTAGTTGACAGAACTGTAAATACAAACATTCGGAAATGATCTCATTTATTGACTAGCAAAGAAATCCAGTCATGTCAGTGATCTCCTGTCAAGTCACAGAAATTCCGAGTTGACAGAACATTAAATGCTAAATTCTGAAAATGATCTCACTTATTGACTAGCAAAGATAAGGAATCCAGTCATGTCAGTGATCTCCTGTCAAGTCAATGATATTCTCAGTTGACGGAACTGTAAATGGAAACATTCCGAAATGATCTCATTTATTGACCAGCAAAAGAATCCAGTCATGTCAGTGATCTCCTGTCAAGTCAATGAAATTTCGATTTGACCTAACATTAAATGCTAACTTTGTGAAAATGATCTCACTTATTGACTAGCATAGGAATCCAGTCATGTCAGTGATCTCTTGTCAAGTCACAGAAAGTCCGAGTTGACAGAACATTAAATGATAAATTCTGAAAATGATCTAACTTATTGACTAGCAAAGATAAGGAATCCAGTCATGTCAGTGATCTCCTGTCAAGTCACAGAAATTCCGAGTTGATAAAACATTAAATGCTACATTAACCCTTTCACCCTCAGCTCCTATCATTGAACTTCTTCCAGCGTCAAATATTTTCAGAGACATCGCACAATGAAATAACCTCTCTTGGGTAAACTATGACTCTCACTCTTTTAATAATCACTCAGAGGCTATGGGAATAAGTATGGTTCTGATAAACCAATGAAATGTTACCCATTTACTGAAAGAATTCAATTTACCTGTGCAGTTGTTCAGCAAAATAGTAGAAATATACCCAGAAACACAGTCTCTGAATTTCAAGAGTGTGTTCAATGAAATTTCAGGTATTTCACATTTCAGAACATAAAACACTGTACCAATAATAATAAAGCCTCAAAAGAAAGAAGAGAACAAGGTATTTGTAGTCTTTCATCTTTATTCATCTGTAGGAACCTCACTCGGCAGCCCTGGTACAGGCACCCCCGCGGCACATCATGGACGAGTAGCAGGAGAGCCCCCACTCTGCACACAGCAGACCACACTCACTGGCCTGCAACGCATCCGCTGAACCTCCTTCCTACCGCAGTCCCCCTCTCGTCCAGCAGGTGAAGGACAATCAGGCCAGCGCCTCCCCTCTAACGACGGCAGGGTTGCTAGGCTAGTTAGCTGAGCAGGCGAGCGAGGCTACTTAGATTGCCTCCAAGTTGTAAAAACAAAAAACAAACAAGTTTTCAAACTCACACTCACAGAAGTAAAGACTCACTGGTTCTCCCCTTAAAGCTCGCTGGCTCAGCACTGTCTTTAGTTCAACATAAAGGAATAAAAAACATTTTCTTTTTTACTGAAATAATCATTGGAAGGACCGCTCTGCCTCGCGACATGAAGCGTGTCCATCCACTTGTGCCAGGCAGTCCTCTTTTCCGCAGTACGCTGAAAAAACAAATCAGGTCAAAAGGAAGTCGATTCCCTCGCAGGTTATGACCACTTGAAAGCCAGTGTAATTATTATCGTACTTCTGGGGGCGACAACAAGCCTTAAAATGTATTAGAAAGTATGCATAATGAAAGGAAAAATAATAACTTTTAACATTTAACATCTTAATGGACAGATGTTTGAATAACACAAATTAACATCACCCCAGTACCAGTTATGAATCTTTCGACCTGCAATGTTTCACCATGAAAATGAGGAATGATCTCCTTCATTTACTCCCTCTAAAATGGAATTCCTTCAGGTCACAGGTACTCTGACTTGAAAGAACTGTAAATGCTGAAATTCTAAAATGATCCCATTTATTAACCAGCAAAATAAAAGAATCCAGTCATGTCAGTGATCTCCTGTCAAGTCAATGATATTCTAAGTTGACAGAACTGTAAATGGAAACATTCTGAAATGATCTCATTTATTGACTAGCAAAGGAATCCAGTCATGTCAGTGATCTCCTGTCAAGTCACAGAAATTCCAAGTTGAAAGAACATTAAATGCTTATAAGCTTAATGTATACATTGTGAAAATGATCTCACTTATTGACTAGCAAAGGAATCCAGTCATGTCATTGATCTCCTGTCAAGTCACAGAAATTCCAAGTTGACAGAACATTAAATGCTAAGTTCTGAAAATGATCTCACTTATTGACTAGCAAAGATAAGGAATCCAGTCATGTCAGTGATCTCCTGTCAAGTCACAGAAATTCCGAGTTGATAGAACATTAAATGCTACATTAACCCTTTCACCCTCAGCTCCTATCATTGAACTTCTTCCAGCGTCAAATATTTTCAGAGACATCCCACAATGAAATAACCTGTCTTGGGTAAACTATGACTCTCACTCTTTTAATCATCACTGAGAGGCTATGGGAATAAGTATGGTTTTGATAAACCAATGAAATGTTAACCATTTACTGAAAGAATTCAATTTACCTGTGCAGTTGTTCAGCAAAATAGTAGAAATATACCCAGAAACACAGTCTCTGAATTTCAAGAGTGTGTTCAATGAAATTTCAGGTATTTCACATTTCAGAACATAAAACACTGTACCAATAATAATAAAGCCTCAAAAGAAAGAAGAGAACAAGGTATTTGTAGTCTTTCATCTTTATTCATCTGTAGGAACCTCACTCGGCAGCCCTGGTACAGGCACCCCCGCGGCACATCATGGACGAGTAGCAGGAGAGCCCCCACTCTGCACACAGCAGACCACACTCACTGGCCTGCAACGCATCCGCTGAACCTCCTTCCTACCGCAGTCCCCCTCTCGTCCAGCAGGTGAAGGACAATCAGGCCAGCGCCTCCCCTCTAACGACGGCAGGGTTGCTAGGCTAGTTAGCTGAGCAGGCGAGCGAGGCTACTTAGCTTGCCTCCAAGTTGTAAAAACAAAAAACAAACAAGTTTTCAAACTCACACTCACAGAAGTAAAGACTCCCTGGTTCTCCCCTTAAAGCTCGCTGGCTCAGCACTGTCTTTAGTTCAACATAAAGGAATAAAAAACATTTTCTTTTTTACTGAAATAATCATTGGAAGGACCGCTCTGCCTCGCGACATGAAGCGTGTCCATCCACTTGTGCCTGACAGTCCTCTTTTCCGCAGTACGCTGAAAAAACAAATCAGGTCAAAAGGAAGTCGATTCCCTCGCAGGTCATGACCACTTTTAAGCCAGTGTAATTATTATCGTACTTCTGGGGGCGACAACAAGCCTTAAAATGTATTAGAAAGTATGCATAATGAAAGGAAAAATAATAACTTTTAACATTTAACATCTTAATAGACAGACGTTTGAATAACACAAATTAACATCACCCCAGTGATGCTGCCCAATTTAGCGAGTGACGACATGTTTAGCCGCATGCGTTCATTCCATCGCTGGATGTCTAGGTGGTGCTTAGATAACAACGTGGCTTACATAGACAATTGGAGCTCCTTCTGGGGAAAGCCTGTTCTGATTCGGAGAGATGGCTTCCATCCTACTTTGGATGGTGCATCTCTCTTATCTGGGAACATAGGCCAATTTATTAGCAATACTAATCCCTGACAAGCAACCAGAGTTCAGACCAGCAGGCAGAGCTGCAGTTTAACACGCCCCTCTGCTGGTTCCTTCGTGTTGTCACCCACCCAGCCTATAGAAACTGTGTCTGCCCTGAGGCTTTATAAGCCTGCACCCAAATCTGGAGGAGTAACTTATAGCAACTTAGTTAAAATTAAAACCACTGCTCCAGCAAACCAACCCAGTAAAACTATTAAATGTGGTTTGCTTAATATTCGATCTCTTGCATCCAAGTCTCTCCTAGTGAACGATTTAATTACTAATTATCAGATTGGTGTATTAGCACTCACTGAAACCTGGGTGCAGCAAGATGAGTATGTTAGTTTAAATGAATCTTCCCCTCCTGGTTACATTAACTACCATGTACCTCGCACCACTGGCAGAGGAGGAGGAGTAGCTGCAATCTATCAGTCAAATTTGGTGCTTAACCCTCGACCTAACAGTTCATTTAACTCATTTGAGAGCCTTATTGTCAGCTTTTCCCACCCAGACTGGAAAGCAGAGAAACCACTCTTACTTGCTGTGGTGTACCGTCCTCCTGCACCTTATTCTGAGTTCTTAGAAGAATTCCCTGACTTTCTGTCTAACTTGGCATTGAACTCAGACAAAGTCATTATAGTGGGTGACTTTAACATCCACGTGGACGTCAATGATGATTCTCTGGCCACTGCGTTTAAGTCGCTTCTTGATTCTGTTGGCTTCTGTCAGAGGGTAAACAAACCCACTCACACTTTTAATCACATCCTTGATTTAGTACTCACTTATGGAATAGAAGCTGACCGCATCATAGTTCTTCCTCAGAACCCCGTCTTGTCTGATCACTCCTTAATTACATTTGAATTTACTTTAACAAATTATATTCTACCTGGGAAAAAGTCCCGCTTCAGTAGATGTCTATCTGACACTGCTGTTTCTAGATTTAAGGAGCTTATTCCAGCAGAGCTTGCTGCCACATCTTGTAATAATATATTGGGCAGTTATGCTGATTTCACCCCCTCGCAGGTAGACTATCTTGTGGACAGCACTGCAGCAGCACTCCTTGGGACACTTGATGCCGTAGCTCCCCTGAAGAAGAAGGTTATCAACCAGAAAAGAATAGTTCCCTGGTACAGCCCAGAGCTGCGTGCCTTAAAACAGAAGACCAGACAACTGGAAAGGAAGACACATTCCAGCCAGCACGAGGAAGTCCACCAAGCCTGGAAGGAGAGTTTATTAATATATAAAAAAGAACTCCGTAATGCCAGAAGCGCTTACTACTCGTCCCTGATAGAAAAGAATAAGAACAACCCCAGGTTCCTCTTCAGCACCGTGGGCAGGCTCACCAAGAACCATAGTGCTGTTGAGCCATGCATCCCCCCAACTCTCAGCAGAAACGACTTCCTTTCTTTCTTTACTGAAAAGATTGTGAATATGAGAACGAAGATTGCCAGTAATGGAGGACAGACTACAGTCCCCATAGAAGCACCTCCCAGACTTGGTGCATACTTGGACAGCTTCGCCCCCATTGACCTGTCAGAATTAACTTCTGCAGTCGGTTCCTCCAAGTCAGCCACTTGTCTGCTGGATCCCATCCCAACAAGCCTCCTTAAGGATGCCTTCCCTCTCGTCAACACTTCTATATTAAATCAAATTAATCTTTCCTTAGTCACAGGTTATGTGCCACAGGCCTTTAAGGTGGCTGTCATCAACCCTTTACTTAAAAAACCTTCTCTTGACCCAGATGTGTTAGCCAACTATAGACCGATATCCAACCTCCCCTACATCTCCAAGATCCTTGAGAAGGTTGTCCTGGAGCAGTTACATGAACATCTGCACAGCAACGAGCTCTTTGAAGCCTTCCAGTCTGGATTCAGGGAACACCATAGCACTGAAACAGCACTGGTCAGAGTCTCTAATGATCTTCTTATAGCTTCAGACAGAGGTCTTGTCTCTGTGCTTGTCCTTTTGGACCTCAGTGCTGCATTTGACACCATCGACCACAGCATCCTGCTACAGAGACTAGACCATGACATTGGGATTAAAGGAACTGCCCTAAAATGGTTTAAGTCCTACTTATCTGACAGGTTTCAGTTTGTTAATGTTAATAATGACCATTCGGAGTATAGCAGAGTTACATATGGTGTACCACAGGGTTCAGTTTTAGGACCGATTCTCTTCACTCTTTACATGCTCCCATTAGGTGACATAATCCGGAAGCACTCGATCAACTTCCACTGTTATGCAGATGACACACAACTTTACTTGTCGATGGAGCCAGACGACACAAGCCAGTTTACTCATCTGCAAGACTGCCTGAAAGACATTAAATCCTGGATGTCTTCTAACTTCTTAATGCTCAATTCAGATAAAACTGAGGTAATCATGTTTGGACCTAAACACCACAGGGACACACTCTTGAATCGGATCTCTACTCTAGATGGCATCACCCTAACTTCGAGTACAACTGCAAGGAACCTTGGGGTCATTTTTGACCAGGACCTTTCCTTCAGCTCCCACATAAAGCATGTGACTAGGACCGCCTTCTTCCATCTGCGAAGTATCGCTAAGATTAGGAATATCCTTTCCCAGAGTGATGCTGAAAAACTGGTGCATGCATTTATCACTTCTCGGCTGGACTACTGCAACTCTCTCTTGTCAGGATGTCCTAAATACTCTCTAAAGAGTCTCCAGCTGGTCCAGAACGCTGCAGCGAGGGTTTTGACGGGAGTTAAGAAGAGAGAACACATCTCTCCCACTTTAGCTTCTCTCCACTGGCTTCCTGTAGGATCTAGAATCGACTTCAAAGTCCTTCTGCTAACTTATAAGGCTCTCAATGATAAAGCTCCATCCTATTTGAAAGAGCTCATTAGTCCCTACTGTCCGACCAGAGCACTCCGCTCCCAGAATGCAGGTCTTTTAGTGACTCCCAGTATCAATACAAACAGACTGGGAGGTAGAGCTTTTAGTTACCGGGCTCCTTTACTGTGGAACCAGCTCTCTCCATGGGTCAGAGAGGCAGACACTTTAACTACGTTTAAGTCCAGGCTTAAGACCTTCCTCTATGACAGAGCCTTCAGTTAGGACTGGTTCAGGTAGCTCTGAACCATTGATAGCTATGCTGCTATAGGCTTAGACTGCTGGGGGACACATCAGGTTACATGGAGCCCTTCCCTCCTCTCCTCTCCTCTCCCCCTCTCTCCTCCTCTCCTCCCTGCACATTTTTGGAACTGTCATTACCATTACTTGTTGCACTTTGTAGTTTGGCCTTGGTGTCTCGCAGTCTCTCTGTGTTTCCACAGATCCACCAGAGCCCCAACCGCCGCCTGCATCGCCCCCCCCCCCCTCTTATTCCCTACTGTTACACCGGCCTGCGCTCCCCTTCCATGAACAAGTCTGCCATCCAGTCCCCCATCAAGCTGGCTTGCTCTCCCTGCCTCCCCTACCAGAAGCTTCCTTCTTCAGCTGTTATTAACATTTCCGTGTTTCCCACATTTTGTATTGGAAACTGTTTTCTTGTCTGTAACAACATCTACTGCACGTCTGTCCGTCCTGGGTGAGGGATCCCTCCTCTGTTGCTCACCCTGAGGTTTCTCAGATTTTTCCCTGTTAAAAGGGTTTTCTATGGAGTTTTTCCTCAGTCGATGTGAGGGTCTAAGGGCAGAGGATGTTGTTATGATGCCATGTGAAGCCCTTTGAGACAAACTGTTTGTGAAAACGGGCTATACAAATAAAATTGCCTTGCCTTGCCTTGCCTTGCCCAGGACCAGTTATGAATCTTTAGACCTGCAATGTTTCACCATGAAAATGAGGAATGATCTCCTTCATTTACTCCCTCAAAAATGGAATTCCTTCAGGTCACAGGTACTCTGACTTGAAAGAACTGTAAATGCTGAAATTCTAAAATGATCCCATTTATTAACCAGCAAAGTAAAGGAATCCAGTCATGTCAGTGATCTCCTGTCAAGTCACAAATATTCTTAGTTGACAGAACTGTAAATACAAATATTTGGAAATGATCTCATTTATTGACTAGCAAAGATGAGGAATCCAGTCATGTCAGTGATCTCCTGTCAAGTCACTTATATTCTTAGTTGACAGAACTGTAAATACAAACATTCGGAAATGATCTCATTTATTGACTAGCAAAGAAATCCAGTCATGTCAGTGATCTCCTGTCAAGTCACAGAAATTCCAAGTTGACAGAACTGTAAATGCAAACATTCCGAAATGATCTCATTTATTGACCAGCAAAGAAATGCAGTCATGTCAGTGATCTCCTGTCAAGTCACAGAAATTCCGAGTTGACAGAACATTAAATGCTAAATTCTGAAAATGATCTCACTTATTGACTAGCAAAGATAAGGAATCCAGTCATGTCAGTGATCTCCTGTCAAGTCAATGTTATTCTGAGTTGACGGAACTGTAAATGGAAACATTCCGAAATGATCTCATTTATTGACCAGCAAAGGAATCCAGTCATGTCAGTGATCTCCTGTCAAGTCAATGAAATTTCGATTTGACCTAACATTAAATGCTAACATTGTGAAAATGATCTCACTTATTGACTAGCAAAGGAATCCAGTCATGTCAGTGATCTCTTGTCAAGTCACAGAAAGTCCGAGTTGACAGAACATTAAATGATAAATTCTGAAAATGATCTAACTTATTGACTAGCAAAGATAAGGAATCCAGTCATGTCAGTGATCTCCTGTCAAGTCACAGAAATTCCGAGTTGATAGAACATTAAATGCTACATTAACCCTTTCACCCTCAGCTCCTATCATTGAACTTCTTCCAGCGTCAAATATTTTCAGAGACATCGCACAATGAAATAACCTGTCTTGGGTAAACTATGACTCTCACTCTTTTAATAATCACTGAGAGGCTATGGGAATAAGTATGGTTCTGATAAACCAATGAAATGTTACCCATTTACTGAAAGAATTCAATTTACCTGTGCAGTTGTTCAGCAAAATAGTAGAAATATACCCAGAAACAGAGTCTCTGAATTTCAAGAGTGTGTTCAATGAAATTTCAGGTATTTAACATTTCAGAACATAAAACACTGTACCAATAATAATAAAGCCTCAAAAGAAAGAAGAGAGAAGGTATTTGTAGTCTTTCATCTTTATTCATCTGTAGGAACCTCACTCGGCAGCCCTGGTACAGGCACCCCCGCGGCACATCATGGACGAGTAGCAGGAGAGCCCCCACTCTGCACACAGCAGACCACACTCACTGGCCTGCAACGCATCCGCTGAACCTCCTTCCTACCGCAGTCCCCCTCTCGTCCAGCAGGTGAAGGACAATCAGGCCAGCGCCTCCCCTCTAACGACGGCAGGGTTGCTAGGCTAGTTAGCTGAGCAGGCGAGCGGGGCTACTTAGCTTGCCTCCAAGTTGTAAAAACAAAAAACAAACAAGTTTTCAAACTCACACTCACTGAAGTAAAGACTCACTGGTTCTCCCGTTAAAGCTCGCTGGCTCAGCACTGTCTTTAGTTCCACATAAAGGAATAAAAAACATTTTCTTTTTTACTGAAATTACCATTGGAAGGACCGCTCTGCCTCGTGACATGAAGCGTGTCCATCCACTTGTGCCTGACAGTCCTCTTTTCCGCACTACGCTGAAAAAACAAATCAGGTCAAAAGGAAGTCAATTCCCTCGCAGGTTATGAACACTTTAAACCCAGTGTAATTATTATCGTACTTCTGGGGGCGACAACAAGCCTTAAAATGTATTAGAAAGTATGCATAATGAAAGGAAAAATAATAACTTTTAACATTTAACATCTTAATGGACAGACGTTTGAATAACACAAATTAACATCACCCCTGTACCAGTTATGAATCTTTAGACCTGCAATGTTTCACCATGAAAATGAGGAATGATCTCCTTCATTTACTCCCTCAAAAATGGAATTCCTTCAGGTCACAGGTACTCTGACTTGAAAGAACTGTAAATGCTGAAATTCTAAAATGATCCCATTTATTAACCAGCAAAATAAAAGAATCCAGTCATGTCAGTGATCTCCTATCAAGTCAATGATATTCTAAGTTGACAGAACTGTAAATGCAAACATTCGGAAATGATCTCATTTATTGACTGGCAAAAAATCCAGTCATGTCAGTGATCTCCTGTCAAGTCAAAGAAATTCCGAGTTGAAAGAACATTAAATGCTTATGAGAATAATGTATATATTTTGAAAATGATCTCACTTATTGACTAGCAAATTAAGGAATCCAGTCATGTCAGTGATCTCCGTTCAAGTCACAGAATTTTCGAGTTGACAGAATATTAAATGCTAAATTCTGAAAATGATCTCACTTATTGACTAGCAAAGATAAGGAATCCAGTCATGTCAGTGATCTCCTGTCAAGTCAATGATATTCCAAGTTGACAGAACTGTAAATGCAAACATTCCGAAATGATCTCATTTATTGATAAGCAAAGAAATCCAGTCATGTCAGTGATCTCCTGTCAAGTCACAGAAATTCCGAGATGACCAAACATTAAATGCTAACATTTTGAAAATGATCTCACTTATTGACTAGCAAAGATAGGGAATCCATTCATGTCAGTGATCTCCTGTCAAGTCACTGATATTCTGAGTTGACAGAACTGTAAATGGAAACATTCTGAAATGATCTCACTTATTGACTAGCAAAGGAATCCAGTCATGTCAGTGATCTCCTGTCAAGTCACAGAAATTCCAAGTTGAAAGAACATTAAATGCTTATAAGCTTAATGTATACATAGTGAAAATGATCTCACTTATTGACTAGCAAAGGAATCCAGTCATGTCAGTGATCTCCTGTCAAGTCACAGAAATTCCAAGTTTACAGAACATTAAATGCTAAGTTCTGAAAATGATCTCACTTATTGACTAGCAAAGATAAGGAATCCAGTCATGTCAGTGATCTCCTGTCAAGTCACAGAAAGTCCGAGTTGACAGAACATTAAATGATAAATTCTGAAAATGATCTCACTTATTGACTAGCAAATATAAGGAATCCAGTCATGTCAGTGATCTCCTGTCTAGTCACAGAAATTCCGAGTTGATAGAACATTAAATGCTACATTAACCCATTCACCCTCAGCTCCTATCATTGAACTTCTTCCAGCGTCAAATATTTTCAGAGACATCGCACAATGAAATAACCTGTCTTGGGTAAACTATGACTCTCACTCTTTTAATAATCACTCAGAGGCTATGGGAATAAGTATGGTTTTGATAAACCAATGAAATGTTAACCATTTACTGAAGAATTCAATTTACCTGTGCAGTTGTTCAGCAAAATAGTAGAAATATACCCAGAAACACAGTCTCTGAATTTCAAGAGTGTGTTCAATGAAATTTCAGGTATTTCACATTTCAGAACATAAAACACTGTACCAATCACAATAAAGCCTCAAAAGAAAGAAGAGAACAAGGTATTTGTAGTCTTTCATCTTTATTCATCTGTAGGAACCTCACTCGGCAGCCCTGGTACAGGCACCCCCGCGGCACATCATGGACGAGTAGCAGGAGAGCCCCCACTCTGCACACAGCAGACCACACTCACTGGCCTGCAAGGCATCCGCTGAACCTCCTTCCTACCGCAGTCCCCCTCTCGTCCAGCAGGTGAAGGACAATCAGGCCAGCGCCTCCCCTCTAACGACGGCAGGGTTGCTAGGCTAGTTAGCTGAGCAGGCGAGCGAGGCTACTTAGCTTGCCTCCAAGTTGTAAAAACAAAACACAAACAAGTTTTCAAACTCACACTCACAGAAGTAAAGACTCCCTGGTTGTCCCGTTAAAGTTCGCTGGCTCAGCACTGTCTTTAGTTCCACATAAAAGAATAAAAAACATTTTTACTGAAATTACCATTCGAAGGACCACTCTGTCTCGCGACATGAAGCGTGTCCATCCACTTGTGCCTGACAGTCCTCTTTTCCGCACTACGCTGAAAAAACAAATCAGGTCAAAAGGAAGTCGATTCCCTCGCAGGTTATGACCACTTGAAAGTCAGTGTAATTATTATCGTACTTCTGGGGGCGACAAAAAGCCTTCAAATGTATTAGAAAGTATGCATAATGAAAGGAAAAATAATGTTTAACATTGAATGTAGCAACCCTTGGATCCCCAAAGAGAGTCTCGACTGATGCCTAAGGCGTCTTATTTTAGTTAGAGCAGCGTCGTCACGTTCACCAGAGCACCGTGAAAACTGTGTCATAGTATACAAAACATAACACAAACAACACCATACAGTCTTCACAGCACAATCTTCATAATTTTGTCCATAATATTAAAACATCAACCAAGCATTCATTCAAACAAAGTTTTCCATGCACACTGATCCAAACTCACAATGTTACAATGATTCAAAATAAACGAACATACCTCACTGCGCTCACCAAGGATGCTTAAATATTTTTAATCTTTTCTTCTGTTCAAACAGGCGTCAATGTTCTTTTCCGTGCAAATGAAGAAGAAGTTAAGCTGGAGCCTGGAGATCAAACCTTTGTAGCCCAAGCTCAAACAAAACAGCCTCCTCATTACCAACACCTGTTGGGTGACCTTTACATGTCTCTCCCTCTTGTGGAGCTACGGTGTCACTCAGAGGACAAAATTCAATCCCCCAAATCCATACAACATTACTACACATACAGTAGTCACTCACAACTTCACATACCAACTATTTTAAAAACACACACACAAAAATAGAAGCATTAATTAATAACTTTGAGAGTTTATATGTGTTAATAAAACGGAATGTAAACAATACACATTTAGAAAATTTTACTGAGACAAAACAAACACATACAAGGACTAGTGTGGTCCTTTACACTCCCACCAATCATGTCATGTTGCCACAAACCATACATGATTCACCATAATTCCTCTAAGGACCAGTCACCACCTCCAAAGTTTTCAAATAAGCATAAAATACATGCATGTTCAAGTAATGAGTTGTGGATGTCAGCTGTTTATGTAATGTATGTGTGTATGCGTGTGTGTACTCCTCTGTAACTATTCAGTTTCAAGAAGCAGAACCAGCTTTTGTATTGGTCTTTCTATGATCGAGGGTTTGGATGGGGAATTAGTTTTGAGTGATCTCGGGGTCCCCACTTGCACTTTGACTCTTCGCACCAAGCCATCACTATCCACTGTTGTTTCCACCACTCGTGCCAACTGCCACTGGTTCCTCGGGAGGATTTCTTCTTTGATGATGACCACATCATTCACTTGGAGATTGCGTCGGGAGACATGCCACTTTTGCCGTGTGGAGATGTTGGACAGGTACTCTCTTTTCCATCGGCTCCAGAACTGCTCAATCAAATACTGAACTCATCGCCATCTTTTGGTGCCATATACATCCTCTTTAACAAACTTGCCAGGAGGTGGAAGAGCCAACTTTGATTTCATTAGAATGAGATGGTTGGGTGTTAAAGGCTCAAGAGTGTTGGGGTCATTTATTCCATCTGTGCTCAGAGGGCGGCTGTTGACAATAGCCATAGCCTCATAAAACAGTGTTCTCAGAGAGGCATCATCATGTCTACCTGCACTTTGTGTCAATGTGGCGTTCAAGACATTTCGTATGGTGCGTATTTGGTGCTCCCAAACACCGCCAGCATGACTTGCTGAGGGGGCATTGAACACAAACTCACACTGCTTCTCAGCCAGGAAATTTTCCAGGGCCTGGTGATCACACTGTTTGAGTGCTTCTTTTAATTCACTCTTGGCACCTACAAAATTTCTGCCCTGGTCACAGTGGAGTTGGCGTACAGCTCCTCTTAGACTGATGAAACACCTAAGTGCATTGATAAAGGAATCGGTGGACAGGTCTTCCAACATCTCAACATGTACAGCTCGAGAATAAAGACAGGTGAGTATCAAGCCATACCTCTTGTGCTCCTTGCGGTTTCTCTTAATGATAAATGGGCCAAAACAATCCATACCGCAGTTTGTGAATGGAGCAGATTCCTCAACGCGTTCTTTGGGCAGCTCAGCCATCCGCTGTTGTTCAACTGGACGCCTCAGTTTCCGGCACTGCACACACTTATAAATGAACTTGGAGACCAATGTACTGCAGCCAATGATCCAGAATTCATTTGCTCTGAGCTCCATTTGTGTTTGACTCCTGCCCTGATGGCATACTTGAGAGTGATAGCGTGACAGAATGAGTTGTGTAATGTGACCCTTATTGGGCAGGATGATGGCATGACGAAGCTCCTCACTGAGAGATGCATGTTTCAATCTTCCGCCAACGCGGAGTATGCCCTCACTCAAGACTGGATCAAGACGGAAGAGAGAACTGGAATTTGGAAGGCTGTGCCCCATTTCAAGTGTTTTGATCTCTTTGCTGAATGATTGCTTTTGGACAAGGCTTATCAATATTTTGGCTGCATTTTCACGTTCTTCAACAGTCACAACATCTGTGAGACACTTTTGTCTAGAGGTAAGTTTTTTAATTCTTGCCACTACCTTGAGGAGTGTTGTCCAGGATGAGACTCTAGACAGACGCTCAAGCATGTCTGTGCACCTGCTTGTGCTGGATGTAAACACTTGGACAGCCTTCACCTCTGGGTCACCGATCAAGAGGTTGGATGCACAGGGTTCAAGTTGCAACTCTTCTTTCCACAGGAACTCAGGTCCAAACAGCCAGTTAGAGGATTGAATCTGAGATGCCCTAAGCCCCCTAGAGGTATGATCGGCTGGGTTCTCTGCAGTGTCAACATAATGCCATTGGCTTGGGTTAGTATTCTCTCTTATTGACTGGACACGATTTGCAACAAACACATGGAACCTACGTGCCTCATTGTTGATGTATGCTAGAGCAACTTTAGAATCTGTCCAGAAGAATTCATCATTAATTTTCATGTTCAGTTCTGATTTTAGCAAGACGCTCAGTCTGGCTGCAAGCACAGCAGCTGAAAGTTCCAAGCTAGGGATACTGGTGACCTTTGAGGGGGCAATCCTAGCCTTGGCCATGATGAGGCTACAGTGGACCTTGTTGTGGTCATTTTTGTATCGAATGTAAGAACATGCACCATATCCTACACTGCTAGCGTCTGAAAAGTGGTGCATTTCGACACTCACCATGTTGCCAAAGTATGGTGGATAGTAACATCTGGAGACTGAGACTTCTCTCAGCCCTTCAAGGCCGGTTTTCCATTCCTCCCACCGTGGACGCAAGTCATCAGGAAGTGGATCATCCCACTGGACATGTCTGCGACAGAGCTCCTGGAGAATGCACTTGCCACTCAGAACAAATGGGGCCACAAACCCCAGTGGGTCATACAAGGAGGCCACTACTGACAGAATGCCACGGCAGGTGTCAGGCTTGTCTTTCATATTGACATTGAAACTGAAGTGGTCACTTTTGACTGACCACTGAAGGCCCAGAGCATGTTCCACAGAGGCAGAGTCTTGGTTGAGGTCCAGGCATTCAACACCTGTGGCCCTCTCGGATGGATCTACACAGCTTAGAACCTCTCTCTCATTTGAGTTGAATTTGTGGAGCCTTAAGCCCCCTTTTTTGCACAACTGCTGGGCTTCAACGATCAATTTAGAGGCTTCTTTGACTGAGGGAACACTCAAAAGCCCATCGTCAACATAAAAACTTTTTGCGACAAAGGCAGCTGCAGAGGGATAGTCAGACTCATACTGCTGTGCTAAGAACTTCAAGCCAAAGTTGGCGCAACCTGGGGAAGATGCGGCGCCAAAAAGGTGGACAGCCATTTGGTATTCTTTGGGCTCATTTTCAAGGTCTCCATGCTCCCACCATAGAAACCTCAAATAGCTGCGGTTCTCAGGTGTGACAAAGAATTGGTGGAACATTCTTTCAATATCACAAATGATGGCTACTGCTTCCTTTCTGAAACGGCAGAGAACTCCCACCAGAGAGTTAATGAGGTCAGGGCCAGTCAGTAAGGTGTCATTGAGGGAGGTGCCATGAAATTTAGCTGAGCAATCGAAGACCACCCTTAGCTTGCCAGGTTTCTTAGGGTGGTATATGCCATGGTGAGGTATATACCAACAGATGTCTCCAACGGCTGTCTCTGGAACTGGCTCTGCATCACCATTGCTGATCACCATCCTCCATTAAGGTTTTGTAATGATCATGGAACTGTGGATTGGCTTTTAACTTTCTTTTCAAATGCTGAAGGCGAATTGTGGCCAGTTTTTTTATTATTTGGCAGTAGGGGAGGCCTTTGGCCCTTGAACGGAAGAGGCATTTCTAAATGGCCATCTGGTCTCTGTCGGATGGTGTCACCGAGGAGCTCAATAAAGCGCACATCATCTTGGGAGACAAGTTTGCACTCTGAATTTTTCTCACTGAAGTCTGACTCTAGAACTCTCAGGATGTCTGCAGCGGTTGTCATGGTAATCTCCCTCACTGCAACTCTGTGCACGAACCTCTGGCTTCCTTGTCTGTCCAGATGTGGACTTGCTGCACCTATAATGCTCCATCCTAGCTCAGTCTTTTGTGCGAATGGCTCATTTTCCTTTCCAGTGATGACCTCTAGAGGTGCCAAAGCTGAAGGACAGTCATAGCCTATTAGGAGGCCCACATCACAGTCTTGAAGTGATGGCAACTCATGTGCCAGATGTTTAAGATGAGACCATTGTAAAGCTGTAGATTTAGTTGGTACGCAGGATTTGTCAACTGGAATGAAGTCACGTGTATATGCTTGCCGTAACAGAATGTGACTGTCATTATGGAAGCTTCTAACTTGCAGACCAACTACACTTTGACTGGATATAACTGTATCTACAGCAGTCATAGTACTGAGCTTCAGCTGTAGTGGTTGAGTGACTACATTCAGCTCTCTTGCAAGATCTTCCAGGACCAAGGTTGAATCACTGTGTATCAAGAAGAGCATATGTGAGAATTTCCTTTTCAGATTCATTCACAGATGACAGATAAACAGGAACAATGCTTTAAGTGGCAGATGCCTCTCTAATGACAGTATGGGAGTTGACTTTATGCATTTCATGTGTCACTTGTCCTTCTGTAGAAGTGGAACCTTTTGTGGTGGCCTCTCCAGGTTTTTCCCCTCCGTCGTGCAAACATGTCGGATGGCGGCGGCCACACACTCCACAGATATGCTTTGTTCTACAGTCTTTTGTGATATGGCCCTTACGTAAACATCCAAAGCAAAGCTGATTTTGATGTATGAATGTCTTTTTATCTGCCATAGGCTTGGCAGCGAAGACTGGACATTTGGCTATGCCATGTGATTCTTCTTTGCAGATGAGACAAAGTAACCTGGGCCTGGGCTGTGACACACTTTCTTTTGACTGTGCACTTGTGCTAAAAGCCTTTGCTCTTTTAGATGGCTTATCATCTGGGGTTCTAGAATTCAGAAAGAAGGGAGATGCTATGGGGTTACAGGCTATGCGGGCCTCTTTAACACAAACTCTGAAGTGTTTGAAAGCTGGGTATTCGCCAGATTTGGCAAGTTCTTCTACAGCAATCCTACTCCATTTCTGTACAATCCAATCTGGCAATTTTTTCAAGAGCTTATGATTTTCCTCACAGTCATTCAGTATGGCCAGTCCTTTAACATGAGCATAGCTTCTGCGCAGCCTTTTAAGAAATCTGCAAACTCTCTTAATGCAGAAGAATCACTTGAATTAATCTTGGGCCATTTCATAAATTTGTCTCTGAACGCTTTCTGTACAACAAATGGATTACCATAGCGGTCCTCTAAAACTGCCCAGGCACCCTCATATGCATCGTCAGAGCTCCGGTACAAGAATCCCTCCACGGCTTTGCGTGCCTCTCCTGTAAGGTAGCTTTTCAGGTAAAGCATCTTTTCACTGGAAGGGATAGGTTTCCTACCAATTAGGGTTAGGAAAGACATTTTAAAGTCAACAGATTTCAGAGGATCACCAGAGAAGACAGCTGGTTCAGGAACAGGAAGGCGATTTAAGCTCAGTGAACTTGCAATTGCTTCAGCCAATGCGGCTGTTTCACTCTGAGAATGTGTCTGTGATTGAATCACTGTGGCTCCTGCACTCACGGGCCTATTCGAACTCATAATTGGTGGGGTTTTAACAGGGACTAATTCATGGCGCTCCCTCACCTCATTTTCCACTCCACCTTCAAATTTCTCATAAGTTCGAGCCCGAGCATCAGTTTCAGCTTTGATTTCTCCTCTAGTTTCAACTCAACTTCAGTTTGCTTTTGCCTCATTTCTGCCATCACCTGTGACTCATGAAGTTTCCATTCACTTTCCAGTTTAGTCAGTTTACTCTGTTGAGCTTGTATCTCCTCCATAGACTTTGCTTGCTCTTGTTTGGCTGCAAGCTCTGCTTCTGCATCTGCTCGCTTACTGGAAGCCCTAGAGTATGCAATAGAAGCTTCATCCAATCCTTCAAGCCTATCTGAGATGACACTTTCAGTGTTTGTTCCACCAAAGATAGATTTGTATTCATCTCTGTTTAAAATCATTCTCACTCTTTGCTTTTCAGCCTCTGATTTAAAGGTGTCTTGGGTAACGCCCACTTCCATTCGTTTACTCACTATATCACATTTCTGTTGTCAGTGTATTACAGGCATCCATTTTCCACATAACATCAAGAGTGTTAGTTGAGTTGCGTTGTAGTGGCTCATACTTTTGATGTACAAGGTCATATCCACTTTGAATGTACTGATTTATTTTATCAAGATCCTCCTTTGAACAGAATTGCTTTAGACGTTGCCTACATTCTTTTGCTATCCCCTTCCAAGAGTCATAGGATTTTAAGAATGCCTTTATATGCCTTTTCGCTTGTTCTTGGTGCATCTGTTGGCCTCCTTCAGTGAGTTTCCTTTCACGAGTACCAGAGACAACCTTTTGTGCGCCAAATGATTTTTCTTCTGTTGCTGGAGGTTCTTCAGAGACGTCTTTCTCACCCGAGGATTTACCTTTTTCTTGTGTCACTGACATTTTTAATTTAGGATTTTATGTGATTGCTATTATCTTTAAGTGATAAACTGAAATGGAGTTGTCTTAATGAGTGTTGTGTTGCACCACACATTAAACAAAAGAGAGTGAGAAATGGGCCCATTACAAATCATTAGGCTATTTAAACTGCATTCACTAACATGGGCCTGAGCTTGCTTGCTTTAACTCCAAAAAAAGGCTTCTCTTAACCATGTAATTTCAAACACTAAAGAATTTGCATATGAAATACAGCCATTAAACACACTTTACTTTTAGCATTTCAAGCATTTCATGAAACCAGGTCTTCTCAATCATTTAACTCAAACTTCATTCGCAACAAAAGTCACTATACCCATTACTTGGATCAGGTGAAGGACTACGCCGAGAAAGTTCAGTTCATCAGGAATTGTTCCTTCATTAGAGTTCTTTCACCGCATCTGAAGTCTCTGTTAAAGATGGTAACACACAGCAGGCTTTGTCTTCTGAAACGAAACCAGCAAGAACGACCCAGCAGATGACCCAGATGTAGCGTTGAGTTTTCACTGTAGCAACCCTTGGATCCCCAAAGAGAGTCTCGACTGATGCCTAAGGCGTCTTATTTTAGTTAGAGCAGCGTCGTCACGTTCACCAGAGCACCGTGAAAACTGTGTCATAGTATATAAAACATAAAACAAACAAGTCACCATACAGTCTTCACAGCACAATCTTCATAATTTTGTCCATAATATTAAAACATCAACCAAGCATTCATTCAAACAAAGTGTTCCATGCACACTGATCCAAACTCACAATGTTACAATGATTCAAAATAAACAAACATACCTCACTGCGCTCACCAAGGATGCTTCAATATTTTTAATCTTTTCTTCTGTTCAAACAGGCGTCAATGTTCTTTTCCGTGCAAATGAAGCAGAAGTTAAGCTGGAGCCTGGAGATCAAACCTTTGTAGCCCAAGCTCAAACAAAACAGCCTCCTCATTACCAACACCTGTTGGGTGACCTTTACATGTCTCTCCCTCTTGTGGAGCTACGGTGTCACTCAGAGGACAAAATTCAATCCCCCAAATCCATACAACATTCCTTCACATACAGTAGTCACTCACAACTTCACATACCAAATATTTTAAAACACACACACAAAAATAGAAGCATTAATTAATAACGTTGAGAGTTTATATGTGTTAATAAAACGGAATGTAAACAATACACATTTAGAAAATTTTACTGAGACAAAACAAACACATACAAGGACTAGTGTGGTCCTTTATATTTAACATCTTATTGGACAGACGTTTGAATAACACAAATTAACATCACCTCAGTACCAGTTATGAATCTTTAGACCTGCAATGTTTCACCATGAAAATGAGAAATGATCTCCTTCATTTACTCCCTCAAAAATGGAAATCCTTCAGGTCACAGGTACTCTGACTTGAAAGAAGTGTAAATGCTGAAATTCTAAAATGATCCCATTTATTAACCAGCAAAGTAAAAGAATCCAGTCATGTCAGTGATCTCCTGTCAAGTCAATGATATTCTAAGTTGACAGAACTGTAAATGCAAACATTAGGAAACGATCTCAATTATTGACTGGCAAAAAAATCCAGTCATGTCATTGATCTCCTGTCAAGTCACAGATATTCTTAGTTGACAGAACTGTAAATGGAAACATTCGAAAATGATCTCGTTTATTGACTAGCAAATTAAGGAATCCAGTCATGTGGTGATCTCCTGTCAAGTCACAGAAATTCCGAGTTGACAGAACATTAAATGCTAAATTCTGAAAATGATCTCACTTATTGACGAGCAAAGGAATCCAGTCATGTCAGTGATCTCCTGTCAAGTCACAGAAATTCCAAGTTGATAGAACATTAAATGCTAAATTCTTAAAATGATCTCACTTATTGACTAGCAAAGATAAGGAATCCAGTCATGTCAGTGATCTCCTGTCAAGTCACAGAATTTCTGAGTTGACAGAACATTAAAAGCTACCTTCTGAAAATGATCTCACTTATTGACTAGCAAAGGAATCCAGAATATAGAACATTAAATGCTACATTTACCCTTTCACCCTTAGCTCCTACTATCATTGAACTACTTCCAGCGTCAAATATTTTCAGAGACATCGCACAATGAAATAACCTGTCTTGGGTAAACTATGACTCTCACTCTTTTAATAATCACTGAGAGGCTATGGGAATAAGTATGGTTCTGATAAACCAATGAAATGTTACCCATTTACTGAAAGAATTCAATTGACCTGTGCAGTTGTTCAGCAAAATAGCAGAAATACCACCACAAACACAGTCTCTGAATTTCAAGAGTGTGTTCAATGAAATTTAAGGTATTTCACATTTCAGAACATAAAACACTATACGAATAATAATAAAGCCTCAAAAGAAAGGAGAGAACAAGGTATTTGTAGTCTTTCATCTTTATTCATCTGTAGGAACCTCACTCGGCAGCCCTGGTACAGGCACCCCCGTGGCACATCATGGACGAGTAGCAGGAGAGCCCCCACTCTGCACACAGCAGACCACACTCACTGGCCTGCAACGCATCCGCTGAACCTCCTTCCTACCGCAGTCCCCCTCTCGTCCAGCAGGTGAAGGACAATCAGGCCAGCGCCTCCTCTCTGACGACAGCAGGGTTGCTAAGCTAGTTAGCTGAGCAGGCGAGCGAGGCTACTTAGCTTGCCTCCAAGTTGTAAAAACAAAAAACAAACAAGTTTTCAAACTCACACTCACGGAAGTAAAGACTCCCTGGTTCTCACGTTAAAGTGCGCTGGCTCAGCACTGTCTTTAGTTCCACATAAAGGAATAAAAAACATTTTCTTTTTTACTGAAATTACCATTTGAAGGACCGCTCTGCCTCGCGACATGAAACGTGTCCGTCCACTTGTGCCTGACAGTCCTCTTTTCCGCACTACGCTGAAAAAACAAATCAGGTCAAAAGGAAGTCGATTCCCTCGCAGGTTATGACCACTTGAAAGCCAGTGTAATTATTATCGTACTTCTGGGGCGACAACAAGCCTTCAAATGTATTAAAAGTATGCATAATGAAAGGAAAAATAATAATGTTTAACATTTAACATCTTAATGGACAGACGGTTGAATAACACAAATTAACATCACCTCAGTACCAGTTATGCATCTTTAGACCTGCAATGTTTCACCATGAAAATGAGAAATGATCTCCTTCATTTACTCCCTCAAAAATGGAATTCCTTCAGGTCACAGGTTCTCTGACTTGACACAACTGTAAATGCTGAAATTCCAAAATGATCCCATTTATTTACCAGCAAAGTAAAGGAATCAAGTCATGTCAGTGATCTCCTGTCAAGTCACAGATATTCTTAGTTGACAGAACTGTAAATGGAAACATTCTGAAATGATCCCACTTATTGACGAGCAAATAAAAGGAATCCAGTCATGTCAGTGATCTCCTGTCAAGTCACAGATATTCTTAGTTGACAGAACTGTAAATACAAACATTGGGAAATATTATCATTTATTGACTAGCAAAGATAAGGAATCCAGTCATGTCAGTGATCTCCTGTCAAGTCAATGATATTCTGAGTTGACAGAACTGTAAATGGAAACATTCCGAAATGATCTCATTTATTGACCAGAAAAAAATCCAGTCATGTCAGTGATCTCCTGTCAAGTCACAGAAATTCCGAGTTGACAGAACTGTAAATGCTAAATTCTGAAAATGATCTCACTTATTGACTAGCAAAGATAAGGAATCCAGTCATGTCAGTGATCTCCTGTCGAGTCAATGATATTCTAAGTTGACAGAACTGTAAATGCAAACATTCCAAAATGATCTCATTTATTGACCAGCAAAGAAATCCAGTCATGTCAGTGGTCTCCTGTAATGTCACTTATATTCTGAGTTTACAGAACTGTAAATGGAAACATTCTGAAATGATCTCACTTATTGACGAGCAAAGATAAGGAATCCAGTCATGTCAGTGATCTCCTTTCAAGTCACAGAAATTCCGAGTTGACAGAACATTAAATGCTAAATTTGGAAAATGATCTCACTTATTGACTAGCAAAGATAAGGAATCCAGTCATGTCAGTGATCTCCTGTCAAGTCACAGATATTCTTAGTTGACAGAACTGTAAATACAAACATTGGGAAATATTCTCATTTATTGACTAGCAAAGATAAGGAATCCAGTCATGTCAGTGATCTCCTGTCGAGTCAATGATATTCTGAGTTGACAGAACTGTAAATGGAAACATTCCGAAATGATCTCACTTATTGACCAGAAAAAAATCCATTCATGTCATTGATCTCCTGTCAAGTCACAGAAATTCCGTGTTGACAGAACATTAAATGCTAAATTCTGAAAATGATCTCACTTATTGACGAGCAAAGGAATCCAGTCATGTCAGTGATCTCCTGTCAAGTCACAGAAATTCCGAGTTGACAGAACATTAAATGCTAAATTTTTTAAATGATCTCACTTATTGACTAGCAAAGATAAAGAATCCAGTCATGTCAGTGATCTCACTCTTTTAATAATCACTGAGAGGCTATGGGAATAAGTATGGTTATGATAAACCAATGAAATGTTACCCATTTCCTGAAAGAATTCAATTTACCTGTGCAGTTGTTCAGCAAAATAGCATAAAGACCACCACAAACACAGTCTCTGAATTTCAAGAGTGTGTTCAATGAAATTTCAGGTATTTCACATTTCAGAACATAAAACACTGTACCAACAATAATAAAGCCTCAAAAGAAAGAAGAGAACAAGGTATTTGTAGTCTTTCATCTTTATTCATCTGTAGGAACCTCACTCGGCAGCCCTGGGACAGGTACCCCCGCGGCACATCATGGACGAGTAGCAGGAGAGCCCCCACTCTGCACACAGCAGACCACACTCACTGGCCTGCAACGCATCCGCTGAACCTCCTTCCTACCGCAGTCCCCCTCTCGTCCAGCAGGTGAAGGACAATCAGTCCAACGCCTCCCGTCTGACGACGGCAGGGTTGCTAAGCTAGTTAGCTGAGCAGGCGAGCGAGGCTACTTAGCTTACCTCCAAGTTGTAAAAACAAAAAACAAACAAGTTTTCAAACTCACACTCACGTAAGGAAAGACTCCCTGGTTGTCACGTTAAAGTGCGCTGGCTCAGCACTGTCTTTAGCTCCACATAAAAGAAAAAAAAACATACTTATTTACTGAAATAACCATTTGAAGGACCGCTCTGCCTCGCGACATGAAGCGTGTCCATCCACTTGTGCCTGACAGTCCTCTTTTCCGCACGACCCTGAAAAAACAAATCAGGTCAAAAGGAAGTCCATTCCCTTGCAGGTTATGACCACTTGAAAGCCAGTGTAATTATTATCGTACTTCTGGGGGCGACAACAAGCCTTAAAATGTATTACAAAATATGCATAGTGAAAGGAAAAATAATAATGTTTAACATTTAACATCTTAATGGACAGACGTTTGAATAACACAAATAAACATCACCTCAGTAGCAGTTCTGCATCTTTAGACCTGCAATGTTTCACCATGAAAATGAGGAATGATCTCCTTCATTTACTCCCTCAAAAATGGAATTCCTTCAGGTCACAGGTACTCTGACATGAAACAACTGTAAATGCTGAAATTCTAAAATGATCCCATTTATTAACCAGCAAAGTAAAGGAATCCAGTCATGTAAGTGATCTCCTGTCAAGTCAATGATATTCTTAGTTGACAGAACTGTAAATGCAAACATTCGGAAATGATCTCATTTATTGACTAGCAAAAATATCCAGTCATGTCAGTGATCTCCTGTCAAGTAAAAGAAATTCCGAGTTGAAAGAACATTAAATGCTTATAAAAATAATGTATACATTTTGAAAATGATCTCACTTATTGACTAGCAAATTAAGGAATCCAGTCATGTCATTGATCTCCTGTCAAGTCACAGAAATTCAGAGTTGACAGAACATTAAATGCTATATTCTGAAAATGATCTCACTTAATTACTAGCAAAGATAAGGAATCCAGTCATGTCAGTGATCTCCTGTCAAGTCAATGATATTCTGAGTTGACAGAACTGTAAATGCAAACATTCCGAAATGATCTCATTTATTGACCAGAAAAGAAATCCAGTCATGTCAGTGATCTCCTGTAAAGTCACAGAAATTCCGAGTTGACCGTACATTAAATGGTAACATTGTGAAAATGATCTCACTTATTGACTAGCAAAGGGATCCAGTCATGTCAGTGATCTCCTGTCAAGTCACAGAAATTCAGAGTTGACAGAACATTAAATGCTACATTAACCCTTTCACCCTCAGCTCCTACTATCATTGAACTACTTCCAGCGTCAAATATTTTCAGAGACATCGCAAAATGAAATAACCTGTCTTGGGTAAACTATGACTCTCACTCTTTTAATAATCACTGAGAGGCTATGGGAATAAGTATGGTTCTGATAAACCAACGAAATGTTACCCATTTACTGAAAGAATTCAATTTACCTGTGCAGTTGTTCAGCAAAATAGCAGAAATACCACCACAAACACAGTCTCTGAATTTCAAGGGTGTGTTCAATGAAATTTCAGGTATTTCACATTTCAGAACATAAAACACTGTACCAATAATAATAAAGCCTCAATAGAAAGAAGAGAACAAGGTATTTGTAGTCTTTCATCTTTATTCATCTGTAGGAACCTCACTCAGCAGCCCTGGTAAAGGCACCCCCGCGGCACATCATGGACGAATAGCAGGAGAGCCCCCACTCTGCACACAGCAGACCACACTCACTGGCCTGCAAGGCATCCGCTGAACCTCCTTCCTACCGCAGTCCCCCTCTCGTCCAGCAGGTGAAGGACAATCAGGCCAGCACCTCCCCTCGAACGACGGCAGGGTTGCTAGGCTAGTTAGCTGAGCAGGCGAGCGAGGCTACTTAGCTTGCCTCCAAGTTGTAAAAACAAAAAACAAACAAGTTTTCAAACTCACACTCACGGAAGTAAAGACTCCCTGGTTATCACGTTAAAGTGCGCTGGCTCAGCACTGTCTTATCTCCACATAAAAGAAAAAAAAACATTTTCTTATTTACTGAAATTACCATTTGAAGGACCGCTCTGCCTCGTGAATTGAAGCGTGTCTATCCACTTGTGCCTGACAGTCCTCTTTTCCGCACTATGCAGAAAAAACAAATCAGATCAAAAGGAAGTCAATTCCCTTGCAGGTTATGACCACTTGAAAGCCAGTGTAATTATTATCGTACTTCTGGGGGCGACAACATGCCTTCAAATGTATCACAAAGTCTGCATAATGAAAGGAAAAATAATAATGTTTAACATTTAACATCTTAATGGACAGACGGTTGAATAACACAAATTAACATCACCTCAGTACCAGTTATGCATCTTTAGACCTGCAATGTTTCACCATGAAAATGAGAAATGATCTCCTTCATTTACTCCCTCAAAAATGGAATTCCTTCAGGTCACAGGTTCTCTGACTTGACACAACTGTAAATGCTGAAATTCTAAAATGATCCCATTTATTTACCAGCAAAGTAAAGGAATCAAGTCATGTCAGTGATCTCCTGTCAAGTCACAGATATTCTTAGTTGACAGAACTGTAAATGGAAACATTCTGAAATGATCCCACTTATTGACGAGCAAATAAAAGGAATCCAGTCATGTCAGTGATCTCCTGTCAAGTCACAGATATTCTTAGTTGACAGAACTGTAAATACAAACATTGGGAAATATTATCATTTATTGACTAGCAAAGATAAGGAATCCAGTCATGTCAGCGATCTCCTGTCAAGTCAATGATATTCTGAGTTGACAGAACTGTAAATGGAAACATTCCGAAATGATCTCATTTATTGACCAGAAAAAAATCCAGTCATGTCAGTGATCTCCTGTCAAGTCACAGAAATTCCGAGTTGACAGAACTGTAAATGCTAAATTCTGAAAATGATCTCACTTATTGACTAGCAAAGATAAGGAATCCAGTCATGTCAGTGATCTCCTGTCGAGTCAATGATATTCTAAGTTGACAGAACTGTAAATGCAAACATTCCAAAATGATCTCATTTATTGACCAGCAAAGAAATCCAGTCATGTCAGTGGTCTCCTGTAATGTCACTTATATTCTGAGTTTACAGAACTGTAAATGGAAACATTCTGAAATGATCTCACTTATTGACGAGCAAAGATAAGGAATCCAGTCATGTCAGTGATCTCCTTTCAAGTCACAGAAATTCCGAGTTGACAGAACATTAAATGCTAAATTTGGAAAATGATCTCACTTATTGACTAGCAAAGATAAGGAATCCAGTCATGTCAGTGATCTCCTGTCAAGTCACAGATATTCTTAGTTGACAGAACTGTAAATACAAACATTGGGAAATATTCTCATTTATTGACTAGCAAAGATAAGGAATCCAGTCATGTCAGTGATCTCCTGTCGAGTCAATGATATTCTGAGTTGACAGAAATGTAAATGGAAACATTCCGAAATGATCTCACTTATTGACCAGAAAAAAATCCATTCATGTCATTCATCTCCTGTCAAGTCACAGAAATTCCGTGTTGACAGAACATTAAATGCTAAATTCTGAAAATGATCTCACTTATTGACGAGCAAAGGAATCCATTCATGTCATTGATCTCCTGTCAAGTCACAGAAATTCCGTGTTGACAGAACATTAAATGCTAAATTCTGAAAATGATCTCACTTATTGACGAGCAAAGGAATCCAGTCATGTCAGTGATCTCCTGTCAAGTCACAGAAATTCCGAGTTGACAGAACATTAAATGCTAAATTTTTTAAATGATCTCACTTATTGACTAGCAAAGATAAAGAATCCAGTCATGTCAGTGATCTCACTCTTTTAATAATCACTGAGAGGCTATGGGAATAAGTATGGTTATGATAAACCAATGAAATGTTACCCATTTCCTGAAAGAATTCAATTTACCTGTGCAGTTGTTCAGCAAAATAGCATAAATACCACCACAAACACAGTCTCTGAATTTCAAGAGTGTGTTCAATGAAATTTCAGGTATTTCACATTTCAGAACATAAAACACTGTACCAACAATAATAAAGCCTCAAAAGAAAGAAGAGAACAAGGTATTTGTAGTCTTTCATCTTTATTCATCTGTAGGAACCTCACTCGGCAGCCCTGGTACAGGCACCCCCGCGGCACATCATGGACGAGTAGCAGGAGAGCCCCCACTCTGCACACAGCAGACCACACTCACTGGCCTGCAACGCATCCGCTGAACCTCCTTCCTACCGCAGTCCCCCTCTCGTCCAGCAGGTGAAGGACAATCAGTCCAACGCCTCCCGTCTGACGACGGCAGGGTTGCTAAGCTAGTTAGCTGAGCAGGCGAGCGAGGCTACTTAGCTTACCTCCAAGTTGTAAAAACAAAAAACAAACAAGTTTTCAAACTCACACTCACGTAAGGAAAGACTCCCTGGTTGTCACGTTAAAGTGCGCTGGCTCAGCACTGTCTTTAGCTCCACATAAAAGAAAAAAAAACATACTTATTTACTGAAATAACCATTGGAAGGACCGCTCTGCCTCGCGACATGAAGCGTGTCCATCCACTTGTGCCTGACAGTCCTCTTTTCCGCACGACCCTGAAAAAACAAATCAGGTCAAAAGGAAGTCCATTCCCTTGCAGGTTATGACCACTTGAAAGCCAGTGTAATTATTATCGTACTTCTGGGGGCGACAACAAGCCTTAAAATGTATTACAAAATATGCATAGTGAAAGGAAAAATAATAATGTTTAACATTTAACATCTTAATGGACAGACGTTTGAATAACACAAATAAACATCACCTCAGTAGCAGTTCTGCATCTTTAGACCTGCAATGTTTCACCATGAAAATGAGGAATGATCTCCTTCATTTACTCCCTCAAAAATGGAATTCCTTCAGGTCACAGGTACTCTGACATGAAACAACTGTAAATGCTGAAATTCTAAAATGATCCCATTTATTAACCAGCAAAGTAAAGGAATCCAGTCATGTAAGTGATCTCCTGTCAAGTCAATGATATTCTTAGTTGACAGAACTGTAAATGCAAACATTCGGAAATGATCTCATTTATTGACTAGCAAAAATATCCAGTCATGTCAGTGATCTCCTGTCAAGTAAAAGAAATTCCGAGTTGAAAGAACATTAAATGCTTATAAAAATAATGTATACATTTTGAAAATGATCTCACTTATTGACTAGCAAATTAAGGAATCCAGTCATGTCATTGATCTCCTGTCAAGTCACAAAAATTCAGAGTTGACAGAACATTAAATGCTATATTCTGAAAATGATCTCACTTAATTACTAGCAAAGATAAGGAATCCAGTCATGTCAGTGATCTCCTTTCAAGTCACAGAAATTCCGAGTTGACAGAACATTAAATGCTAAATTTGGAAAATGATCTCACTTATTGACTAGCAAAGATAAGGAATCCAGTCATGTCAGTGATCTCCTGTCAAGTCACAGATATTCTTAGTTGACAGAACTGTAAATACAAACATTGGGAAATATTCTCATTTATTGACTAGCAAAGATAAGGAATCCAGTCATGTCAGTGATCTCCTGTCGAGTCAATGATATTCTGAGTTGACAGAAATGTAAATGGAAACATTCCGAAATGATCTCACTTATTGACCAGAAAAAAATCCATTCATGTCATTCATCTCCTGTCAAGTCACAGAAATTCCGTGTTGACAGAACATTAAATGCTAAATTCTGAAAATGATCTCACTTATTGACGAGCAAAGGAATCCAGTCATGTCAGTGATCTCCTGTCAAGTCACAGAAATTCCGAGTTGACAGAACATTAAATGCTAAATTTTTTAAATGATCTCACTTATTGACGAGCAAAGATAAGGAATCCAGTCATGTCAGTGATCTCCTTTCAAGTCACAGAAATTCCGAGTTGACAGAACATTAAATGCTAAATTTGGAAAATGATCTCACTTATTGACTAGCAAAGATAAGGAATCCAGTCATGTCAGTGATCTCCTGTCAAGTCACAGATATTCTTAGTTGACAGAACTGTAAATACAAACATTGGGAAATATTCTCATTTATTGACTAGCAAAGATAAGGAATCCAGTCATGTCAGTGATCTCCTGTCGAGTCAATGATATTCTGAGTTGACAGAACTGTAAATGGAAACATTCCGAAATGATCTCACTTATTGACCAGAAAAAAATCCATTCATGTCATTGATCTCCTGTCAAGTCACAGAAATTCCGTGTTGACAGAACATTAAATGCTAAATTCTGAAAATGATCTCACTTATTGACGAGCAAAGGAATCCAGTCATGTCAGTGATCTCCTGTCAAGTCACAGAAATTCCGAGTTGACAGAACATTAAATGCTAAATTTTTTAAATGATCTCACTTATTGACTAGCAAAGATAAAGAATCCAGTCATGTCAGTGATCTCACTCTTTTAATAATCACTGAGAGGCTATGGGAATAAGTATGGTTATGATAAACCAATGAAATGTTACCCATTTCCTGAAAGAATTCAATTTACCTGTGCAGTTGTTCAGCAAAATAGCATAAATACCACCACAAACACAGTCTCTGAATTTCAAGAGTGTGTTCAATGAAATTTCAGGTATTTCACATTTCAGAACATAAAACACTGTACCAACAATAATAAAGCCTCAAAAGAAAGAAGAGAACAAGGTATTTGTAGTCTTTCATCTTTATTCATCTGTAGGAACCTCACTCGGCAGCCCTGGGACAGGCACCCCCGCGGCACATCATGGACGAGTAGCAGGAGAGCCCCCACTCTGCACACAGCAGACCACACTCACTGGCCTGCAACGCATCCGCTGAACCTCCTTCCTACCGCAGTCCCCCTCTCGTCCAGCAGGTGAAGGACAATCAGTCCAACGCCTCCCGTCTGACGACGGCAGGGTTGCTAAGCTAGTTAGCTGAGCAGGCGAGCGAGGCTACTTAGCTTACCTCCAAGTTGTAAAAACAAAAAACAAACAAGTTTTCAAACTCACACTCACGTAAGGAAAGACTCCCTGGTTGTCACGTTAAAGTGCGCTGGCTCAGCACTGTCTTTAGCTCCACATAAAAGAAAAAAAAACATACTTATTTACTGAAATAACCATTGGAAGGACCGCTCTGCCTCGCGACATGAAGCGTGTCCATCCACTTGTGCCTGACAGTCCTCTTTTCCGCACGACCCTGAAAAAACAAATCAGGTCAAAAGGAAGTCCATTCCCTTGCAGGTTATGACCACTTGAAAGCCAGTGTAATTATTATCGTACTTCTGGGGGCGACAACAAGCCTTAAAATGTATTACAAAATATGCATAGTGAAAGGAAAAATAATAATGTTTAACATTTAACATCTTAATGGACAGACGTTTGAATAACACAAATAAACATCACCTCAGTAGCAGTTCTGCATCTTTAGACCTGCAATGTTTCACCATGAAAATGAGGAATGATCTCCTTCATTTACTCCCTCAAAAATGGAATTCCTTCAGGTCACAGGTACTCTGACATGAAACAACTGTAAATGCTGAAATTCTAAAATGATCCCATTTATTAACCAGCAAAGTAAAGGAATCCAGTCATGTAAGTGATCTCCTGTCAAGTCAATGATATTCTTAGTTGACAGAACTGTAAATGCAAACATTCGGAAATGATCTCATTTATTGACTAGCAAAAATATCCAGTCATGTCAGTGATCTCCTGTCAAGTAAAAGAAATTCCGAGTTGAAAGAACATTAAATGCTTATAAAAATAATGTATACATTTTGAAAATGATCTCACTTATTGACTAGCAAATTAAGGAATCCAGTCATGTCATTGATCTCCTGTCAAGTCACAAAAATTCAGAGTTGGCAGAACATTAAATGCTATATTCTGAAAATGATCTCACTTAATTACTAGCAAAGATAAGGAATCCAGTCATGTCAGTGATCTCCTGTCAAGTCAATGATATTCTGAGTTGACAGAACTGTAAATGCAAACATTCCGAAATGATCTCATTTATTGACCAGAAAAGAAATCCAGTCATGTCAGTGATCTCCTGTAAAGTCACAGAAATTCCGAGTTGACCGTACATTAAATGGTAACATTGTGAAAATGATCTCACTTATTGACTAGCAAAGGGATCCAGTCATGTCAGTGATCTCCTGTCAAGTCACAGAAATTCAGAGTTGACAGAACATTAAATGCTACATTAACCCTTTCACCCTCAGCTCCTACTATCATTGAACTACTTCCAGCGTCAAATATTTTCAGAGACATCGCAAAATGAAATAACCTGTCTTGGGTAAACTATGACTCTCACTCTTTTAATAATCACTGAGAGGCTATGGGAATAAGTATGGTTCTGATAAACCAACGAAATGTTACCCATTTACTGAAAGAATTCAATTTACCTGTGCAGTTGTTCAGCAAAATAGCAGAAATACCACCACAAACACAGTCTCTGAATTTCAAGGGTGTGTTCAATGAAATTTCAGGTATTTCACATTTCAGAACATAAAACACTGTACCAATAATAATAAAGCCTCAATAGAAAGAAGAGAACAAGGTATTTGTAGTCTTTCATCTTTATTCATCTGTAGGAACCTCACTCAGCAGCCCTGGTACAGGCACCCCCGCGGCACATCATGGACGAATAGCAGGAGAGCCCCCATTCTGCACACAGCAGACCACACTCACTGGCCTGCAACGCATCCGCTGAACCTCCTTCCTACCGCAGTCCCCCTCTCGTCCAGCAGGTGAAGGACAATCAGGCCAGCACCTCCCCTCGAACGACGGCAGGGTTGCTAGGCTAGTTAGCTGAGCAGGCGAGCGAGGCTACTTAGCTTGCCTCCAAGTTGTAAAAACAAAAAACAAACAAGTTTTCAAACTCACACTCACGGAAGTAAAGACTCCCTGGTTATCACGTTAAAGTGCGCTGGCTCAGCACTGTCTTATCTCCACATAAAAGAAAAAAAAACATTTTCTTATTTACTGAAATTACCATTTGAAGGACCGCTCTGCCTCGTGAATTGAAGCGTGTCTATCCACTTGTGCCTGACAGTCCTCTTTTCCGCACTACGCAGAAAAAACAAATCAGGTCAAAAGGAAGTCAATTCCCTTGCAGGTTATGACCACTTGAAAGCCAGTGTAATTATTATCGTACTTCTGGGGGCGACAACATGCCTTCAAATGTATCACAAAGTCTGCATAATGAAAGGAAAAATAATAATGTTTAACATTTAACATCTTAATGGACAGACGGTTGAATAACACAAATTAACATCACCTCAGTACCAGTTATGCATCTTTAGACCTGCAATGTTTCACCATGAAAATGAGAAATGATCTCCTTCATTTACTCCCTCAAAAATGGAATTCCTTCAGGTCACAGGTTCTCTGACTTGACACAACTGTAAATGCTGAAATTCTAAAATGATCCCATTTATTTACCAGCAAAGTAAAGGAATCAAGTCATGTCAGTGATCTCCTGTCAAGTCACAGATATTCTTAGTTGACAGAACTGTAAATGGAAACATTCTGAAATGATCCCACTTATTGACGAGCAAATAAAAGGAATCCAGTCATGTCAGTGATCTCCTGTCAAGTCACAGATATTCTTAGTTGACAGAACTGTAAATACAAACATTGGGAAATATTATCATTTATTGACTAGCAAAGATAAGGAATCCAGTCATGTCAGCGATCTCCTGTCAAGTCAATGATATTCTGAGTTGACAGAACTGTAAATGGAAACATTCCGAAATGATCTCATTTATTGACCAGAAAAAAATCCAGTCATGTCAGTGATCTCCTGTCAAGTCACAGAAATTCCGAGTTGACAGAACTGTAAATGCTAAATTCTGAAAATGATCTCACTTATTGACGAGCAAAGATAAGGAATCCAGTCATGTCAGTGATCTCCTGTCGAGTCAATGATATTCTAAGTTGACAGAACTGTAAATGCAAACATTCCAAAATGATCTCATTTATTGACCAGCAAAGAAATCCAGTCATGTCAGTGGTCTCCTGTAATGTCACTTATATTCTGAGTTTACAGAACTGTAAATGGAAACATTCTGAAATGATCTCACTTATTGACGAGCAAAGATAAGGAATCCAGTCATGTCAGTGATCTCCTTTCAAGTCACAGAAATTCCGAGTTGACAGAACATTAAATGCTAAATTTGGAAAATGATCTCACTTATTGACTAGCAAAGATAAGGAATCCAGTCATGTCAGTGATCTCCTGTCAAGTCACAGATATTCTTAGTTGACAGAACTGTAAATACAAACATTGGGAAATATTCTCATTTATTGACTAGCAAAGATAAGGAATCCAGTCATGTCAGTGATCTCCTGTCGAGTCAATGATATTCTGAGTTGACAGAACTGTAAATGGAAACATTCCGAAATGATCTCACTTATTGACCAGAAAAAAATCCATTCATGTCATTCATCTCCTGTCAAGTCACAGAAATTCCGTGTTGACAGAACATTAAATGCTAAATTCTGAAAATGATCTCACTTATTGACGAGCAAAGGAATCCAGTCATGTCAGTGATCTCCTGTCAAGTCACAGAAATTCCGAGTTGACAGAACATTAAATGCTAAATTTTTTAAATGATCTCACTTATTGACTAGCAAAGATAAAGAATCCAGTCATGTCAGTGATCTCCTGTCAAGTCACAGAAATTCCGAGTTGACAGAACATTAAATTCTACCTTCTGAAAATGATCTCACTTATTGACTAGCAAAGTAATCCAGAATATAGAACATTAAATGCTACATTAACCCTTTCACCCTCAGCTCCTACTATCATTGAACTACTTCCAGCGTCAAATATTTTCAGAGACATCGCAAAATGAAATAACCTGTCTTGGGTAAACTATGACTCTCACTCTTTTAATAATCACTGAGAGGCTATGGGAATAAGTATGGTTATGATAAACCAATGAAATGTTACCCATTTCCTGAAAGAATTCAATTTACCTGTGCAGTTGTTCAGCAAAATAGCATAAATACCACCACAAACACAGTCTCTGAATTTCAAGAGTGTGTTCAATGAAATTTCAGGTATTTCACATTTCAGAACATAAAACACTGTACCAACAATAATAAAGCCTCAAAAGAAAGAAGAGAACAAGGTATTTGTAGTCTTTCATCTTTATTCATCTGTAGGAACCTCACTCGGCAGCCCTGGTACAGGCACCCCCGCGGCACATCATGGACGAGTAGCAGGAGAGCCCCCACTCTGCACACAGCAGACCACACTCACTGGCCTGCAACGCATCCGCTGAACCTCCTTCCTACCGCAGTCCCCCTCTCGTCCAGCAGGTGAAGGACAATCAGGCCAGCGCCTCCCCTCTGACGACGGCATGGTTGCTAGGCTAGTTAGCTGAGCAGGCGAGCGAAGCTACTTAGCTTGCCTCCAAGTTGTAAAAACAAAAAACAAACAAGTTTTCAAACTCACACTCACGGAAGTAAAGACTCCCTGGTTCTCACGTTAAAGTGCGCTGGCTCAGCACTGTCTTTAGTTCCACATCAAGAAATAAAAAACATTTTCTTTTTTACTGAAATTACCATTGGAAGGACCGCTCTGCCTCGCGACATGAAGCGTGTCCATCCACTTGTGCCTGACAGTCCTCTTTTCCGCACTACGCTGAAAAAACAAATCAGGTCAAAAGGAAGTCCATACCCTCGCAGGTTATGACCACTTGAAAGCCAGTGTAATTATTATCGTACTTCTGGGGACGACAACATGCCTTCAAATGTATTAGAAAGTATGCATAATGAAAGGAAAAATAATAATGTTTAACATTTAACATCTTAATGGACAGACGTTTGAATAACACAAATTAACATCACCTCAGTACCAGTTATGCATCTTTAGACCTGCAATGTTTCACCATGAAAATGAGAAATGATCTCCTTCATTTACTCCCTCAAAAATGGAATTCCTTCAGGTCACAGGTTCTCTGACTTGAAAGAACTGTAAATGCTGAAATTCTAAAATGATCCCATTTATTAACCAGCAAAGTAAAGGAATCCAGTCATGAAGGTGATCTCCTGTCAAGTCTATGATATTCTTCGTTGACAGAACTGTAAATGGAAATATTCTGAAATGATCCCACTTATTGACGAGCAAATAAAAGGAATCCAGTCATGTCAGTGATCTCCTGTCAAGTCACAGATATTCTTAGTTGACAGAACTTTAAATACAAACATTCGGAAATGATCTCATTTATTGACTAGCAAAGATAAGGAATCCAGTCATGTCAGTTATCTCCTGTAAGTCACAGAAATTCCGAGTTGACAGAATATTAAATGCTAAATTCTGAAAATGATCTCACTTATTGACTAGCAAAGATAAGGAATCCAGTCATGTCAGTGATCTCCTGTCAAGTCACAGAAATTCCGAGTTGACAGAACATTAAATGCTAAATTTGGAAAATGATCTCACTTATTGACTAGCAAAGATAAGGAATCCAGTCATGTCAGTGATCTCCTGTCAAGTCACAGAAATTCTGAGTTGACAGAACATTAAATGCTAAATTCTGAAAATGATCTCACTTATTGACTAGCAAAGATAAGGAATCCAGTCATGTCAGTGATCTCCTGTCAAGTCACTGATATTCCGAGTTGACAGAACTGTAAATGGAAAAATTCTGAAATTATCTCATTTATTGACGAGCAAATAAAAGGAATCCAGTCATGTCAGTGATCTCCTGTCAAGTCACTGATATTCCGAGTTGACAGAACTGTAAATGGAAAAATTCTGAAATGATCTCATTTATTGACGAGCAAATAAAGGGAATCCAGTCATGTCAGTGATCTCTTGTCAAGTCACAGAAATTCCGAGTTGATAGAACATTAAATGCTACATTAACCCTTTCACCCTCAGCTCCTACTATCATTGAACTACTTCCAGCGTCAAATATTTTCAGAGACATCGCACAATGAAATAACCTGTCTTGGGTAAACTATGACTCTCTCTATTTTTTTTTTTCAACTTCGAGGCAAGCTAAGTCGCCTAGCTCGCCTGCTCAGCTAACCTGCCGGAAGAGAGGTGGGAAGGAGCTGCAGCGGAGTGTTGCTGGGTCTTGAGTGTGGACTGCTGTCTGCAGAGTGGGGGTTCTCCTGCTATTCCTCAATGCTGTGCTGGGTGGGTTGGCTGTGCCAGGACTGCCGAGTGAGGTTCCCACAGATTGATACAGGTTCCAGACTAAAAATACCCGGGTCTTTTCTTTTGTTTGGGGGTTTATTATTTTTCATCAGGTATTGTATGTTCTGCAATGTGAATTACCCGAAATTTCATTGAATACGCTGTTGAAATTCAGCAGTTGTATTTGGGGTGTTATTAATTATATTTTGCTGAACAATGTAAATTGATCTTTTTCAGTAAATGGGTAACATTTTATTGTTTTATCATAACCATAGTTATTCCCATAGCCTCTCAGTGATTATTAAAAAGAGAGAATCATAGTTACTCGTTATCAGATCATTGTCAGAACGTCAGCATTTACAGTTCTGTTGACTCAGAATATCTGTGACTTGACAGGAGATCATTGACATGACTGGATTCCATTTCTTTGCTAATAAATAAGAGATCATTTTCAGAATATTAGCATTTACAGTTCTGTCAACTCAGAATATCTGTGACTTGACAGGACATCACTGACATGACTGGATTCCATTTCTTTGCTAATAAATAAGAGATCATTTTCAGAATATTAGCATTTACAGTTCTGTCAACTCAGAATATCTGTGACTTGACAGGAGATCACTGACATGACTGGATTCCATTTCTTTGCTAATAAATGAAGGAAATCAATGTCAGAATGTTAGCATTTTTTTTTTTTTGCTGCAGTATGAATGGCTTGCATTGCTGTAATCCAAATGTGGAAGTCAAATATATGATGATTTGGTGATTACAAATGAACGTGCGGGAAGGGGATACACAATATTTAAAAAGTTGACTTCAGTGCAGGAAAAATCATAGTCGGCTTCCCTCTGCCACCTGGACAGGACCCCAGAGCAGTTTTGGGATGTAGTCTGAATGTATTTGTTAAAATTTGTTGTAACATCTTTTCTAAATGTGTAATTGCACTGACAAATAGTTTTATGAACTGAATGAGCAGTAATATGCATTTAAAAAAAACTGGGGGAATGATGGAAATAATAAATCAATGAATGTGCCGCTATGTTTCACGAAAGTAAAAAAAAAAAAAAAAAAAGCCTGGCGGTCACATGACTGTGATGTCAAAATAGAAGTATTTTCGAATTATTTGGAATGAAAGTCAAATATGTAACTTCCTACGCGGAGTAGACCGTGAAAACCTGTGATCAGCTGACGCTGTTGCCACCCCCTTGTCACGTGACCTGCGTATTACTGCTGCACCCTGGCAACAGCTGAAAGAATCTTCTCATTTCTAACATTCAATGACTCACCTGCTCACAAGCACACACACGCACCCGTACACGCTGAGCAGGACGAGTGTGTGTTTTTTGTCACTGGGATACTGTTCTTGCATACTTCAGCAAGAAGCAGAGCAGTTGTGCGGGATCCGTGTTCCGCTTCCGACCTGCTGCTCGACCGCTGGTCATATGACAGGAGCTGAGCACTGCAGGGAGACTTCCACTGTCCGCGGTCTGCAAACCTTCAGGTAGGAGCTTGCTGAAGGGTTTTACTATATTGTTACCTCTGCTGCAGTTACTTTAGCGGGGATTAGCCTCCATATGAACGAACTTGTCCGCTTCTTATGAAACTTGATGTGGGTTGGAAAGTGCGGTGACGAAGGAGCAGCTCCGGGAACTTGTAGGACGTCAAATAACATCAGAAGACTTTATTTTTGGAACCAAAACAGCTGTAACTATGCTGTAACTCATGATTATATGAATGGTCTGATCTCCGGCCTAATTATTCGAATAATGATGCACGTTAAAAAAAATAATATGTGGAGAATTGAGAATGTTAGAATGTAAGGTTTCACCTCCATGGGTGTTTCAGAGAAGCATTTTAACGCAGCTTGTTGAAGTTGTGATCTCGACCTGCAGAGATCAGTTGTGATGATCAAAGCTGGTCCAGCATCGGCTGGGATGGTTTAAAGTGACTTTGGAGACTTAAATTAATAAACCCTACATTGGTCAAATTGGTGAGATAATGACTATCTATGCTCACTTCATCTGCGTTAGCCAGATAGTTTTATTGGTCAAAATGAGCCTCTGATGTACAAAACAGCCTTTTTTAGTAGTTTTTAAATCAAGACAGTGCCGGGGCATGAAGTGTGTCGCTGGTGTGAGGGTTTTACACAGAAAATAATATGGATGGCTCATTTTACATGCATGTTCACGCATCCTCACACATTACTGACTGAATTTAGCTTGATTTTAACTGTACACTTTACTGTATTTTAGCTATGGTTGAAAAAAATAGCTCTGTTATGAATCTGAAGCTTTTGACATTGGAATTTTTTGGAAGACTTGTTCCCCGTTTTGCACCTCCGGTTTGTAGACGTCACCATGTGGAGTGTTATTAATAGAGTTTCCAGTCTACTGGTGAGGTAACGATATTGTCCACATCACCAGAGTAACGCTGTTAAATGTTAACAGTTCCCAGGAACCCCTCACCAAGTTTTCTCAATGTTTCTGACCAAAATCAAGATAATCTGGTCGACCCACTGGGAGGAGAACATCAAAATGCATTTTCTGTTGTCACCTGGTGGTACCATCACTAATCTGCCCCCCATTTTATTTGTTTTTTCCCCCGGGCCGATACTACATCCCACCACTACGACTGATGAAAACAGACCTCATAGTTTTTACGTAACCGTTATGACTTTAAAGAAACGTCTTTTTTAGGTGCACATCACCACAAAAATCCCACTGCTGTAATATGAATACATTTTTCTATTAATATGTGAATAATGACACAAAGAGGAGAGTTCCTTTTAATATTGTAATATCAGGAAAACACACCCTGGAATCATTATTTTTTCCCCCCAAATAGTCTCATCCTATTCTCAGCATACCTGACCTTACCTGACCTGACCTGCTGCTGATCTTGGGGTCAAACACCACAAAGGGGTCAGATCAATGGCTGACTTCTTAACCGTCCACTGATTACAACATATTACATGCTGATATTCAACAAGCCGTTTCATATCACCGTTTTATAGGAACATTTCATTTACTCCTTCTCATCGAGTTATATGGAAAGATATTCTCTCAAAATAGCAGCAAGAATACTCAAATCTTTCTGTCTCAACATTTATGGATGACAGTCATGAGTTTACTTTAGATAATAACACATTTATTCTCTTGCTAAACTTTGAAATAAAACTTATTATTTCAAAAGAAATGGCAAAAGATCAGAAATACAAGACTTCCATCCATCCAAGTATCCGTGGAGCTCAAATAAAATATGTAACAAAGTAACATACAAAGAGAATATTCAACTGTCCTATATATTTATTTTAAAGTAGCTTACTGTATTGTAAATTACATTTTACATTTGCAGTGTGTTTTTGTTTTGTTGGTAAGTGAATTGCGTACGTGGTTCTTCTCTGCTCCTGTTGCATTTCACCTTCCACTCCAAACCATTTCCTGTCCCTGTCTCCTGTTGGAGCAGTGGATTAGGAGAGACTAGTGGTTGAAGTTGAGATATATTCATATTACAATCCTGTTATTATGAATGCAATTGCAAATCCCGGTACTTCCTGTGTTGTAAGAGGCAACCTTCCTTATGACAGGTGTGTGTGTGTTTAAAGCTGAAAAGAACAAATCATTTAACCAAAGTCCAAATGACAGAAGCCCCTTTATATTGGTGAGCAGTCACACTAACCTGGGTGTCAACCATCGGCCCCAAATGAACCACATTCCAACAACCTGCTTAACAGGAAAGTGGGTGAAACCTCAGGTCATCACAGAAAGCAAGCATTTTAGAGGGAGCATGTATGGCTCGTCCTGTTCCGTACAGTACTTCGCACCACCAACTGACTCCCACATTGTTTTTGAAAGGAACCATGTCTATGTCTGTGGTGAAACTGGAGGAGTGTCGAGACAGGATCCGCGCTGAACTGGACAACGTAGTGGACTTCTGGCTGAAATACTCTCATGACACTCTACATGGGTACTGGAGCAGTTGCATACACACTGTTGAAATGAAAGTAATCCTTTCTCTTATCTGAAAGTCTGTGCCCCTGTTGATAATTCTTGTTTTGTTTTTTACATTTCAGAGGCTTCTTCTCATGTATTGGGAAGGATGGGAAGGTTTATGATGAGCTAAAGTACGTGTGGTTGCAGGGTAGACAGGTAAGCCTCAGCAATGTGTCTGAAGAACAATCCAGTCTTTGCGCTTGTCTTTGAATATTCTGATTCTCTCACAGGTGTGGATGTACTGCCGCCTGTACCGAACAATGGAGCGCTTCCACAAGCCTGAAATTCTTAAGGCAGCAGAGGCTGGTATGTGTGTTAATGTAAAGGTTTACACTACAGTTGTAACACCTATCTGGGATTGAAAATTAGATTGTGTTATTTCGAAAAATTATTTGAACTCGCTGGTTTAAGAAATCTCATATCCTGGTTGGTCAAATACAAACATTTGCTGACTCAAGCATTAAGCCCCTTTTCATGGAAAATTGCCTTTCCTGGAAACCATTTCATCGTATCCTCTTCCCTGAGGTGTGACTGGGCTGCTGACAGTGCTGCAAGTAGAAATATATTGACAGATATTGTCTGCATACTCTAAAGAGTGTCTACTAACATCTCTGTCAAAAGGATTTTGTTTCGTCTAAATGTGTATATGAACATATGCATTCAAGATGTGTCCCACGTTTTGGCACAATACAACAACAGCAATGTACCCTTCCTGAGACAATATACAACCCACAGCTAAGTCACCATCATCATCTGTGTCCCAGGTTCTTCCTCACTGTGTTGGTGTTTGCAGTTTGCACAGGTTTGTGCCATTTTTGAGACATGAGCACTCTGCTGCATCTTATGACCCGACACTCCTGCAGGACAGCAACTGCATGACTGCATCTGAGGCTGGGGAACCACGCATCCATTGGCTTTCCAACTGCATCTCATCTGTGATGCAGCCATGATCCTGTCTGGCTTGGTACAGATGGCTGTGACTGAAGACTGTCTCCAGATAGCAGCATGATAGTTGGCATGACTGCAATGCATGTATAGGCTGTCATTAGATGGTGGACTCAGCCGCCTCACATCTGGTGCAGAAACATCAGTACAGCAGGAGGATGACATCTGTAGTGTAGTGCTCCAAGCGTGGCCGAGCTCCAGGAAAGGTTCTGCTTATGTCATGTCTGACTTACACTGTTTAACGGTGGCCACTTCGCCGCGTCCTGCAAATGCACCAACTGTATCAAAAGTGATGGATGCACGCATTCCAGTCAAGGCACCAGCAACACTATGGCCAAGTGGTTGTTGCTGTTGTTGTCGGGTAATGTCCAGGAAGGAGTGTGTCATCAGCTGTGTTGATTACCACTGATTTTTATGCCAAAATTAAGAAAGTAGTTCTGGAGTCCACCAGAACCATTTGGCTACACTCATGTGTAGCTCTGAGGTTGGGTTGGAAACAAAACTAAACTAAACTAAACTAAACAATTTGCCCTTTTAGAAAACACTGGGAAGTCCAGTGTATCTACATATGCCTTTTGGACATGTTTCTACTCACAATGCTAACAGTCAGTAGTTCAAACACACCTCAGTGTGAGGACGTAATGAAATGAAGATGATTTCTAGGAAAGGCACTTGTAATTTTTTTTAAACAACAGCAGTTCATTCAGAAACCTAAATAATGATCAGTTATAAACAAGACACAGATTGCTAAAAAAAAAAAAAATTGAATCAAGTATTGTAGGGGCTAACTTTCAACTGTTTTTGAAACCAGGGTGCTTTGTTGAGAGAAATACTGCGTGCTCATACAAAAGCCATCCATGATGCTGGCTTTACACTGCATCAGACCTGACACATTGGCAATGTTTAATGAGTTTTGAGTTTTGTTACAGCTCTCAAAAAGATGATTCATTGTCAAGTGTAATAATAATTATTTCTTTCCTTTGTCAACGTGGCCATCGAAACCAGTCAGTGCTTGGCCCTAATTATGAGCTCTTGAAGATATGATGTTGCCTGACCACCGATAGTTGTGCACATTTTGAATTTAAAAAATAATTTCTTGTCCTAGAAGTTGTCAGTACAGACACAGCAGGATTTTTGACTTGCAGGAGAGTCCTTCGAGACTGGAAGTAATAAACTCAAACAGACTAGTTTTTGAGAGCAAAGATATAAACATATGAAGGTAGGTAGAAAGGTAGCATGTGGAAGTTCCCCAGATGATGGACCCTTAGGTTTTTCTGAGCCCAGGTCTTATGTAGACCCAGCAGAAGAAGTAACAGTTTAGCTGAATCCATCAGAACAGCACATGTATCCACAAATTACACCAGTCATCCTATCACCTGTCAATGAAAAAACTTGTCTTTAAGATTCTCATCTTTGTATTTGATTGGATGAGAGGTTAATGTTTCACAGGTTAACGCAGCAGATGGTGTTTTTTGTTGACTGGTCGTTAATGGCAGTCATCAGAGTGTTCGCTATGCTTTGCTCTCACAGCAAAGTACTCACGTCATTGCTGTTGTCTTGACTCACTTGATGCGCAGCAACCAAACCAGCCATGAGTTGAGCTTGGCACACTGGCCATGGAGCTTTGAGAGGGGACGAGCTTCATGACTGACTGCTAATGCGTTCCTTTAATCGCACCCCCCCCCCCCCCCCCAGCATGAATTTTATTTAGCTACTAAAATGTGAGCAAAAAAAACAACAACACCTCAGTTCCTTCATGTTGTGCAAGTATTTGTAGTATAACTTGTATCATTAAGTGGTACTTTCTTCCTTTGATCTTTCAGGAGGTGCTTTCCTCAGGAAGTTTGCTCGTGTTTCCAGCAGCAGTAGCCAGTGGAAGTGTGCTTTCTCTTTAACAAGAGATGGTAAACCAGTAAAAATTCAGAGGACCATTTTCAGTGAGTGTTTCTACATCATGGCCATAGATGAACTGAGCAGAGTCACCTGCAACAAGGACATGCAGGTACAACAAAACCATTCCAACTCAAATATATATTATATGAACTCACTGTGGTGAGGTATTCTGACAGTTGTCAACTATATTAATAGAAATGCATTTGATTTCATAGCTTTAACTCAAATTTGGTGACAGTTTGCAACTACAGCCAGGCCAACTTTTCTTCCTTCCCCAACTCACCCTGACACTGTAACCTCAAACACACTACTGGACTTCCATGAGATACATGATTCCCAGAAGATTGTTCCGAATAAAATGTAGCACAATAGTTAGTCTGAAATATACACTTGTGGACAAAGCAAATGGTAGGTTGTCTGTTCTGAACAGAGCAGCTGCCGGTCCCTCTTGTATTTGCCTGTCTTCTTTTTTTTCACTTCTCCTCAAGAGCTCATCCTCCAGTGCAGACAAGTGTGGTGCCTGTAGGCTTCTTCTAAAAATTAAAAGACCATGATTACAGTGGTCACCTCCAGGAAAGCATTTTTGAATGTGTTTGTTGACTTCGTGCTCCGTGTTGTGCATATGCAGAAACTATACAGGTCGATGAAACAAACATCCATCCATCCATTGTCTTCCGCTTATTCCAATTAAGGGTTGCGGGGGGGCGGGGGCTGGAGCCTATCCCAGTGTCTACTGGCGAGAGGCGGGGTTCACCCTGGACAGGTCACCAGTCCATCACAGGACCAACACATAGAGACAGACAACCATTCACACTCACAGTCACACCTACAGTCAATTTAGATTATCAATCAGCCTCGTCCCCTCTTGATGTCTTTGGACTGTGGGAGGAAGCTGGAGTACCAGAGAGAACCCACACAGGAACAGGGAGAACATGGAGACTCCACACAGAAAGATCCAGTGCCCGAGCCTGGACTCAAACCCGGAACCTTCTTGCTGTGAGGCGACAGTGCTGACCACTGCACCACCGTGCAGCCGATGAAACAAACATTTCTAATACTCAATCAGCATTTGTGATCTACTGGTTCATCACTATCAATGTAACATGTTAAACTGCCCTCTCACTCCAACATCACGATCCCACCATCACGCTTCTCTTTTCTGTTGCTAGCTTGAGGCCGAGCAGATGATGATGCAGCTGATCTACTGGGTTCAGGTGGACCCCTCAGACCTGGGCCGGCCCCAGCTGCCTGGTGACGCACCTACCAACAGCATGGCAGTTCCTATGATGCTGCTGTGTCTGGTGCAACAACTCACTGAAGGTCGGGGGCAGGAGGTGCGCCAGAAGTACAGAGAGCTTGGCAGCTGGTGTGTACAGCAGATTCTACAGCATGTCCAGGTAGGATCTCACACACACTAGAAAACACTGGATAATTGAAATGACATTTACAAGCACTTAAAGTTTCATGAAGCAATGAGAACATTGTCGCTTTAACACAGATTTAGTATGTTTGTTCTTATTCTTCCTTCCCTCTTTGAGCTTTACTTTACAGAATGATGTTGGAGCAGTTTCACTCTTAAAGACTCTAGTATAGTGTCTTAAAACTTAGCAAGCTTACAGTCAACAAACACCGAGGGTAGACTGAGTGTACCTCCAAATTTTGTGTAAGTTTCCACCAATTTCTAAGAAAATTAGTGATAGCAAATCTGAGTTTTTGCATGTCTCTCTACTGTGGTTTTGAGTGATTAGCACTGCCAGCAGCATGCTACTGTTCATGAGAGGGTCAAGTGAAAAGCAGGAGTTTGCAAACATGAAGATAGATGTGTTGTTGCGTCATTTGTTAAAAAAAAAAAAAATGCTGTTGCGTCTCTAAGCATTGAAATTTCTCCCAGTCATGTCGGTATAGATTTTGTGTTCCAAGCATAACCAGGAGAAACTACCACGATCGATGCAGTATCCTGAGCACTAGCTTTGTTCATTTGTTCCAAGTCAAAGTGACCTTTACTTTTGTCTGCCTTTTGTCTTGTCTTGTCTTTTTCATTTCATCCACTTCCCTACATGAAGATTACATGGCTGTCACTTCTGCCACATGTTTCTGTTCAAGCCAACCTGAAATACCAAACACAGCAGACTACTTTAGCGTGATATCAGGCTGCATTTCTCCAACAGTTGTGTCTTGCTCCAACTTTTCTCCCCTGTGGAGTCGCAGCACCACACTCAAGGATGTATTCAAGGATGATCTTACAGTAAATTGTTTCTTGCACATCAGTCATCAGTTCTTTCATAGAGCTGTGTTTTATCCTCACATTCAAACATCACACACAGCGCCACATTGCCCTCCTCACATCAGAATGTAATCAACGCATGTTCTCCTTGTGAAGGATCTAAACTTGTGTGTTCCTTCGATGTGTTCACACAAGTGACAGTCATGAGCCAGAGACATCATGTTTTCAGGTTGTCCCTCCCATTCATTTTAAAATGATTTCTCATCAGCACCTTGGGGGAATTTCGCTATATGCTAAGTCTTCCACCCACCCCGGGCATGGACCCCGCCTCTCGCCCGATGTCGGCGGGAATAGGCTCCAACCCCCCAATGTGACCCTTAATGGATAAGTGGTATAGAAAATGGATGGATGGAGGGACTGAGGGCTTCATAGTCAATTATTTGGTTGATTAGACAGCCAAATTTTTTGTTGTCATTATGTCACTTTATTTGGCCTGCCTGTTTCAAATCTAAGTAATCCATCCTCTTAAGGGGGCTGGAGCCTATCCCAGCAGCCTTCGGGCAAGAGGCGGGGTTCACCCTGGGCGTGTCGCCAGTCCATCACAGGGCCAACACATAGAGACAGACAAGCATTCACACTCACAGCCTCACCTTCGGTCAGTTTAGAGTATCCAATTAACTTAGAAATCTAAATAATATATCCAGAAAATATTCAACTAGAATTTCACATCTGTCCACATTGGAATTGAGCACACATGGAATTGAAATCATTACTGGCTTTGCTCCATGGAAACAGGAATGCTGTCCAGCAGAATGACTTCAATTACAAATGAGCACATTCAAAGTCAAAGTCAAATTTATTTATGTAGCACGTTTTACACACAAGGCAATGCAAGGTGCTTTACAAAAAAAAAAAAAAATCATTGAGGGACAAGCAGCAAAGAGATCAACAGCATATCAGAGCTTAACGTTCCAATAGGTTTCTTGAAATAAAAAATATATTAATGATTAAAATAAAGTAATAAAACCTCAATAAAACTGAATATAATTAAAACTTAAGTAATTTAATAACAGTTACAAGCAAAAGTAAACGTAAAGGTCTTCAGCTTAGACTTGAAAATGGGCAGAGTAGGGACAGATCTAATGTCTTCCGGGAGATTATTCCAGCTCAGGGAGGCATAGTGGCAGAACACGGCTGCACCATGTATTGTATTGGTCCTAGGAACAATTAGCAGACCAGTCCCAGATGACCTGAGAGCTCTAGATGGTTCACAGTGTAGAAGCAAGTCAGAGATGTATTGCGGGCCTGAGCCCCTGAGCCGCTGAGGGATTTCTACACGATTCATCGCAGAATCTTATAGTCTCTTCTACGATATACTGGTAACCAGTGCAGTGATTTGAGAACTGGTATAATGTGATCAGCTTTCTGCCGCATTCTAGCGAGCACACTGAATGTTTAATTCCTTTCCTCAAGGGCCCAAATGATGTGGGTGTTTTTTTGAGCCCGACACAGATTTTAGAGCAGAAAAACAATCAGGGATTACAAATATGTGCAACTGATAGAGTGAATTTTTCTGCTGGACTGAACATAGACCTGTGTTCACTGTGCACTTTTTTGAACCCATATGACAACGTAAACATAGAAAGCTAATTTATGAAACAAATAATATACTTAGAATATTCAACACTGTCATACATGCCCATTTAAATAAAGACCAAAATAAAATGGTAAAATAAACACAGCAGCAGCACCAGAGACTCTCTGCTCTCACTATCACACCATTTTTAAACTACCCTTGGCATTGTTTTCTGCAGTTGCTGTAAAAAAAAAATTTTTTCATAGCAGTGCATTTCAGAAAACATATGGTGATACTATACAATATATCTGGGATATGCTGTTAATGGTTGATATATTGGGAAGGCGCTACTTACCTCCACTGTGACATTAATTCTCTTTGAATGAGGCTTCAGCAGGGACTCACTTCGGCTCTTTCTGTTAATTATTTTCCACTTATACTCAGCAAGCAAATGCAATTGTGTTAATATACAAAATGTAAAACCTTCACGTTGGTAATTTTTCTTTGGACAGAGAGGTGGCACAGCCATCTTAGAGAATGTATCATTAGATGGAGCAGAACTGCCGGGTTGCCAGGGCCGGTTGCAGAACCCAGGTAAACATTCCACTTAGCAGTTTGCCAGGCAACCAATCACGAGCCTGGGGGTGCTTGCCTTAGGGTTGTTTACCTCAATGTTTTCCATTTTGTTGTTGCCTTATGTCTCCTTGGGCTAATCCTTGTGGACTAAGGCCATGCCCTGGAAGCAGGCTGGTTCCTGCTTCAATACAGTGCGGAGTTGGGGGACAAGGAGCTCCAGGGGACAGCCATAGACAAGTTTGTGGAACTGCCCTATCAGTATGGCTGGGATAAAGAGCACAGGGGCCTCTTCTACTTCCTGGATGTGGATGGTCACTGCCCCACACAGGTAAAACATTCATTGCTGTTTAGAAGTCAAAGCATGAATATCTTTCTAAGCATTTCTACGTGAAAGCATGGATGAGCATTACAGCATTAAATAAAGAAGCCTTATTATGTCTGCAGTATGGAAATGACAATATTTTTTTTTAAAATCAAGACTAAAGCCAAAATTAAGGTTATCATTGGAAATGCTGCAGGTTCTCAGAGATTAAGAAAAAACTGAAGTGTCTGTACCCCACCTCTTGGCCGAAAGCTGCTGGGATGGATGGGCTCCAGGCCCCCCCCCCCCACAACGTCCTGCTTTTTGTGTCTACTCATGAGACACATTTGGGAAGCGGAAACCAGATGTCTTCTATTTTTGTTTCCTCATTCCTGATTGTTGCTGACTAGTTACTGTGGTTGTTGACCATTTATAATGCTACAAATATTTTGGGTTGAAAGACAAAGCTGTTGGTTGCTATTGGCGCGCTATTAGGTTGATCTTGCTGCATGATTCTCATGTGTTTGACAGTTGGAGTGGAATATGAAACTATGGTGGCCTCACTGTGAAGCTCTCATTGCCTTCCTGATGGCCTACAGCCAAACCAAGGAACCACAGCTTCTGGAGAGATTCTATCAGCTTTATGAATACACCTTTAGCCATGTGAGTTCACTCTGTAAAACAAACAACAACAAAAAAAACTTTGAGCAATGAAGGTGAATAACATCGACAGCACGTCATTCATAAGCTAAGAGCCAAGTAACGATGATTTCTGAGCGCGTTGTCTCACTGTCACTGTCTGAAAGGAAATGTTCACCTGTTCTTGAAACCATCTGCTATTAAACTTTTTTTTCAACAAACCAGCTCACAAATCCACCTGTGATGAATGGCTGGGGTTGCTAACAGCTGAGCTAGCACTTTTGTTTATCTGACATTGAGCATTATTGCTGATTTGAAATTGTTTAAAAATGCCCCGTATTAATTTTTGTCATTACTTTGTTGTTGCCATTATTATTATTATTATTATTATTATTATTATTATTTTAAGATTATGTTGTTATGATATATGTCCTGTACTGTATATATTTTGGGGGGACGCTAGGAAGTGTAGTTTTGGTATATGATTTAGGGACTAAACTAAACCAAAGTAGAATTTTAAATAAAGCTTCATGAAGCAAATTCAGATTTCAAATGATATGTTCAAGATGACACCACTGGGGCCGTCACTCAGTTCAGTGTCATGTTCTCTGTGTGAAGAGTGGTCCAGTTATGGTCTAAAACACTGTATGTTTGCCTGATTCTGCCCAGTTTCCTGATGCGAAGGATGGCGAATGGTTTGGCTATTTGACACAAGAAGGAAAAGTAGTGCTGGATTTTAAAGGAGGCCCTTTTAAAGGTAAGAAATGAAATGGAACTGAAAGCTGAAACAGTAAGGAAGTTAATCTAATGGGGCTCCACACTAACTTTCACAGGTTAAACATGATTTCGTTGCATCCTTTTTTCTTGTGCGATAATAATCAATAACCTTCTAAAAAAAAAAAGTTCCCTAACCTATGTATGTATGTATATATATATATGTACGTGTGTGCATGTGTGTAGATTCACACACAGATACTCACGTTGTTTAACTATCAAATGTACCTCCCACCCATGGGTGTCTTCATTTTTTGGTTTCTATGTTTAGGCAGCACAAAGCGTTCTTTATACAATAGCAGATATCATCCTAATCACCACACTATCATCACTAGCGCTATCAGAATCATTGTTTTCCCATGGCAACAGATATCCCTCCTCACTGATTTTACAAACTGTCCTTTCTTACTAAGCAATAAACATAAAGGACATCAAAGAATGCGATATCGGTAGAGTTATTTTATAATAGCTCTATGAGGTCACATTCAGAGGGTGCATCACTTCTTCAAGGCTCCAGAATGCAAAGAGAACCAGCTATGTATATTTAGCTCAAAGCTAATGGCAACCCAATATACCAACTTCTAACAGCAAAACTATCCTAAATTTCAGTTCACGAACTCTCAAGCACATCATCTGGTCCATATCATCGTTATCTTACTGACAAACTCTTTGAATTATGTAAAACTAAGTCACACTTTCAGTTCTTGTTCAACCACTGACCTACTCTGCCGACAAGGGCACTAACCGACTTGATGGATGTACACTGTGGATAAATGCCTTATGCTACTGTCATGAGGTTGCTAGGTACACTACTCTTGATCAATATTGGACCACCTTCCAAAAAGTTATGTCACTTTGAATCATTTGGACCCAAAACATGGCAAAATAGCTCAGATATTTTAAATCTAAGATTACAGATAACTGGGTTCCTTCTCTCTTCTTCACAGGGTTCTTCCATGTGCCTCGCTCCTTGTACATGTGTGAGCGTATTCTGGATGATCTACTGGCAGCCAAGGAGTGAACTCTCATGTACTCATGGTGTGACAATGGCTGCGACGCTCTTTTTCTCTTTTTTAAACAAGACAATTGCACTCATTTCAATGTTTTACTGGACAATTATTTCTTACTAATCGCAACATCCGAGTACTGAGCTTCACTCAAACTGGTGCAGTCTAATACACCAGTCCTGAAATAAATCCTCCCTTCATCAAAGGAATAATGTCTAGTTTTTGTAGACATGTTTTTGTACAGGCATTGATCTCATACTCCTTTTTAAGATATCAAACTGCAGGAAGCTTCATTTTACCACCTGCATGATTCCAATGTAAGTTGAAGCATTTTGACAGAAGGGGCCAAGATAAGGTGAAAGAAAGTTGATGTAATCAGTTCTGCATAAGTGTTGCTCTGATAATAATATTAATTTATAGAGAACCTTTGCAAAGGGCTCCACATGGCAGCAAAATTAGCAGACAAGTAAAAAAATCGGAAGAGAAAAAGGTTTGTGTGTGTGTGTGTGTGTATATATATATATATATATATGTATATGTATATATATGTATATATGTATATATATGTGTATATATGTATATATGTGTATATATATGTACATATATGTATGTATGTATGTATGTGTGTGTGTGTGTGTGTGTGTGTGTGTATATATATATATATATATATATATATATATATATACCTGTGTGTGTGTGTGTGTGTGTGTGTGTATATATATACATACATACATACATACACATATACATACATGTACATATAAACGCACCTTTTTCTCAATATACTAAGTCAGGGATGGGAAATATTTTGGATTAAAAAAACCAAATCATTTGTTAGTATTTGTATGGTGGTAAGACTCAAAATCAGTTCTTAAACATTCCGAGAGCCAGTAAGAGGAGGTTAAAATGGAGGGAAGTGTTGCTGGAAACTCTTAATACAAAACTAGTATGTAAAGAATGTTGATAACATGCTTGCATATTGGAAAGACTTGAGGCCGTTTCCATGGAGCTATTGATAAAAGAAAGAAGAGAGTTTGATTGGAATAACTTCAAAGAAACCAGTGGATGTCTTGATTATAGAAGATAATATAAAGAAACTCGAACAGAGTGTAACAAAGAAATGGAAGTGTTTTTACTTGCTCTGATTGCAAGTACTTTGTCATTAAAGATGTCTTTTTAAAACCTCTCAGTTAGAAAGAAGCTTGTTAATGAGAGATGGAGAGGAGTGGGTGATGAAGCTAGAAGATAAACTTTATTCATCCCATACTCGGGAAATTCTCTTCTTACAGCAGCATGGGGGGAAAAGACAGAAAATAGTGCCAGGACATAAGATAAACAGACAAGTTAAAAAATACACCAATAGAAAAAGAATAATTATGATAAGTATACACACGACTGCTAGTTTTCGTATTGCACATGTATGGATGACAGTGTGGATGAAGTTTTGCTTCGTAACAAAACTCAGTGCTCAGATTAAAATGTAAAAAAAAAAGATAAATAAATAAAATATAAAAAGACTAACATAGTCAACATATAATCTGCAGTGAACAGTGTAGTGCAGACTCTCAGAGATGAAATGGACAGAGGTGGTGTTAACTGTCAAGACTTTTTCCTGTTGAAAAGCCTGACAGCTGATGGGAGGAAGGATCTGTGGAAGCGCTCTGCTGCCCTGGGATTATATTTGTCCAAAAGTAACGAGCCCCTGAGACACTGTCCCTCGCTCGTCATAAAACAAAATATATATATTTTTAAATGTGCCTTCTGCATTTTTACTTGCCAAAGCAAAAGCCTGTCAAAAGAGCATCTCCTGTATGTTTACATTCTATTTACCTTTATAGTGTAGAAACTCCATGAGATGTTTCCACATCCACAGCCCAGAGCGAAATGATGAAATGTATATCAAGGGAAAAGAATACTTCATGTATTTACCTTGCAATTGTGGTTGCACAGGCCAGTAAATTTATTGTATATCAAAATCTAACATTATTACAAAATGTGTAAAATGAAGAAATTTGACCTGTATTTGTGTGTGTGTGTGTGTGTGTGTGTGTGTAATATGGGGTGCATAGAGGTGACGGAAATGCACATTAATCAAAAAATGGGGATCTAAAGTCCACTAAATTTCACTTATTTTAAAGCGGAATGTAATTGGCCCCATAAGCACCATTGCACCATTGCACCATTCCACCACGATTGCTGCAGTCTGCTCCAGTGGCACGTCCTCCTCCTTCTGTGCTCCAGCTCATAATAGAAACACACATCATTTAATTCACATGGATGTTCATATTTACACATCAGAAAACTGAACTAAAGTGAAGTTCTTGTTCACTTTCTGCGATCAGTGGGGTAAACTCAAACTTGATACCAGTCATACCAGTCAATTATATAAATATTGTAGTGCCTCTTTAATGTCATTACCATTGGGGAGAAGACAGAAATGTGACAGTTGTACTCGCCCTACTTAACATCCCATATGGACAAGTGGTAAAGTTGATTACACTGTTCCTCCAAATCCTGTTGGCAGATCCTGAGGCCAGTTTGCCAGTATTGCGATATTTCTGATGTTACAATTGAAGAACGTGGAGGTTTGGGTCGGAGCCGGCGGTGTGGTAATGATGACAATGATCATGACGATGATGACGCTGCAGCTGCAAGAGGACACATCATCACATCTGGAGATATGGTTGTCAGTGATGCCAGAAAGTTGCCTGCTAGCAACACTATGTCTGTTTATCATTGACATTTGTCATTCATTGTAAAAAATGAATCGCCTGCATGCCCCTCTACACTGGTATGTGTGGTTTTGACAATATATGATGTCGAAAATAATTACGTATTTTATACGTTGCAAATAACCCATAAATATCACGTAAATAAATGCATGATAAATATTTTGTGTGTCATCCTGTCAGATTTTGGATACAGGTGTACAAAATTCTTTTTGTGTATATATAATTTTTACATTCATATTTACATACTCGTGATGCCATCTACTGGTGGAAAGGGTGAAGATCACCAATGGTCCGTCGTCATGAGAGATCCTATATTATGCTGTTTTCAGACAAGTTCATATGATCTCTCAGGGCCCCACAACATCCGCCTTAAAAATTTCTTGCTTAAAAAGCAACCAGAATATGTTCCAGAATCCTCATATTCCCTGTGTTACTGCTGTACTCTCTCAATTTAGAGTATCAATCAGCCTCGTCCTCTCTTGATGTCTTTGGACTGTGGGAGGAAGCTGGAGTACCAGAGAGAACCCACACAGGAACAGGGAGAACATGCAGACTCCACACAGAACAATCTTGCACCCAAGCCGGAACCTTCTTGCTGTGAGGTGACAGTGCTCACCACTGTACCACCGTGCCGCCCCTCAGAAGTTTGCATTTTAAGTAAAATATGGAAGTAAGTATGCCTGGTATGTGTGTACTGCTTCATGTCCTATTGAGGCAAGAGGGAAGAGCTCAAACCAAAAAAGGCTTGTGATTCATATATTCCTAATCAATGGTCCTGTAGAACTGTTTCATGTGTCAGCTGCTGGTGTGTAGCCACCCAGTGTGGATGTGTCTCCTCATCAAAAGTCTGTAAATAAATAGTATAATGAACAATAAACTCATCTTAGGTATTCTGCTATTCAGAATAACCCTGAATACTGATAGTACTTCAGTACTCTGTATAGCAGAATACAGTACTGAACATGAGTTTATTAGTCAATGATTATAGATTCAAAGGAAAGTTTTAATTTGATCAGATTAGTTTATTAGTGCTGTTGTGAAAGATCATTAGAATTCTGATCGTCCCGGTTTTATGCGAACCCTAAAAAAGCGCATTTTTGGACAGGTTTGCTGTTGTTAGCTTCGTACTGTAGAGTCACCCCGGATTGGCTGGCGGATGTAACAAGCCCCCTGATTTGCTGGCAGCCGGCCGGTGGCCAATCCAGGCACGTTCCCATGAATGGGGGGGGGCTGAGTTAAATCTCGGCGGCCCGAGTCAGCTGTGGGGTGTGCAACTCGCCAGCCGCGTTAGCGCTGCATCCCGCGGCCAGTGCCGAGAAGTCGGGGTAATGAGTCCCTCGTCGGATCGCTGGAGTTGAGACCGGCTGGGTCCATAATTGTGGGATTGACGTCAAGCGCTGCCGCTGGCTGAATCCCCATCGCTCACCGCTCCTCTGGTAGGCCTAAAAGCGAGCTTAGAGCTGAACAACGCTGCCCACCGTCTGACTGTCACGTGTCTGCCAGGTGAGCGCGTGACGTTGGCTCATTGACGGACAGAGTTTTTCTCTCCCTCTCTCCTCAGTTTTTGTGAATCAGAGCGTGAGGTTTTTGTTGTTGTTGTTGGACTGGATTTTTGTTTTTCCTGATTCAACTGGATGAATTTTTTTTTCTATTTCTTCTGGATTGCCTTTTATAGGATTGGATTCTTTTTCTTTCCGGATTATTAGGATAGATTGAGATTCTTCTAGAATTCTTGTTTTTGGGCTGGGACTTTTTTTTTTCTTCTGGATCAATTTCGAAACTGCTAACTGAACTGAAAAAAGAGAAATATAAATGTGTTTAGGGCTGCACGGTGGTGCAGTGGTCAGCACTGTGGCCTCACACCAAGAAGGTTCTGGGTTTGAGTCCTGGCTCCATAACAGGATCTTTCTTTGTGGAGTCTCCATGTTCTCCCCGTGTCTACGTGGGTTCTCTCTGGTACTCCAGCTTCCTTCCACAGTCCAAAGACATCAAGAGGGGACGAGGCTGATTGATACTCTAAATTGACCGTAGGTGTGACTGTGAGTGTGAATGGTTGTCTGTCTCTGTATGTTGGCCCTGCGATGGACTGGCAACCTGTCCAGGGTGAACCCCGCCTCTCGCCCGTTGACGCTGGGATAGGCTCCAGCCCCCCCGCGACCCTTAATGTGTAGGAATAAGATGACGATGGATGGATGGATAAATGTGTTTAAAATCAAATCTGAGTTGTTTGAATTTTTTCATAAGACATATTAAGAAATTTGTGAGAACTGAGCTTTGTTGCAACCTTTTTAGCAGATGCTGTATTAATTGTGCCCTCAACTCTTGGTTTCTTCCTAGGGACCTCATCTAGAAGTATAGTTGATGTACTTGCATTTGAACTGAAACTTGAGTCAGACCACTCAGATGGAGAGGACAAAGAGCACTCGGAAAACTGTAGAAGGAACAACAACTTTGTTCGGTGTGGTGTAGAAAATGTGACATGGCTGAGGGTTTGTTTTGTTGTGACAATGCAAAAGTGAAATACATTCATTCTGTTCTTTTTTTGTTTTTGTTTACATGTGTAGCGGGTTTAGATTCGTCGCTCACATGAAGGACACAAGCACCAGATGATCAGGATCTGCATATTTATTCTAGAAAGCAGTGGCACAGGGCGAGTCAGTACAGACACACAGGGCAGCAGCAGACTCTCTCTGTCTCCACTGCAACAGCTTCCTAAGTTTTTGTGTGTGTGTGTGTGTGTGTGTGTGTGTGTGTGTGTGTGTGTTCAAATAAAACAAATTTTTACTGAAACAATGTAAAAAAATATAAATATTCAATAAAGTAAACATTTTCCTCTGTCAGGCTACCAACTAATGCAGTCCTTACCTAAAAGAACACAAATATTACAAACAACGGTTGAGAACATCACGCACCTGGAAAGCAGTAGCACAGGGCGAGTCAGTACAGACACACAGGGCAGCAGCAGACCCTCTCTGTCTCCTGGTGCGGGTCAGAGCGTATGCAAATGAGGCAAAATCTCCGACGTTTAACACAAATAATGGGTGTTTTAACGACCAAAAAAACAACAGTAAAACTCAGGGACATGTTAACAGTTGCATATTCACAGTTTAAACCACAACATATCATTTTTAACCAAGCTAGCTTAAACAAGACGAAGAGCAGCAAAACACACATCTTGCCACTGCAACAGCTTCCCAAGTCTGCGCCTACGTCACTCATCGGTGTTGTGTGTCACGTTAATTAAGGCCCCCCTATGCTACAGGTGAAACGGAACCATGCAGGTAGCAGTATACGATATACACAACAAAAATCAAACAGGTTTTGAGAATGTTCTTAAAAAAATAAATTAAAGTTAAAACAAAATGAGCAACATATTGGTTCAGCTACACATGGTTCGAAATGAAGATAAAAAAATTTCACATTATACCGCAGATTTATTAATCTGTACTCTGATAGATTTGTGAAAATATGACACTGGATTGCCTCGTGTCATTGATCGCTAAACATTTCTCGCCATCATTGGAGAAAACTGTTCGAGCCACACTGCCTTGGCTGACAAGGTCACTGAAAATGTCTTCATCAACTTCCGTCCCTGTCGCATCTTTGTACACTACTTTTGCATCAGGTGGCAGGCAAAATCTCTCGATGACTGGAAAAGATACGATAGATCTGAGTGCATCTTTTGAGCCAGCACTGTTCTTACTTCATGAATGATTTCACATTCAATAAATTGAACCACCGCTGTATGATTAAACAGACTTGGATAAAATCCCCAACACAAAATTCATTCCCTCTCCTGTCCAAAAATTTTAACTCAAACCTTTTTCATGGAACTGTATGTTATAAAGGAGGAGCTATGGGACTAGGGGCAAGTTTTTTAGGGTTGATACAGCATCCATGACGGGTGACGGTCAGGACACAGGAAGGAGGGAAAAACTGGTGTTTTATTAAATGCCCTTGTTCTTAATCAGTTGGTCGTCATTCACTATGAGCACGGAGCATCAACAAAAACACACATCTACTTGGGAAAGGCAAAAAAAGGACAAAGAATTCCAGACTACACATCAAATGGCACAGCACAAGGGAAGGGAAGGTCCGCTAGCAGCTACTCCCGCTGACATTCTCACGTGCTACAACAGTTAGATGTGGCGTGTGGGTGTAGTCATTTGGGTGGCAGGGAAACTACCCAGATACGCCCCCAAACATGAGCCTTTTATACACTGCATGAAATCAAACTGTCGCCTGACATCATCCAACTTCACATACTTCTGCGTTTGGCAGTAACAAAGCTGGACCAGCATTTTGCTGAGACGTACAAAAAACAAAAATGAATAAAAATGACAGTAATAAGCATTTGATTGTAAACTAAAGCAATTCAAGCTAAATTATTAAAAACCACACATTTCAACACAGTAAGCAAGTATCGGCCATGCTCTACACTGAAAGCAGCATCGAAGCTTTTGACACAGATGCAATGGATTCTATAACATAGATCAGCTGGAGAGGCTGTCTGTGTCAACATGTAACGTTAAGGTGAGCCTTCCAAAGAAGCAGGAAATAATCTGAAAGCGTGAGTGGGCATGCTGACACTGCTAACATGACTATTCAGACTCACCTCCATTCACCCCAGGCCTCACAGCTGCAGACTCACTCTGAAGCTGAAGAGCAGCACCATTTAACGTTACCCAACATTACCACAGAGGTGGATTGTGATTTGTGACTACAATATTTATTTACCTACAATGTAGCGTAGTGATTGAGTAAAGCTAGGTTGCTTCATAAAATCCAACTATACTTGAGGAACTTCACCAAACAAACTAGTGGCTGCCATTGCTCCTAAGTCCAAAACCACACATAATAATGAACGTTAACTTCTTGCTAAGTGCAAGCTGAAGACATCGTATATATAGCTCCATTTGTCTAGTAATGTTCAGTATCAAACATAAGCCAAGGGCAAAGGGGAAAAAAGACCCCTCTTGCAAACGTTTTCATGCTCGGCGAATTCTCATTTAGCCTTAATGGCAAAATTGATGTTCCCCTCTGATACATGTAAATTATGCAAGTCTAGTCGCTTTTCTGTGCTTGTGAAAATTATAAATTTAAAATGATCTCTTATCCACCACAATAAAGTCATAGTATAAACACTCATTGTGTACCCTGGACCACCAGTGCAGCCAAACTACGACCATATAATATTACTACCACAAAAAAACAGATTTATATATTTTCACTAAATACCTTGTTTTCTCTCCTGTAGATACTTAGCCACCGGCGACTCCTTCAGGTCCATCGCCAATAAGTTTTCGCGTTGGGGTTTCCACTGTGAGCAAGATTGTGCCAGATGTTGCCGCTGCTATCTGGGACTGCCTCGTGGAGGAGTTCATGGCTGTGCCCACCACTGAGGAGTGGAGGTCCATTGCTTTGGGATTTTCCTCTCTGCTGTGGAGCTCTGGAGGGCAAGCGTGTCACTCTCAAAGTCCCTGCCAACTCAGGATCCCAGTTCTCCAACTACAAGGGAACATTTTCTATTGTTCTCTTGGCAGTTGTAGATGCTCGTTATTGTTTCAGGGTGATTGATGTCGGGGGCTTTGGGAGGACAAGCGATGGTGGGATTCTGGCCAACTCAGATTTTGGTCAAGCATTCAGATGTGGCAACCTCCAACTGCCTGCTGACCTGCAACTACCAGGAGCTGACCACCGAGGACCCCAGCCACACGTCTTTGTTGCAGATGAAGCATTTCCACTCAGGAAAAATCTCATGAGGCCATTCCCTGGGCGCAACCTGCCAAGAGAGCGACGGATCTTCAACTACCGTCTGTCCCGAGCTCAGCTGGTTGTGAGGAATGGCTTGGGGATCCTCTCTTCCCAGTGGAGAATGTACAGGCGTGCAATTGAGGTCCGTCCAGAAGTTGCAGAGACGTGTGTGAAGGCCACCTGCGTTCTCCATAATTCCCTGCGACGGACAACCCAGTCTGCTGCAGTGAGGGGAAGCAAACCAGTTGGGGAGGTGGAGCCACTGCCTGGTCTGGGAAGACTTGCTGCAAACAACTCAGCAAGAGAAGCCATCAGGGTCAGAGAGACCTTCACTGCCTACTTCTCTGCAGAAGGAACGGTTCCATGGCAAGACAGCATCGAGAGCACCAGCACACCCAAAACGGCTCTTTTAAGAGCCACCAAATTACTACTGAGCAAACTTCCTGAAATATTACTATTTTTGTATGTCAGCACCAAAATAAACATACCTGTTGTCATTGTATGTTAGGTCATCATAATAAAAGGCAAATTAAACTGTTTCCTTTGTGTGTCAACTGTATTTTATGAAGAACATGACAGAAGTCAGATTTGTGAAATTTATTAAATTAAGATGGCAGTTGTAGGAAAAACTTAAAATAAAAAACTATTTACAATGACAATGAAAAGCCTGCTTCGTTCCCTGCATTCATTGTCGCCCCAGTCTAATTAGTCTAGTTCCAAATTTAGTTCAAAAGTGCTGTTTTCATATATCAATTTATAAATTAGAAATTTCACAAATTCCTTCCTTTGGGGCGACAATCTCTGCAATGAAGGAAGCAGGCTTTTCAGGAGCACTTCGTCCTCTGTCAGTGGAGGTGGGGGAGTTGGAGGAGCCCTCCTCAAGCTCCTCGATCACCCTCTCCCTGTCATTCCTCCTGGTCCGCTTGCACGTCCTTGACTCTGTATGAAATGGAAATTTTTTTAAAACTACTGCTACTTTGTGCACTAATAACATGCAAACTTAATCCAATTTGTCATAAATACCTGGGGGTGGTTTCTCTGAGGCAGAGGCAGCAGCAGCACTCTCGACCTCACTGCCCGCCGATGACTGATCAGGTTTGTCTGTTGACAATATAACAAATGTCATGTTTTCTTAGGCAGATATATGAACTGTCCAATAAAACTTGTCATTCTAGCTTTGTCTATTATAGCACATAAAGCATTTTATTCATGCACCCATATTTATATATCTGTACAGTTCCAATATATCCTATCTTCACTTGTATACCAACCTCCTTTGTCAATTCCTGAAGGCCCTGCTGCTGCCTCTGCCTCCTCATCCTCATCTTGCCCTGCATCCTGCTCTTTGTACTCTGGGATCCCATTTTCCTTGACCCCTCTGCCCATGTTGCTGCTGGTCTCTCGCGGGGTCACAAAGGGGTTGAGGTGTCCCTGAGGCTCTTCCACTTTTTTCTGCATACATCCCCTGCGAGAAACATACGTAAACATGAACGGTTTAATTTAAACCCAGGCAAGTAAACGCTGGGAAAGCCGGTTGTGCTAACCGGAGCTAACGTTAGTGCTAACTTTGATCACAGTAAAGTATTCGCAACAGACCCATATTTTGGTAACTTACTAGGTAGTCCAATCTCCTCACTCACACGCCTGCTCCTTCTTCAACCGATTCTGGTAATCTTGACACATTGTGCCATGCAGCACTGGGTACGCACACACAGCCACAGTCAATTTGTCCTCCATCTTGTCACACAGCTCACAGCAGAGACATCAGGAATGATGTCGGGACAACCTTAACCAGGCGTGTAGCTTGGTGGCTCCCCCAGAAAATTTTGAGTTTCATACATTTAATTTCCTGCATTCTGGTGGATTTTTAGACACCCATTTTCCCTTTTATCAGGCGCGCCGCCAGGATTCAATCCTGCCACTCCTGGTATGCGCACACAAATCTACCATATTGTATGTGCACACTCACTCACTGCACTATTAGGGTTACCATTTATAGGTCTATTGAAAAAAAGACAAATTGCCAGTAGTAACAGTAGCTAGACATTAGAGGATAGCCGTCGGTGCTAAACTCACGCAGTTACCACCAACGGCTTGTGATAAGGTAGCCCAGGCAATGCACTGACGGGGCGACCCAAAACTGGGCGAAGCTAGTTAACGTTAGTCTAGCTAGCTAACTTAGCTATGTTACTCCAACACAGAGGGGACCCAAGTCTGATCACTTTGAAGCAAAAATCCTTCTGATTTATTACATCGGATTTTGTAAACACTCAAATAAGTACTGGTAACTGTACTGTAGCGAGCTAACGTGAGGTCCATCTGTCTCAGTGAGTCAGTGAGTGTTTACAGAATTGCAATTATTAAAATTGGGTTATAACAAAAAAATGGAAGGTATAATCTTTTCATGGATGGTTGCAAACGATTCCTGGTGCAATTTTATACAAAGGGGAGTTGAATTTATGGACTTTTTGAAGGATTTCTGAGGGAATTCAAAACTTACATCATCCGATGGGGGGCTCTGTCTCCTACTCCATATAGTAGCCAGACCTGACTGCTAGCTAAAGTGAGGTGCAGGGGGAGATTGGAAAAGGCGGGCCAAGCGGCAAAAATGGTATGTTCCAAAAGAGGGTTGTATGAATTTTCTGAAAACCATTTAAAATATATCTAATGCATAATATGACTGTTTAGAGTCTTTGCGCTATTATAAAAGCCGATTTTGGTGAAGTAGTTATCAAAAAGCCCATTTTGGTGAAGTAGTTATCATTCATGGTATTTTTTGGGGGACAAATTCACCTTTTGTAAATATTGGGGAGGACTTGTACCCTGTAAACCCCCCTAAATCTACGCCCTTGACCTTAACGCTATTTTGGCTGTAGTTACTGTTCGAAATATCGGCGACTTGACAGGAGGTCACTAACGTGACTGGATTCCTTTGCTAGTCAATAAGTGAGATCATTTTCAGAATGGTAGCATTTAATGTTCTGTCAACTCGGAATTTCTGTGACTTGACAGATCACTGACATGACTGGATTCCTTTGCTAGTCAATAAGTGAGATCATTTTCGGAATGGTAGCATTTAATGTTCTGTCATCTAAGAATATCAGTGACTTGACAGGAGATCACTGACATGACTGGATTCCTTATCTGTGCTAGTCAATAAGTGAGATTATTTCAGAATTTAGCATTTAATGTTCTGTCAACTCTGAATTTCTGTGACTTGACAAGAGATCACTGACATGACTGGATTCCTTATCTTTGCTGGTCAATAAATGAGATCATTTCAGAATTTAGCATTTAATGTTCTGTCAACTCGGAATTTCTGTGACTTGACAAGAGATCACTGACATGACTGGATTCCTTTACTTTGCTGGTCAATAAATGAGATCATTTCCGAATGTTTGCATTTACAGTTCTGTCAACTAAGAATATCATAGACTTGACAGGACATCACTGACATGACTGGATTCTATTTCTTTACTAATTAATAAGAGAGATCATTATCAGAACGTTAGCATTTACAGTTCTGTCAACTCAGAATAGCTGTGACATCACAGGAGATCACTGAAATCACTGGATTCCATTTCTGTTCTTTTTAATACGTGATATTATTTTCAGAATGTTAGCATTTACAGTTCATTCAATTCAAAATATCGATGACTTGACAGGAGATCACTGACATGACTGGATTCTATTTTTTTACTTGGCAATAAGTGAGATCAGTTTCAGAATGGTAGCATTTACAGCTCTGTCAGCTAAAAATATGTGAGTTGACAGGGGGTCAATGACATGACTGGATTCCATTTCTTTACAAATTAATAAGTGGGATAATTATAAGAATATTAGCATTTACATTTCTGTCAACTCAGTATAGCTGTGACATGACAGGAGATCACTGACATGACTGGATTCGTTTTCTGTGCTCATTTATAAGAGAGATCATTTTAAGAATGTTAGTATTTACAATTCTGTCAACTCAGAATATCTGTGACTTGACAGGAGATTAATGACATGACTGGATGCCATTCCTTTGCTAATTAATAAGTGAGATAATTTTAAGAATATTAGCGTTTACAGTTCTGTCAACTCAGAATATCTGTGACTTGACAGGACATCACTGACATGACTGGATTCCCTTTTTGAGCGAGTAAATGAAAATCATTTTCATGGTGATATATTTCAGGTTTAAAGATGCATATCTGGTTCTGAGGTGATTTTAATGTGTTCTTAAAATGTTTGTCCATTAAGATGTTAAATGTTTAACATCATTATTTGTCCTTTCATTATGCGTACTTTTTTAACACATTTTAAGGGTTTTTCTATACCCAAGAAGTATGATAATAGTTATTTGTGCTTTCAATTGTTCATATCCTGGGAGAGGAACTGATTTCCTGTTGACCTTATTTGTTTTGAGGGAAGCACGAAAAAGAGTACTTTAAGTTATGGAATGTGTTTTTTTTTATACTTTTATGTTGAACTAAAGACTGTGCTGAGCCAACGCACTTTTACTTATGAGAACCAGAGACTGTGTACTGCCTTGAGTGTAAGTTTGAGATTTTTTTTTTTTTTTTTACAACTTCGAGGCAAGCTAATTAGCCTCGCTCTCGCAGCAGACGTGTTGCTGGGTCCTGAGTGTGGTCTGCTGTGTGCAGAGTGGGGGCTCTCCTGCTATTCGTCCATGATGTGCCGCAGGGGTGCCTGTACCAGGGCTGCCGAGTGAGGTTCCTACAGATTAATAAAGATGAAAGACTACAAATACCTTGTTCTCTTCCTTCTTTTTAGGCTTTATTATTATTGTTACAGTGTTTTATGTTCTGAAATGTGAAATACCTGAAATTTCATTGAACACACTCTTGAAATTCAGAGACTGTGTTTGGGGTGGTATTTATGCTATTTTGCTGAACAACTGCACAGGTAAATTGAATTCTTTCAGTAAATGGGTAACATTTCATTGGTTTATCAAAACCATACTTATTCCCATAGCCTCTCAGTGATAGTAATACTGCATTTTTGCTTTTAGTTCTTTCCACAAAATTTCCCAACACACAGAATGAAATTCTCGGAGACGGAGATCTTAATTAAAGTTTTACTTGCAGCAAGGAGTAAAGGCAAAGACATTAGTAATAACAAAACAAACACATGTATTGATAGCTCCGCCAGAACCCACCTCAGCATTTAACACCAAGGACCCAACTTTGAAAGAAGTTGAGGAGGTTGTCAAGGCAGCTAGATCCAAATCAGTGCCAGGCCCCAGTGGAGTTCCATATGTTGTCTACAAGAGATGCCCTAGACTCTTGAAGCGACTATGGATGATCCTCAAAGTCATCTGGAGAAGAGGGAAGGTGGCCCAGCAGTCGAGGGCAAGATATTCTTTAGTATTGTTGCCCAGCGCATGACGGAGTTCCTCCTGAGGAACAGGTACATCGACACCTCTGTGCAGAAAGGGGGAGTCCCAAAGGTTCCAGGATGCATCGAGCATACAGGAGTCGTCACCCAGCTGATCCGGGAGGCACGTGAGGGCAAAGGAGATCTGGCAGTCCTTTGGCTCGACCTTGCCAATGCCTACGGGTCCATTCCACACAAGCTGGTGGAAACCTCGCTTGACCGACACCACGTTCCAGGAAAGATCAAAGACGTCATTCTGGACTACTACAGCTGCTTCAGTTTGAGAGTCACTTCTGGAACAGTAACATCCACATTTCACCGGCTTGAGAAGGGCATTATCACAGGATGCACCATTTCTGTGATATTGTTTGCCTTGGCCATGAACATGTTGGTGAAGTCAGCAGAGGTGGAGTGCAGAGGCCCACTAACCAACTCAGATATGCGGCAGCCCCCCATCAGAGCATTTATGGATGATCTGACAGTGACCACAACATCAGTCCCGGGCTGTAGATGGATCCTCCAAGGCCTTGAGCGCCTCATTAGCTGGGCCCGAATGAACTTCAAGCCAGCCAAGTCCAGGTCCCTGGTGGTGAGGAAGGGGAAGGTTACAGAGCGGTTTCGCTTCTCAATAGGGGCCACCCAGATTCCATCTGTGGGAGAGAAGCCAGTTAAGAGTCTAGGCAAGATCTACGACTGCACCCTGAAGGACACCACAGCACTCCAAGCTACATCTGAGGAGTTGGGAACCTGGCTGAAAGCAGTGGATAAGTCAGGGTTACCAGGAAAGTTTAAAGCCTGGATCTACCAGCATGGCATTTTGCCACGACTCCTCTGGCCACTGCTGATCTACGACGTGCCGATGACCACCGTCGAGTGTTTCGAGAGGAAGGTCAGCTCCTTTCTACGGAAGTGGTTGGGCCTTCCACGAAGCCTCAGCAGCATCGCCTTGTACGGGAGGAACAACAAGCTGAAACTGCCCTTCAGTAGTCTGATGGAGGAGTTTATGGTCACCCGAGCAAGAGAGGTGCTGCTGTACAGAGACTCCAGTGACACCAAAGTCTCCTCGGCAGGCATAGAAGTGAGGACTGGCAGGAAGTGGAGGGCTCAAGAGGCGGTTGACCAGGCTGAATCCCGCTTGCGGCACAGCGAGCTGGTTGGAAAAGTGGCTTCTAGACGGGCAGGACTCGGGAGTAACCCAAGACCTTCCTTCAACAAGACCCAGGGGAAGGAAAGGTGGCTGCTGATCCAGGAGGAGGTCCGAGCAGGGGTGGAGGAAGCCCGCTGCAGTAGGACAGTAGGGATGCGGCAGCAGGGGGGGTGGACCCGATTGGAGGAGGCAGCTGACCGGAAGATAACGTGGACAGAGCTATGGCGATCTGAGCCACACCGGATTAAGTTCCTCATCTAGTCGGTGTACGACGTCCTCCTGAGTCCGTCCAACCTCTTCCGCTGGGGCTTGGCCGAGAACCCACTGTGCCCCCTCTGCCAAAGAACTGGATCGCTGGAGCACATCCTGAGCTGCTGCCCTAAGGCACTGGGGGATGGCCGTTACCGGTGGCGCCATGACCAAGTGCTGCGGGTCATCGCAGAGGCCATCTGCACAGGGATCTCCACCAGTAAAGGCCAGCAACCATCAAGGCAGTACATCGCCTTTGTTAGGGCTGGGGAGAAGCCCCAGCAGTTCCGGAGTCAGGCAGGGGGGCTGCTGGCAACAGCTCGGGACTGGCAGCTGAAGGTCGACCTAGGGAGACAGCTCAAGTTCCCGGAGAACATTGCAGTGACCACACTCAGGCCTGACATGGTCCTAGTGTCAGAGTCAACAAGACAGGTGGTCCTGCTGGAGTTGACTGTCCCCTGGGAAGACCGGATGGAGGAGGCCTTTGAGAGGAAGAGGGCCAAGTGCGAGGAGCTGGCAGGTGAATGCCGAAGCAAGGGATGGAGGACTCGATCAAGCGGGGCGATCCGTGGACCACAAAAGCTACCTAGACACAAGCCGGGACTTGATCACCCCGGCTGGGTCGCCTGGGCGAGGGTGTCTGTTGTGAGACCCGAAACACCCCGTGACCCCAGGATACAACACTGATGATGTGTCTAGGTTGCACCAGAAGGTGTATATTAGAACTAGCAGAATAGTGGACGCAGAACAAAATTTCAGAATAGGCTATTCATGATCAGACATGGGAGGTACAGTGGGGACAGGTTATTAATTAGCAGTGGGAGACATGAAAAACAGTTGTGTGGAAACCTGGGTTGAGACCATACACGTCATCATATCTCTCAGGCAGGGCAGAATGCAGGATGTGAATAAATAGAAGAGCAATCACACTACGAAAACAGGTGTCAGAAATTTAAGGAGCACTTGTTGCCAGGAGCCAGAAGTCAGCCTGTGAACAGTTGACCCTCCTTGCGGTGGAGGTGACATGGAATGAACAGAAAGAGTCCGGTACAGCAATTCCTTCCAAGAAGACCTTTTTATTCCTAGGCAATCAGGTGTACAACCAGATGTGACAGAGGTTCAACCATCAACCCGGGCAGATGGAAACTGGCGCCTTATATACCCGCTTGAATAATTTTCCCCCCTGGCCCCTACCAAGAGCAGGGATCTCCCTCTATCCCCAGAATCTCTTAGCTCCCAACACCACATAAAAAAACCCCCAGAAATTACCAGTCTAAAATTCACCTATGATTTATGGATATGGGTCATTAAAAATTGGCCAAACTCCCCAATATACTAAATTTGCCCAGATGATTCCAGCAGCAACACCCCCCCTCTCCATTCTGACCGTGGTCTCTCCCAGAACATTTATCCGGTGACGGTACCCGCCCGGACTCTTTTGAACGCGGACACCTGAGGACACAACAGAAAGGTGAGTGGCACAATCCAACACTGGCACCCTATTGCACTCTACCCTGTGGAGCTTTGACACCCCGAAACCTCCTTCCGCTGCTCGACGCCTCCAGTCCTCATCGTCACATCTCTCTCCCGACAGGTGGAGCGACACCGGCGCAGACACACCCGCCTGAGGACCACCGCCACCAAGGCACGGTTATATAAATACATAAATATACATAATCAATAAATAAAGATGCCGCAAGCTGGATAGGGAGCCTTGTGCATATCCGCTCTGTAATTTACTGTGCAACACTCAATAAAGTGCCGATCTTAAAGTGCGTGTGCCATTATTAAAGTGCTGTGCTAATTGTGAAGTACTGTTAAAACAACCCCGGTGCAACCTTCATACATTACTATCGTAACAAAGGGCTCTTCGTTACACAGCCAAACCAGGAAGTCACTTTTTGCCACATGATCCCCATCAATCACATCTCACAGAGCAGTCAGATTTGCAATTGACTGGTGTATCATGCCTCTGTCTGTGTCGTTAGCTGGAATGAAAGAACAACATGCCACGCCCACAATAGCACACTGACGCTGTCAGCTGACCCAACACTGGGTGGTCCTGCAACTCCATTAGTCTCAACGCCTGCAACTCTTCATGTACTCCAGTACAGACCTTGAGAGACAGATTAACAAAAGATCCCAACCTGTAGTCCAGTGTTTCAATCCATAGGATCACCTTACCAACACCAAGCCATGGGAAAAGTGATAAAATGACCGTCAGACCACAATTTATGGTCAGATGGGATGTCAGTTCCCCAGACAGAATCATGTCTCTGAAAGGAACGTCGAGTCCTGCTGCTCAGGGTAGTCGAGATGTCAGAGGCCAAAATGAAGGAGTGGTCAGAGGGAACAACAGCCACACAGAGGCCATACCCACCAGGCAGCAGGTAGGTTCTTTCCAACAGTCTGGTTTAAGAATCGTGGTGAAACATGAGGAAACAACACACTGTCATTCACGAGAGGACTGGGAATGACATGTTGATTTCTTGCAGCCAGTAGCCAGGAACAGGAAGTGAGCCTTGTCTCATTCTTGTGGCTCCTTGAACATTGTATTCAAGGATTCAAGCATCTTCATTGTCATACCATTTCACATTTGCATGTTAGTCATACGAAATTAGGACTCAGGTCCCGGTATAAGCTAAGGTAATTAGAAAACTAAGAGAATAATAAAATAAAATCAAGTAACAGAATAGGTATGGACATATATCTATATAAATAAGATGCAAAATCAAATATAAACACTCTGTAAACTGCTGCTGAGGGTGGGAGATATTGCACTAATGGAGGGGTATATATAAATACAACTTTAAAATACAGGGATATAAATATAAACAGTATGTACATGTAAACAGTCGAGGGATATTTCAAACATATCAGGCATTGTTTTACTGTTTTATCAGCAATTTTTGCAAAATTTTGAGCATGGAATAGAGAAGTGACTTTGGAACACATCCCTCCTGTCGACACGAGAGCCAAAGAGTGGGTCACATGCGCAGCCCACGAGTAGAGTGAGGAAGGAAGGCAAATTTTGCCATCAGAGGACACAATAAGTCCATCAGAGCCTTACGTGTGGATGTTAGTCCAGTCACTGGGTCAGTCACAGCAACTGGAATCATCAGGTGTGATTTGTCCAGCTCCCCGTTAGCGCTTCTAATTGAGATAGCATCAGGAGACGGCTTGCAACTGCAACTGCATTTCGTTGCTCTGTACTTGTGACATGAGCAGTGACAATAAAGTTGAATTCTATTCTATTCTATTATTTACTTTTGGAGGGAGGTTATTTAGACTGGAGCGTGTAGCTCCAGGGTCGCAAAGAAACTCTACGTCACTGCCTGCTACAGTCAAAATGATCAGAGGTGAACGAGTTTGCCAGTGATGGTTCAGGGTCATGTCTGTGAGTCATTGCTTCCTCTAACAGTCTAGTCTCTTCATCCAGGATCACCTGGTCTGTTGGGGAAATGTCACTGCCGCCTAGTCATGCTGTCTTACATTGATTTGGATCGTGATCTTTTGAATTGTAATCATGGTTTTGCATCTGCGGGAAGGTCAACATTGATGGTCATCTTCATATCTCTGTTCTTTCTTTTTATGTGGACAGTCTCTGGCAAAATGTCCAGGCCGACCACAGTCATAACACCTCTTCCTGTCTGTCATTCTGTTGTCCATAATTGTCACCTGCCTGATCCCATCTACGTGGTCCTCCACTCCCTCTTCCTCGGCCTCTACCTCCACTTCTGCCTCTCTGGTTGTGGTAAGGCCCTCTCTTTTCAGGTCTCTGGTAAAAGATTTCTTCATAGTGCAAGGGTTGTTAAGTCTTTCAAAACTTTTTCAGATTTCCTCTGTTGTTGTGCATCTGTCCATTATTTAACATCCATAGAAGCAGTGGAAGCCCACTTCATGGCACACTGAACTTCAGGATGAGCACTACCTTTCTTCTTATGTTTATCTTTCAATGTAACAAGGAGTGCATTGCATTTATGTTTATCCAATGATCCATCAAATGGAGTGCTAGTATCTTTTATTCACGGTTTCTAAAATTTACAGGCTTGCGCACTATATTCACCTTCAATATGGTTATGATCCTGTTTGCATTCCACTTTGGATTTCTTTAATTCTGGTTCTTATTTTTCCCATTTGAGTTCCCCATTACAACTGTCTTATGTTGAGCTCACTGGCACGAGAGAAGAGGAGGTTATTGATCCGGCCTTCTACACCGCAGACACGGTGTGAGATCAATTTTATAGATTGAAACCAACCTCAGGCGTCCGCCCTCAGCCCTCTCCTCACCAGTATAAAAGTCAACACAAGATAAAACAACAAACTGTAATTCCGATACCACCTACTGTGGCTTCAAACCTCAAGAAATTACCACATTCACTCCCACGAATGTATGTTTGTGCATGTGTGTGTGCGTGTGTGTGTGTGCGCGCGCACGTGCAAGGCCTCAGTTGAGTTAGAAGAACATTAATCTCACATTAGGAGGTCAATTCCCCTGTCCAACTTGTGCCCTCACCATCTCTATCACAGACTGGTATTACGTGGGGGAGAGGTTGGAGTACCTGCTAGGAACTGACCCGGTAAATTCTCCTAATCAGCGCATTCCCGTCCTGACGTCACTGTGTGTGCCTGACTTACAAACTATTTTATGGGACTCAAACCCTTGTAGGATTTTCAACCTTTTCTTTGCGATGTAACTGCAGTAGCTATTCTTCCATGTGCTGTGTCTTTATGCGTCTCTATACTCACCAACGAAGTGGATGTGCGTCACCGGGCACCCTCAGAGAGCCCCGTCGGCCATCACGGTCCCAGAAAAGGATGACCAATGCAGACCTTAGTCTGACCGTGCACGGAGTTTGTCCTCTCAAGCGTCCAGGGCTTCCTCAGGCATCCAGATATTGTACATTCGGCTCGAAAGACCAATTATGTCAGGAAATTATTTCTGTAAGATAAAGATTGTATTTTTGCTGTTACTTCGTACCACAAAATTTCCCAACACAGAAAATCAAATTCTCAGAGATGGAGATCTCAATTAAAGTTTTAATTGCTGCAAGGTGTAGACAAATTTATATATATTTGCTTAAACTGTAGTTAAATTTATACATACATTCACTTAAAATAGAATGTAGGACACACAAGGTAGTTGTAATAAAGATGTTTCTGTGGCAGTTCCCAAAGAGGTAGGAAAGGGTCCAACACTGTATTTAGTTCATCAATGTATTTCTTTAGTGTTAGTAGCGGTACCGGGATCTCCTGCTCATGCATCCCAGGCAGAATCGATGACTTAGCTGCAAGTCACCTTATTTGACCTCTTGAACATCTGGAAGTAGTAAAAGGTGTTTTACAGAGGGGTCCTACAAATCTCCAAAGCACCAGGATTAGTTGGTGCCATTGCAATTCTAGGAAGGAACTTATAAATACTGGAGACAACACAGATAGACATTCCAAGATATAAGACAACAGAAAAACACTTACTATCAGCAGTGAAGCACAGACCAGACTGTTTAGAGTGGACAGGTGAAAAGGTCACAACAGGGAATAGCGGGAGTGTAGCTCATGCTAGCATCACTCCCTCAAGCCAATTAAGTCAGAACAGAGTCCACAAGAATTTCTATGGTGGGATGAGGCCGTGAAAGATAAGAGCATGGCCGTAAATCGGAAAGAGGTTTTAATCTTCACAGCTGCAACAACAAGGCCACGATGGACCAGAAGGGACTGGCATGGGGTCAGACAGAAGATCCTGCAACAGACATGAAGATCAAAAATACACACTTGCACGCAGAAGCGATCACATAAGCACCTCCTTGTAACACATAAAAACTGGAGAAGATAGTTAGATCGTTGAACTTCTTGCCCCAACGCCAGGGACGACGCATCTGTGTATGCTGACTCCAGCATAGGGGAAGACGATCTCCAGAGCTCTGTATTCTTTCCTGTTAATCTGAATAAATTCTTTTGAACCAACTGGAAGGTGTCCTCTCCGGATTTTGAACAGCGCAATACATATACTCTGTGGGTCCTTCTGATTGATTAATGATGACTTGTTGAAAAATTCCTACAAAGGAGTACAGGCAAAGTTCTACATCTGCAGTGAACAGTCTCAGTGTCTCCCAATCACATATACAAAGTTCCTCCTCTCCTCCTCACACCTTGCTCTTTCTTCTCCCATCAAGGACGGGTGTGCGGGGGAGCATAGGCACGCTGACTCCTCACTGTCCAAGGCCTTTCCCAAACTCTTATCTTAGAAGTGTAAGCACAGCCTGGTACATCCTGCACAAACTTCATTACTTTGCTCTGAATAAAACACTATCATACGATTCTACATCAGGCTAAACTTCATGATAATAAAACATAAATGTAATAAAGCATAAACATGCCTACATATTTAACAGGTTTTGTTAGAACTTCCTTAGAACTCCGCTTATCCCAGTGGCTACAATAGCTCTAAGAAGTCACATTAAGAGGCTGCATCACTTCTTCATGGCTCCTTCCACACTCAAAGTCACACCTACAGTCAATTTAGAGTATCAATCAGCCTCGTCCCCTCTTGATGTCTTTGGACTGTGGGAGGAAGCTGGAGTACCAGAGAGAACCCACACAGGAACAGGGAGAACATGCAGACTCACACAGAAAGATCTTGTGCTGGAGCCGGGGCTGGAACCTGGAACCTTCTTGCTGTGAGGCGACAGTGCTGACCACTGCATCACCGTGCTGCCCCTTTAGAAGTTTGCATTGGCATTCAAATTAAAATCATCCATAATGCAGGGTAAATGCTATTAATATTGTGATATTATTGATGTATTCATGTATTACGGACGGCGCCCTGTGACGTCACTGCGCGGTCCTCTTTCTCCCTCACCTGCTTCTGCCGGCCCCGGAGCCAGCCCTGCGCCCTGATTGGCCTCCTCCGCAGCCAATCCCGTCAGTCAGTGGCACCGGGAGGATTTAAATGGAGAGCGGGGCCAGATGCCGGTGGCGACTCTGCACGGTGGCGGACGTCGTCCCTCGCGTGGCTCCCTTAATATCCCCTAAACATAACTGAACGTGATCTGGGTGATCTTTTGATAGTTACCAATCGTTGTTTTGGTTTCGCTTGCCCTGCGTGGCATGGTCACTCCGGTGGTGTTGTTTCATTTTCTTGTGGTTTCCTGTTTTCGTTTGCCCTGCATGGTGAAGTGGCTCCGGTGGAGTTGTTTTACTTTATTGTTGTTCGCTGTTTTCATTTGGCCCTGTGTGCCCGTGCTCCCTGTACTTTGTGGCGTTTGAGAATAAAAACTGCCCGCTAAGTGCACCAGGATCACCCTGTGTTATGACCCGGCTCGGCTAGGGGTAAGGAGACGTAACACATTTTTGTTTTATTATCATGAAGTTTTAGCCTGATGTAGAATCGTATGATAGTGTTGTAACTTTTATTCAGAGCAAAGTAAAGAAGTTTGTGCAGGATGTATCAGGCTGTGCCTACACTCCTTGGATAAGAGTTTGGGAAAGGCCTTGGACTTTAGGAGTCAGCGTTCCTATGACGGCATTGCTGCCACACAATGATGGAGTTGACAACTGCAATTCATTTTTGTTTTAAAAATAAAAAACGTCTTTTTCTTTTCTGTCTTTCAGAGGAGGGCATTGATGAGAAGAGCTTCTATCTTTTAGATAAGGTTACCATCAACCAGCCCATCCCAAGAGCAGGTCGCAGGCTCAAGTTTTTAAACAATTTAGAGGACTTGTAACTGAAACCCCCCAATCACATCCCCCACAGAATGAAGGACTGTCTTTTTGCACTAAACCCCCAACAATATATTTAACAATATACTTATTTATTGCCAACAAATAACTTCTGCTGCTATTACTGACTCCTTTTTATACTGTGAAATTGTTTATATATATTATTATTATATTATTGTGAAATTGTTTATATATATATATATATATATCTTTCATCATATCTTTTTATAGGATCAGTAAATGTCTTCAACCACTGTGCACTTTATCTGTTTTTAGCTGTCTGTATGTCTGTCCTTATTTGTTGTGCTTGTGCACTTTAGTGTTGAGTCTACCTCAGTGTCAGTAGATGTCCTGTCTTCACTGTAGGATAGAGAAAAACGCAATTTCGATTCTTCTGTATGTCTGGTGCATATGAAGAAACTGACAATAAAGCTGACTTTGACTTTGATAAGTTTACTCACGGAAGACAGCATATACTTGTTTTAAATGCAAAAGAGTAATTTCAGGGGGTACCAAGGGTCTTCATGCATTAACGGTCAGTACACCATGTTTCTTCAGCATCAACACATTTCCAGTGTCGTGAAAGTGGTTGTGGTAGGACATTTTCTTCCATTTGGTCTTACAGAAGACACTTGGAAAAGGGCCATGGAGACAGAAATAATCTTCAGGACGAGAGCTGGGTTTCGCCACTGACCTCCCGATATGATATGATTTCGATACACTAGGTCCCAAGTCGATATGATTTCCAATACGATTCACTACCGTGCAGCCCCTGGTCTGAGATCCTTGCAGACAAAAATTGCCAGAGCCGAAGTGATTTTCTCTGCACGTGGAGACGTGGACGGAACCTTCGTCCCAAATGCTTTCACCAGCAAGGGGTGTTGCAGTGACTGGTTATTGAGTATACTCTGTGTAGCGTCCCAGTCCAAATAAACAAGTCTAGACTGATGGTCTCATCGTGTAGTTTTATTGAGCCTTGCATTTTGTCCATAAACCGACGTAAGACCAACGTAAGAGCTGCATGAAATCAAAGAAAACACAAAGCAAACAATATATTTATTTACAGTTAGCTCAAACAATGTTAGTGCTAAAAACTCATGAACTCAAATTTACAGACAAATAAGATAAATTACCTTGTTGCCCTTTCAACTGGAGCTAAAACTTCCTTTTACTCTCCCCTTATGTCCTTAATTTTCTGTAGTGCTCTGTGTACTGCTCCTTTTCTTTGTTTATAAAAGTTTCCCTCTTCGTCTCTTGAAACTAGAAGCACTTCCGTGTTAACAGGATATGACAAAATATCAGCATTTCCGTGTTGAAATGATATAAGAAAATAAAAGCAGCATAACAATATTGTGGCAGGAAGGCAGTCTGCACTTCCTCTCCACAGGTAAGGGGAGGGGCTAGACTGATCATCAAATGCACCTGTGAGTTGGGAGATGGGGAGAAGGGTCACAGCAGAACAAAGGCTGCTGGGAGAAGGACGTGAGCTGGGCAGAAGACCACTGAGCTGAAGCTGAGAGCTAAAACATTCAGAGCAAAAGGACCAAATCTACCACACGTGTGCTGAAAGAAATCATTCCTTTGGTGTGGCATGTGGAGCAATACTGGTCGGCAAACCCTTGAACAGATAAGTGGCATGTCTCTGCTAATCAGCCTCCAGGCTTCCTCTCCCCTCATTCATCAAACCCCATCTTCCCCTTCATTTACCCCCACACACATACCAGACCCCTACAATATATGGACAGTTGGATAAATTATACACGAACTGAAATGTGAACTTCTCCACCCCCCCCCCCCACACACACACTCATTCTCACCTGAAAAAAAGGGACAATTTATTTTTATTTCACTGTTCATTCACCAGTGTACCCTAAAAGGTTGTGAATGTCATTTTGTGTTTGGTATTGTTGATATTTGTGTTTTCTTTAATTGATAACTGAATACTTTAAGTTAACCATCTGTGGACTCTTTCGTAGTGAGGTTTTTGAGTTTTGAAAGAAAAAAAAGCTTGTGAAGACAAATGAATTTAAAGAAAAATTGATAGGGTCATTGTGTTCCTGTCTGGTGCCCAACGTTTGTTTTCATTTACCTACGCTACAATATAAACATTCATTTTTAACTGTAAACTATTGTGCATTATGAATTTGAGTCCTTTACACTTTGGGTGATGCCTCAACAAATGGCTCCGGAGAGTAGTTGTATTTCCGTTGTACTAAATCTCTACTTTAAACATTTTGCACAGAGCATCATTTTTGTCAAGTTGTGCGCAGTTTTCTTGCTTCTTAAACCGAAGTGCTGCCAGACATCGGCTCTTAAGTTTGCCGGCGATTTAAGTTGCGCTTCCGCCATCTTGTTGTTCTCTGATCGGAGGAACATGGCCTAGATCTTGTGAGATCTGATCATCTGACTGCAATGACGCTGCACTAAGCATTAAATCACGCGAGACTAAAGGGGCAAACCAAAACAAAAAAAATGAATGGGTAAAATCTTATTCATTTTAAAAGATTGATACTGGGATATATGTATCGATAATCTTTCCTACAAATGTATATCAATAAAATATTGGTATATCGACATTTTTATCCCACCTCTATTCAGGACCCCCTTGAAGGCCCAGCCCCATGTGCAGGTCCAGTCCCCCCTATTGATGTACCAAGTGTCGAAATGCTGAATGCTGAAAAGGATCCAGAAAAGGGAGATGAGGAAGTTGATGAGGTTTGGAATGAGCTAGAGCCAGAATCCATTATTAATCGAGTGGCCCTCTTTATAGCTCACCTTAGATCCAAATCTTCTATGACATTCTCAAACCTAACCTTTGTGTTTCAGCATACTTCCAGTTTAATTGGTGATATTTTCAGCAGACTGCATTCAAAGACCATGTCTCTATGCCAGCAGTTTGGTCTTGATCAAAGCCCAGAAGTACAAGAGCTCGGCGTGGAGTTCTCAGAATCAGCTGAACCTTTCAAAGGGATGGAGACAGACTACAAACACATGCAATATGTTGCCGGATCAGGAAACTTTGTTCAGTCAGTTGCTACTATTGTCAGGGATTTCTTATGTTCAATCAACAGCTTCTGCCACTGGTGTTGTCCATCAAGTCAGAGTTCGTGATTCATATCACCGTATACCGTTAGAGCGTCTTGACCAAGATTCTAGAAATTCCTGGGATTTTACAGGCCAAGCTGGGTCGGAAGCGCAGAGATGGTGATGCAATTCAGGATGTTTTTGATGCGGAGTTTTGTAAAACACATCCCTTGTTCAAAAACGAGGTTTCAATCCACTTTTGATCTACCAAGATGATTGTGAGATAGTAAATTCACTTGGTTCCAAGACTGGGATTCACAAGTTGGGACTTATTTATTTCATCTTGAAGAGCTTGCCCCCAGACTTTCTATCAGTTTTGCAGTCACAGTTCCTTTTAGCCGTATACAAATCTGATAATGCAGCAGCCCAATTATGAGGCAGATTTAGTTACAGCTGACTCCTCTAAGACAGGCCTAAAAAGCCCCAGTGTCTTGAACAACTTGTCTTTTTATCATGTGTCAAACAATGTAGCAGTTGACATCATGCATGATGTACTGAAAGGAGTGGGGCCCTATGAGATGAAACTTGTACTGAATTCACTAATCGAGCAAAAGCATCTGACACTCAAAGTTAAATTACAGAATCACAAGTTTTGATTATGGATATTGCAACAAGTCTAACAAACCCTCTGCCAAGCAAGCAAGAATGAGCTCATAAACCCTGAAGGCTCCATGCGGCAGTCAGCATCTCAAAATGGTGCCTACTTGGGTTACTACCCACAATGATAGGTGACCTAATCCCCATGGATAACAAGCATTTGGAACTTTTACTCCTCCTGCTCCACTGCATGGAGTTCATCTTTTCTCCTTCACTTACTGTAGCAGCAACACAGTACTTCAGCAGAATCATTGAAGAGCATCACTCCCTCTTCTTGGAGATCTCCCCTAATTTACATTTGCGGCCAAAACACCACTTCATGATCCACTACCCACGAGTCATTCTAAAACTCAGACCGTTGAGGCAGTTCTGGGCAATGAGATTTGAAGCACAGCATGCATTTTTCAAACACGTTAGCTATACAACATGCAACTTCAAAAACAATGGCATTTTGCCACCACATGATGCAGTGCTACAATTTCCTATCTGGAACTATTCTTTCTCAGAATATTAAAGTCGGCCCACGGCACACCACATTTCTCATCAACATTAAGGAAAGAAACCAAAGTGGGCTAGACGGTATACCCCTTCTCAGTGAATTGTATGCGCCAGCCTGGATTACATTGAAGGGAACTGACTACAGAGGTGGCATGAGTGTGTTCCTCACCTATGATCAAGATGGAGAGCCTCAATTTGGACTCCTACAAATCAGTCTTGCTCCTGGACCAAAAATCAGTCACACCAACAATAAAGCTTGTGGTCATGAAGTGGGAAACACAATGGTTTGATAGGCATTTACGTGCTTATAGTGTGACTTCCACTCCAGTTTTGGTAGCTGTAGATGTCAGAGAGCTGCTTGATCACCATCCCCTCCATGCTGCCAAGTCGTATTCATAGGATGAAAGTTTATACATTTCATTGGGGTTATCAACTTTTTTAGAATCAGTTGACTGCCACAAGGTGTTTATTTTCTGTTTTGTTTGTTTTTTAAATTTAGAGAATTTTTTTTTTTTTTACCCCTTTAGATTCTTCCCCATACACACATTTTTGTTGACACTCCTGTCATAACCTACTGACATACCTGCCGGTGAGTAGCCCCCACCAGGAAGATGTAGACCCCCCCCAGAGCCAGCCAGAGGGAGAGGAGCAGGATGAGGGAGAGGACAAGGAAGGGGACGAGTGAGGGTGAGGAAGAAGCTGTCTGAACAGGGAGAACCATGGCAAGGGGTGGATGTGCTGGACACCTGACTGAGCAGCAACGAAATCCAACCTGTATGGCCAGCGAGATCACCTTGCAGCATGGAAGCCAATAACTGTTGGAGATCTGTGCTTGTGCATCGCCATGGTAATCTACATGGGGCTGGTGGAGATCAAGTCCATCAAGGACTATTGAAGGAGGTCTGACCTGTATTGCATGCCCTTCCCTCCCTCTCTGTCAGTACAGAAGTTCATGGCAGAGTCCCGCACCCTCCACCTTAGCTCCCCTGATGACGATGAAACCAACGGGCTGAGGGGCACAGCAGAGTACAACCGGCTCTGCAAGGTCAAGTCCCTACATGAGAACATTCACACCACCTGCAAGGCTCGATACCATCCGCAGCAGAACATCTCCGTGGATGAGAGGATGGTGAAGAGCAAGGCCCATAGAGCCCTCCATCAGTATATGAGGGACAAGCCCACCAAGTGGGGCTATAAACGCTTTGTGCTGGTGGACTCCTCCAACAGCTATACATCGGATTTTAACATATCAAGGCTAGAGTGCACCAGTCGTCAGGGGGCTAGGGGGAGTTATGATATTGTCATGGCCCTTGTAAATCCTGCAGAGCCGGGGCATGGCTATAAGTTGTTTTGTGACAACTTTTATACCAGCCCCGCATTGTTCCAAGACCTCCAGTTCATGCCGTATCTGGGCCTTTGGGACCATCCGGGAGAATCATGTGGGATTCCCCCACAAGCGGGAGGGTGGTCTGCGGACAAATTCACCCCAGGGCACCATCCGCTGGATCAGCGAGGCTCCACTGTTGTTTGTCCAGTGGATGGACACCAGACAAGTGCTGTTCTGCTCCACCATCCACACAACACATGACAACAGTGTAGTGCAGCGGAAGGTGAGGGGGCTGACGGTCATTGGACTGAGCAAGCAATTCCCTCTCCACCTGTAGTCAGTGACTACAATCAGCACATGGGTGGAGTGGATCTCTCGGATTCAATAATCAGGTATTACAAAACACTACACAAGACCAGGAAGTGGTATCGGTCATTTTTTTTTTACCACTTCCTGGATATAGCCATTGTAAATGCCTTCATTCTACATCGGGATCTCGCCAGGGAGAAGGAGAGGACTCCCCTTAGCCACAAGGATTTCTGTGAGGCCCTGGTGTTGGATTGAAGGCAGCCCAAAGCCCCCCCCCCCCCCCCCCATTGGCACCTCCACCAGCTCCACAGCATGCTAGCCACAAGCTCCAGTTCTTCAGCCAAGAAGGAACTATTTTGAGGCGGAGGTGTGTCCACTGTGCAAAAAAACAACAACGGTCAAGTGCGTGCCATGCCACGTAGCCCTTTGTTTTGTCATCAGTAAGGACTGCTACAATGCGTGGCACTCACAGCAATTTCTGAACACTTTCAGTGTTTTATATTTTGTTCTATTTGTTATTTATATATTTTTTTGTTGCACTATGTGCTCCCTGCATCCTCAGGTAAAAAAAAAACAAAAAACTTTGGCCTTTGTTATTCCAGCCTAAAATGACCAAAAATATGTAAGGCTGCATAATGTCAGTATTAGTTTTCATTAGAGACCAAGATTATGTTTGTTAGGCAAAGGGATCTGATGTTTTTGTGTTTGGGTATCCAGATGGCCTTTTGGAGTCTCCAAATAGGACCAATTGGATGACTCGTAGGATTTTTTGTGCCAAACATACAGGTCATTTTTTGATATTTTGACTTCAGATTTGGACTCAATGAGGTCAGACCCTGTGTCTGTAGACTAGTGATGCCTGTTCAGCCCTAGCTGGTCATAGACCTAGTTTTTCATAGTCAATAATCAGACAGAGTAGTCGGGCGGAACTAAAAACCATTTATAACCACTGTATCTCCTTGTCAGTAAATCACAGAATCAAATGGATACTTTTGCAAGACACCTGAGAATGTTACTTTTCCAAAGAGACCAAGAACACATCTGAGTCTTGAACTATGTGGCATCTGTGCTGCTTTGAATGTTGACATGGCGTTTTTACAAAAATCACTGAAAAAGGCAGTGATCCTTCAGGGGTTAAGTTACTGTCAACAATTGGCAAATTTTCTCATTTGGGTTTTACCAAAATGTAACACGTGCTGTCACAGACAGAAAATCTGAAATGAGCCTTATTGAATGCGATGAAAGGAATTGTGGAACTAGCATTTATGACCAGACAATACACAATAGTGTTTTATAGAGTTGTTTTAGAGCTTTTTCAAAACATAAAATTTTGCTGAAAGGGATATCTGATAATCTAAAACATCCATATTTTAATGACTGGCAACATTCTTGTGTTTTTTTTGCAGAATGTACCCTATCAGTTGTGTGTGCAGAACAGCTGAAAGAATGGTTGAGAAATAATTCTCAACCGCCCAGCCAGGTAATGTGCTACATGGAGGACACAGCAGTCTACAGGGCCAGATGGATTAGGGACAACAACTGGGCCATTAGCAAACTTCTGGAACACTTCCCCACCTGACGACTCAACGCATGGTGAGAGGGCATACTGTCCTTACATGTATATAACTTGTTGTTTATAATGTTTTGGTAGTGTGCCACATTTTATTTGATTTAAGATGTACTAATTTCATAGATTGCACAGGACTTCCTCGTCTTATATGGGGGCGCTGCATTAAAACTGTTTGAGATATTGCTCCCCTTTTATGCAGAGAAGGTCCTGCACTTGGCGAAACTGGAGCAGAAGCTGAAGTTGGTCCTGGAGGAATAAACATCAGGTAAGATATCCTTCTTGTACTATACTACTAACTAATACTAATACTGTACTTCTTTCAGAGTCTCAATCGACAGTCCCTCTCCCACCATGTGGGTTTGGCAAGGATAGCATGCACTCTTGATGAGTGCCTCTGAGCTGTTGGCTACTGAATGACGAAATCATACTTTTACTCATTCTCATATTTATTAGCTTTCAACCACTAATTGTGGTATGGAGTACAAAACAATACAATAGTACAAAAATAATAAAACATGGTGAAAACCCAAAATAGATTGTCATAGATCAAAGAGAAAGACACAAGATAGTAAATAAGTATTTCTAAAATTTAAAGTCCTTTTGAATTCACAATAAAAGTCACATGAGGTCATAGTCTGGAGTTCATGGTGCCAGTTTTGTATAAACTGATCTTTTAACAAGGCTGCACGGTGGTGCAGTGGTTAGCACTGTGGCCTCACAGCAAGGAGGTTCCGGGTTCGAGTCCCGGCTCGGGCACAGGATCTTTCTGTGTGGAGTCTGCATGTTCTCCCTGTTTCTGTGTGGGTTCTCTCTGGTACTCCAGCTTCCTCACACAGTCCAAAGACATCATATGATTGATACTCTAAATTGACTGTAGGTATGAATGTGAGTGTGAATGGTTGTCTGTCTCTATGTGATGGACTGGAGACCTGTCCAGGGTGAACCCCACCTCTCACCCGTAGATGTTGGGATAGGCGCCAGCCCCCCGCGACCCTTACTAGTAAGGAATAAGCGGAAGACGACAATGGATGGATGGATCTTTTAACATGGGCTCAACTGTCATCTTCAGCAATTTAACATTATTACACCTCTGTTCTATCCACATATAAGAAAACCCACATTCATCCAATATTTGCTTGACAAAAGAGATCCATGATGATATTATATTCCATTGGAAGACAAGTTGAAAAAACATTTGTATATACAAATGTTTTTTCAACTTGTCATCTTAGTCTCTTTCCACAGCAGGAGACTCCCCCGGTAACCGACCGTTCTGTTTTTGATATAATAATAATAATAATAATAATAATAATAATAATAATAATACTTATTAACATACAATGTGTCCAAGTTCACCATAGATAAGATCATCACAAGGGGACATTTTGACTTTCAGGGTGTACAGGATATGCCATTCACCATCATACTGATACCCATGTCTTCCTGCAGATGGCATTGGGGAACTTGCCCTGAGGCAACTGCCAGCATTGTTCCCCCCCAAGTACACACAAAGGTGGCCGTGGCGCTTAAGTGGTTCGCCGTACCACGTGCAGCATGGCCTTCATTGACCATAAGCCTGTAGGTCCGCCAGCACATGTTAAGGAAAACTTTTTTTTTAACATCACATGTACCTGTTATCATAAAACAATGGTTTCTCTAGTGTGAAACAAGCAAATGATCCTTAGAATGTGACTTACTTGGGAGACATTTGGTCTTTACTCACCCCCCCCCCCCCCCCAACCTGGAACCAACATGGTGGTGTATCTCAATATGGCCAAGGCATCCAG